>NC_091454.1:20040260-20397760 GCF_027789765.1 Dendropsophus ebraccatus | reverse complement strand
TTGATCAAGCCATACTGCCCCATGTACCTCGTGCCGGTATCTGATACACATGGGTCCCTACACTAAGTCCACACCGTGCCAGTCAGTGGCCACCAACCCCGCAGGCGTGCACAGCCAGGGAACGGGGGCCATGGGACGGCCCTGCGACCCCCATGCCACAGGACCAGACCCAAAAACACCACACCAGAACCCGGCCAGCACCGCCGGCGGAGAAGGTCGCCCCCAAGCAGCACCGTCGCAGGGCCGTCCCATGGCCCCCGTTCCCTGGCTGTGCACGCCTGCGGGGTTGGTGGTTACTGACTGGCACGGTGTGGACTTAGTGTAGGGACCCATGTGTATCAGATACCGGCACGAGGTACATGGGGCAGTATGGCTTGATCAATTCATACACAAAATTCTGATGTGTTTTTTATTTAGCCAAGCGGCACTAGTATCAGCCATAGGTGTGAGGTGCAGCACTCTGTTTCTTCCCTGAACCGCATTTTGTTTCTCTCTTTTCTCCGTGTATTGCACTCCTCCTGGCAGGGCCGCCATCAGGAATTTCGGGGCCCCATACAACCAAAGTGTCTGGGCCCCCCCCACATTAATAAAAAAAAAAAAAAAAAAAATTGTGTGTTTGCCCCACGCCTTGCTGGGAGGTATAATTTGGTTCAGATCAATTCTAGAGAACTGGCTCATATTCCCCATTTTCCCCAGTGGCTTAAAATGTAACCTCTGTTATACCGTTATAAAATTGTAGAAATTAAATGTGAACAAGGTGCAATTCAAATAGACACTTACTTGTATAGCTGCCTCTTGTGCTCTGTATGCAGTGCATTATATTCACCCCTGCAACGTACAATTTATAGCGTGTCTACAAGCCCAGCGGGGCTCATTATGATGGAGACTAAAACTTATACAAGAGTGGGGTAGGGGTTCCCCTGTATTCAGAATGCTGTTGAGTACTAGGCAATGCCCCGTTTGGGGTTATTGAATTTCGAGGGTCTGGGGGGCTGTGTGATTTGTATATGTTCACCAATATCCCCCCCCCCCCCCCGGTATGCTCACTAACATAGAATATGTTGATAAGGCTAATATAATGAGGCTGTTCCATGTTAGTGAGCATATACAAATCACCCCCCCCCCCCAGGCAGACTAGTTTAGCTCACCCAAGCCAGTGATAGCGAATACATGGCGGTGAGAACGCTTTCTAGGAGATCCTGTTTGTGCAGCAGAGGTGTCTTTATCCTGCTCTGCATAGACCCTCGAAATACAATAATCCCAGACGGGGCATTGCCTAGCACTCAACAGCATTCTGAATACAGGGGAACCCCTACCCCACTTTGTATAAGTTTTAGTCTCCATCATAATGAGCCCCGCTGGGCTTGTAGACACGCTATAAATTGTACGTTGCAAGGGTGAATATAATGCACTGCATACAGAGCACAAGAGACAGCTATACAAGCAAGTGTCTATTTGAATTGCACCTTGTTCACATTTAATTTCTACAATTCTATAACTGTATAACAGAGGTTACATTTTAAGCCACTGGGGAAAATGGGGTATATGAGCCAGTTCTCTAGAATTGATCTCACACACAGACACCAGCACACATGTATACAGACACCAGCACACATGTATACAGACACCAGCACACGTGTATACAGACACCAGCACACATGTATACAGACATACAGACACCAGCACACCAGGGCACGATGAAGTTTGAACTTCTGCAACCTGGAGAAATCACCTGATATCACCTGCAGTCCTATGTAACACCACATAACACAGTGGTATCTCTGAGTACAGATAATGTAGTAGATTTCACCTGCAGTCCTATGTAACAGCACAGATAACACAGTGATACCTCTGAGTATAGATCATGTAGTAGATGTCACCTGCAGTCCTATGTAACACCACAGATAACACAGTGATATCTCTGAGTACAGATAATGTAGTAGTCACCTGCAGTCCTATGTAACACCACAGATAACACAGTGATATCTCTTGAGTACAGATAATGTAGTAGCTGTCACCTGCAGTCCTATGTAACACTACAGATAACACAGTGATATCTCTGAGTACAGATAATGTAGTAGTCACCTGCAGTCCTATGTAACACAACAGATAACACAGTGATATCTCTGAGTACAGATAATGTAGTAGCTGTCACCTGCAGTCCTATGTAACACTACAGATAACACAGTGATATCTCTGAGTACAGATAATGTAGTAGTCACCTGCAGTCCTATGTAACACAACAGATAACACAGTGATATCTCTGAGTACAGATAATGTAGTAGCTGTCACCTCGGGGCGCCCCTACTAAATGATGTTCTACAAAATAAGAAAAGTGTCATACATGGACTCACAGGTGACGTCTTCTTTGATCTGAGGCGTCACTTTCCCTTTTCCTCTCCATCCGGCCCAGACCTCCATGATGATTCCTTCCAGATACGTTTCATCCCCTTAGAACCTGCGAGACAAACAATTTAGGCTCCGCACATTTCTAGCAACTTCCTTTCCTTTCTCCCCCCTGTAGGCTCCCATAGTAACTGCGCTGTGTGGGATGCCCCCTGTATGTAGGATTCCCAGCTGTGCCCCCATGAGCTAATAATGCCCCCAGAGGTACCCCCATGAGCTAATAATGCCCCCAGAGGTGCCCCCATGCACTAATAATGCCCCCAGAGATGCCCCCATGAGTTAATAATGCCCCCAGAGGTGCCCCCATATACTAATAATGCCCCCAGAGGTGCCCCCATATACTAATAATGCCCCCAGAGGTGGCCCCATATACTAATAATGCCCCCAGAGGTGCCCCCATATACTAATAATGCCCCCAGAGGTGCCCCCATATACTAATAATGCCCCCAGAGGTGCCCCCATATACTAATAATGCCCCCAAAGGTGCCCCCATATACTAATAATGCCCCCAAAGGTGCCCCCATGAGCTAATAATGCCCCCAGAGGTGCCCCCATGCACTAATAATGCCCCCAGAGATGCCCCCATGAGTTAATAATGCCCCCAGAGGTGCCCCCATATACTAATAATGCCCCCAGAGGTGGCCCCATATACTAATAATGCCCCCAGAGGTGCCCCCATATACTAATAATGCCCCCAGAGGTGCCCCCATATACTAATAATGCCCCCAGAGGTGCCCCCATATACTAATAATGCCCCAAAAGGTGCCCCCATATACTAATAATGCCCCCAAAGGTGCCCCCATGAACTAATAATGCCCCCAGAGGTGCCCCCATGAACTAATAATGCCCCCAGAGGTGCCCCCCATATACTAATAATGCCCCCAGAGGTTCCCCCATGAGCTAATAATGCCCCCAGAGGTGCGCCCATACACTAATAATGCCCCCAGAGGTGCGCCCATACACTAATAATGCCCCCAGAGGTGCCCCCATATACTAATAATGCCCCCAGAGGTGCCCCCATACACTAATAATGCCCCCAGAGGTGCCCCCATACACCAATAATGCCCCCAGAGGTGCCCCCATACACCAATAATGCCCCCAGAGGTGCCCCCATATACCAATAATGCCCCCAGAGGTGCCCCCATATACTAATAATGCCCCCAGAGGTGCCCCCATACACCAATAATGCCCCCAGAGGTGCCCCCCATATACTAATAATGCCCCCAGAGGTGCCCCCATACACCAATAATGCCCCCAGAGGTGCCCCCATATACTAATAATGCCCCCAGAGGTGCCCCCATACACCAATAATGCCCCCAGAGGTGCCCCTGTAGACCAATAATGCCCCCAGAGGTGCCCCCATATACTAATAATGCCCCCAGAGGTGCCCCCATACACTAATAATGCCCCCAGAGGTGCCCCCATATACTAATAATGCCCCCAGAGGTGCCCCCATACACCAATAATGCCCCCAGAGGTGCCCCCGTAGACCAATAATGCCCCCAGAGGTGCCCCCATACACTAATAATGTCCCCAGAGGTGCCCCCATATACTAATAATGCCCCCAGAGGTGCCCCCATATACTAATAATGCCCCCAGAGGTGCCCCCATACACCAATAATGCCCCCAGAGGTGCCCCCATATACCAATAATGCCCCCAGAGGTGCCCCCATATACTAATAATGCCCCCAGAGGTGCCCCCATATACTAATAATGCCCCCAGAGGTGCCCCCATACACCAATAATGCCCCCAGAGGTGCCCCCATATACTAATAATGCCCCCAGAGGTGCCCCCATACACCAATAATGCCCCCAGAGGTGCCCCTGTAGACCAATAATGCCCCCAGAGGTGCCCCCATATACTAATAATGCCCCCAGAGGTGCCCCCATACACTAATAATGCCCCCAGAGGTGTCCCCATATACTAATAATGCCCCCAGAGGTGCCCCCATATACTAATAATGCCCCCAGAGGTGCCCCCATACACTAATAATCCCCCCAGAGGTGCCCCCATATACTAATAATGCCCCCAGAGGTGCCCCTGTAGACCAATAATGCCCCCAGAGGTGCCCCCATATACTAATAATGCCCCCAGAGGTGCCCCCATATACTAATAATGCCCCCAGAGGTGCCCCCATATACTAATAATGCCCCCAGAGGTGCCCCCATACACCAATAATGCCCCCAGAGGTGCCCCCATACACTAATAATGCCCCCAGAGGTGCCCCTAAAAAAAACAAACATCCTACTCACCTAATCCGCGCTGTGCAGGCAGCAACTCTTCCTCCTCCTCTTCGGGCTTCATCTTGCGAGCCGCAGGGACGGGACTTCCGGCAGACGTGATGACGTCACACCATCACGCCTGCCGGAGGGGCACATGACCACGGCCCGGCCTCCCATAGGCTGCTGGTATGAAGTGCCGGCAGCCTATGGGAGAGAATACAGGAGGAGGACGCTGACAGGTCCTTCTCCTGTATTCTGATCGCTTTAATGTTCCGCCCGCTGTGCGGGCGGAACATTAAAGCGATCAGTGCATCCCGAGAAGCTGCGTGGCCGCAGCTTTTCGGGATGCTCAAAAACAGTTGGCAAGGGGGGCCGTGCGGACCCCCCTAGCGTAGCGGTCGGGGGGCGGCGGCCGGCGGGCCCGCCGGGCCCCCTACCGTGTCTCTTAGGGTCCGGGCCCCATACGGCAGTACCAGTTGTACTGCCCTATCGGCGGCCCTGCCTCCTGGTGAGACCCACATGACCGCAATTAGCAGGAGACACCTGAGTGCACATGGTTTTAATCCCTCCTGTTTTTTCCCATTCTGTTTGCTGCAGCTATGGTGAGCGCAATACCTTATCCAGACTTGTGCTGCTTGGGGGCGACCTTCTCCGCCGGCGGTGCTGGCCGGGTTCTGGTGTGGTGTTTTTGGGTCTGGTCCTGTGGCATGGGGGTCGCAGGGCCGTCCCATGGCCCCCGTTCCCTGGCTGTGCACGCCTGCGGGGTTGGTGGTTACTGACTGGCACGGTGTGGACTTAGTGTAGGGACCCATGTGTATCAGATACCGGCACGAGGTACATGGGGCAGTATGGCTTGATCAATTCATACACAAAATTCTGATGTGTTTTTTATTTAGCCAAGCGGCACTAGTATCAGCCATAGGTGTGAGGTGCAGCACTCTGTTTCTTCCCTGAATACCATTATATATACCGTCCAACATATTATATATATAGTCCAGCATACCATTATATATAGCCCAGCATACCATTTTTTATATATATATATATATATATATATATATATATATATATATACAGCCCAGCATACCATTATATATATATATATATATATATATATAGACAGCCCAGCATACCATTATATATATATATATATATATATATATATATATATATATATATACAGCCCAACATACCATTATATATATATATATATATATATACAGTTCAGCATACAATTTGCTTTCCCTACTGCACTGGTGACTTATTTTAAGGCTGTAAGAAATCACTAGCCCAAAAACCTTCTCTTCTGAAGTCTTTGCCAACACAGAACATAACCCAAACATTCCTCCTCCCAAAGTGCATTATTTTACATTAGTAAACATTGAACTGCAGTTTCCAGTGTTTTGACCACTTATTTAGCAAAGCTAAATCATTCTCCATACTACTGACACCTCCAGGAATATCAACTTTGGGTTTGGCCGTGGCCACTTTCAGCAGTATAATGCGCCCTCAGTGACCTAGTTGTGGTAGAGGGGGGCAGCTCTGCTTATGGATGGTTGCAAATGTATTAAAGGGGTAGTGCGGCGGTAAAGAATTATTGACAGAATAACACACATTATAAAGTTATACAACTTTGTAATGTATGTTATGTCTGTGAATGGCCCCCTTCCCCGTGTCCCCTCCCCCCCCCCCCCCACACCCGTGTACCCGGAAGTGTGGTGCGCTATACATACCTGTCACATGCCGACTCGTCTCCGATCTTCAGTCTGCGATGTCGTCTTCGGACGGCCGGGCCGAATCCCTCCGAGCATCCTGAGTGCCGGCCGCCCTCTTCAAGCGTCATCAGATGCTCAGCCACGATTGGCTGAGCACAGTTTGGCTCAGCCAATCGCGGCTGAGCAGCTGATGATGCGGCCGTGTCATCGGCTGCTCAGCCGCGATTGGCTGAGCACAGTTATGCTCAGCCAATTGCGGCTGAGCAGCCGATGACGCGGCAGAGGGTGGCCGGCACTCAGGACGCTCGGAGGGATTCGGCCCGGCCGTCCGAAGACGACATCGCAGACTGAAGATCGGAGACGAGTCGGCACGTGACAGGTATGTATAGCGCACCACACTTCCGGGTACACGGGTGGGGGGAGGGGACACAGGGAAGGGGGCCATTCACAGACATAACATACATTACAAAGTTGTATAACTTTGTAATGTGTGTTATTCTGTCAATAATTCTTTACCGCCGCACTACCCCTTTAAGGTCATTAAATCTGCACTCTGTATTCTGGTCTAGCATTGCATACAGTGCTGACACCAAGGAACCAGAGTAGTGTGCTGCCAGGCAGGTGCTACATCAGTAATGGGGCCACACATGGATTGTTGACTAGTGGAACGCTTATAGGGCTGACATGACAAAAGGTTATAGGATCATTTGTCAAAATCATCAGTGTATAAGGATGGGAGTATAAGGTGACCTGAAGAAGGGCAGAGTAAAGAATAACAGTGACTCCAAACAATAGAGCAGTGGGTAAGAAAAGTGGTGTATTCTCTCCAGTCTGACACAGTGCTCTCTACTGCCACCTCTGTCCATGTCAGGAACTGTCCAGACCAGGAGCAACTCCCCATAGAAAACCCTTCCTGACAGTTCCTGACATGTACAGAGGTGGCAGCAGAGAGCACTGTGTCACACTGGAAAGAATACACCACTTCCTATAGGGCATGTAGAGGCTGATAAGTATTAGAATAAATTCTAAGAATTTAAATAGGAATAAATTACAAATCTATATCTTTCTGACACTAGTAAAAAAAAGAGTTCCCCTTTAAGCAAACCCGCTCAACACTAGTGGTGACGCGATCATCTACACAAAAATAGGCAAACGGCTGTAATGTTATGGCCGATCAAAAATCAAATGATACAATTCTGTCTTCCTACTGACACCACTAGAGGGAGCACTGGAGTTTGATCAGTAAGTAAACTCAGTAATAAATCAGTATTCTGTACGGTGAATACTGCGATTAGGCAGATTTGTATAATTTAACACTAGACCCATGCGGGGGATTTGGAGCCCTATGTCAGAAAAATAGAGATCCAGCCAATATAAAGATATATTAGGCTATAAATCAGCCGGGACCTGGTGATAAAAGGAGGAGACTGATGGTAAGTAACAGCACACAAGCCCTTAGTGTAATTATTGACGTCTGTCATCCCGTGTCCTTATATTCTCCTCTTCTTCTGCTTCTCCCCCTTGAACACGTTCCGTCTCTGAAATCATCTCTCCTTACATAGTTACATAGTTACATAGTTACATAGTTAATACGGTTGAAAAAAGACACATGTCCATCAAGTTCAACCAAGGAGGGGATGGATACAGGGAAGGGGGAGGGGTGATATGTTCTATACATATGCATCTATATTATTTTGGTCTAAGAACTTGTCTAGCCCTGTTTTGAAGCCCTCTACTGTTTTTGCTGTGACCAGATCCTGTGGTAGACTGTTCCACAGATTCACAGTTCTCATGGTAAAGAAGGCTTGTCGCCTCCGGAGATTGAACCTTTTTTTCTCCAGGCGGAGGCAGTGCCCTCTTGTCCTTTGAGGGGGTTTTACCTGGAACATCTTTTCCCCATATCTCTTGTAGGGGCCATTTATATATTTAAATAAGTTAATCATATCTCCCCTTAAACGTCTCTTCTCCAGACTAAACAAATGTAATTCTTTTAATCTCTCCTCATAACTAAGATGCTCCATTCCCCTTATTAGTTTAGTTGCCCGTCTTTGTACCCTCTCCAGCTCTAGAACATCCTTTTTATGAATCGGGTTCCAAAACTGGACGGCATACTCCAGATGGGGCCGCACCAAAGCTTTATAAAGCGGTAATATTATATCCCTGTCCCGAGAGTCCATGCCTGTTTTAATGCATGACAATATCCTACTGGCCTTAGAAGCAGCTGACTGACATTGTGTGCTGTTCTGTAGTCTATTATCTACAAGTACACCCAGATCCTTCTCCATCAGTGACTCTCCCAGAGTAACTCCCCCCAGGACATATGATGCATGCGGGTTATTAGTACCCAGGTGCATAACTTTACATTTATCCACATTGAACCTCATTTGCCAAGTGGACGCCCAAACACTCAGAGTGTCTAAGTCATCCTGTAACATCTGCACATCCTCCATAGACTGTACTGTACTACAAAGCTTGGTGTCATCTGCAAAGATAGAAACATTGCTGTTAATTCCATTCTCAATATCATTAATAAACAAGTTAAACAGAAGAGGGCCCAGTACTGACCCTTGGGGTACACCACTTATTACCGGGGACCATTCGGAGTAGGAATCATTGACCACCACTCTCTGGGTACGATTATTAAGCCAGTTTTCAATCCAGTTACACATTAAATTTTCCAAACCAATAGACTTTAACTTACCCATCAGACGTCCATGAGGAACTGTGTCAAACGCTTTTGCAAAATCCAGGTACACTATATCCACAGCCGCGCCGCCATCCAGGCTTCTACTTACCTCTTCATAGAAACATATTAGGTTGGTTTGACAGCTTCTGTCCTTAGTAAAACCATGCTGGTTATCACTTATAATACTATTAGCCACTACATACTCCTGGATGTAGTCCCTTATAAGCCCCTCAAATAGTTTCCCCACAATGGACGTTAAGCTTACGGGTCTATAGTTACCTGGGGAAGTTCGAGAGCCCTTTTTGAAGATCGGCATTACATTTGCCTTACGCCAGTCCCTCGGCACAATACCAGTAAGCAAAGAATCACGGAATATTTCATACAAGGGTAGTGAAATTACAGAACTGAGTTCCCTAAGAACTCTGGGGTGCAATCCATCAGGCCCTGGAGCTTTGGTTACATTGAGTTTGTTTAATTTATCTTGGACCATATCTATAGTAAACCAGTTCAGTACATTACATGTGTTAGCAGCACTGGCCCCACCCACCTCAGTACTGGCCCCACCCACCACAGCTCCATCCTCTTTTGTATATACAGAACTGAAGAACCCATTAAGTAACTCAGCTTTCTCCTGATCCCCAGTTATTAATTCCCCGTCGCCATTATTTAGGGGTCCTACATGCTCTGACCTTGGTTTTTTTGCATTAATATATTTGAAGAATTTTTTGGGGTTTCTTTTGCTTTCTATAGCTACCTGCCTTTCATTGTGAATTTTTGCTGCTTTTATTACATTTTTACAGGTTTTGTTGACTTCTTTGTAATGTTTAAATGCTACAGCTGACCCCTCTGATTTATATTTTTTGAATGCCCCTTTTTTCTCATTTATAGCCCTTCTAACCTCGGTTGTAAGCCATGTGGGATTGGATTTTAACCGCTTATATTTGTTACCCATAGGAATATATTTGGCAGTACAGTTATTTAATGTGGATTTGAAGATTTCCCATTTATTGGCTGTATCCGTATGTGACAGCAGCCGCTCCCAGTCTATGCCCTGAAGTTCTGCCCTTAACCCAGGAAAATTGGCCCTTTTAAAATTAAGAGTTTTTGCCCTCCCAACATGTTTTTCTTTTCTACACTTTAAGCTAAAAGTCACTATATTGTGGTCACTATTACCCAGGTGTTCATGGACAGTGACATCCCCAACCAGCTCAGCGTTGTTAGAAATAACCAGATCCAACAAGGCATCACTTCTAGTTGGCTCCTCCACAAACTGGCCCAGAAAATTATCCTGCAGGAGGTTAAGAAATTCCCTCCCCTTTGTGGTTTTAGCTGAACCGTGACCCCAATCTATATCTGGGTAGTTGAGGTCCCCCATTATCACTACTGTTCCCTCCCGGGCAGCCCGCTCTATTTGTCTATTCAACTGGCCATCTACCTCCTCAGTAATGTTGGGGGGTCTATAGATTACACCAAGAATAATTTTTTCACTCTTTACCTCCTTCTGTAGTTCTACCCATAATGCTTCCACATCATCACAGTCATCGCCCACTATTGCATCTTTTACACTCACTTTAATATCATTTCTGACATACAGACATACTCCTCCTCCCCTTCTGCCCACCCGGTCCCTTCTGAACAACGTAAATCCCTGAATATTGACAGCCCAGTCATGTGAGGAGTCCAGCCATGTCTCAGTCACACCAACCACATCAATGGACTCCTCCAGAACCAAGGCCTCTAGCTCCCCCATCTTGCTGGCTAGACTTCTGACATTAGTAACCATACACTTTATATTACCATCGAGTTTAACCGCTTCATTATAAGAAATGGGATTTATTACTGTGCTGTGGCCACAATCATCCTCACTGTTCATCCGCAACATATGGATCTCCCTATGCACTGTTTTTATCCTCCCCCCACAGGACCCTTCTCCTCCCTCCTCATTGTTCTGTCCCCTCTCTAACCTATCCACCACTATATTACACACTACATTGTCCTCCCTCCACATCCCTAGTTTAAAAACCCCTCCACCCCTTCTAGGATTCTCTCCCCCAGCACAGCGGACCCCCTTCCATTAAGGTGCAAATTATCTGCGGAAAACAGTTTGTACCCCAATGAAAAGTCAGCCCAGTGCTCTAAAAACCCAAACCCTTCTTCTCTACACCACGACTTGAGCCATGCATTTAACTCCCTAAGCTCCCGCTGTCTTTCCTGCGATGCGCATGGCACAGGCAGTATTCCAGAGAATACCACCTTGGAGGTCCTCCCCTTCAACTTAGCACCTAGTTCTCTAAAATTATTTTTAATAGACCTCCACCTACCTTGTATCCTGTCATTGGTTCCCACATGGACCACGACAGCTGGGTCATCCCCAGCCCCCCCAAGTAATTTATCCACCCTTTCCACCACATGCCGAACCCTGGCACCAGGGAGACAGCAAACCATTCGGTTGAGGCGGTCTTGGCGACAAATTATTCTATCCGTCTTCCTGATTATAGAATCCCCTACAACCACTAGCTGCCTAGGCCTACCTACATTACCATCCCGCCCACTACTAGTTGGACTGTTCCCCCGGCTGTTAGAGAGAACAGGTTCCACTAGAGCTGCCATTTCTGACACGGATGCCCTTGCATCATCACCTAACTTGGCAATTTTGCTTGGGCATATAGTAGGAGAAGTGGCCTTCCTTTTCTTGGATCCCTTACTGGTCCCTCTAACTACATTAACCCAGCTACTTACTTGGGCCTCTTGATCTATATCACCACCCTCCATCTCTAACCCACTAACTTCCTGCTCAGTGAGCCGAAGTTCCCTCTCAAGGTGGCCAAGTTCCCTCAGTGTTGCAATATGCTTCTCCAGATCTCTAACTCGAGCTTCTAGATGGGCAACATGCTCACATCTGTCACAGCGGTACTCACCCTGGAACACCTGCTCCAGTTGTGCGTACATGCGGCAGACTGCGCACTGAATGAATCCTTCCATCTCGCTAGCCATCATCCTCAGTGCAACAAAAACAGCGAAAAAGAAAGAGATTTAGCACTTACCAGAACTTGTAACTCCTTCTTTCAACTCCTTTTTTAAACTCCACTTATTTTCAACCACTTGTCAGCAAGCACAGTGAGCAAGCACACACAGTGAGTGCTGAGCCTTGATTTAAGCACCTGAGATCAATTAACCCCACCCCCAGGTGCAGAGCAGACCAGAGAAAAAAAAACTGTTTGGACCTGTTTAACTAAGCAACTATGGCACTAGCTATCTATGCACTGCAGCAATGCACACCACACAATTGCACAAAAACAACAATATATCAGTCACTCCAAACCCACAGAATCACCAACAACTCCTTTTTTAAACTCCACTTATTTTCAACCACTTGTCAGCAAGCACAGTGGCAATGTTTTTTTTCATATTCACAGATTTGGAACAGATATAAAGTATCAGCCGAAAAGTGTATCATTTTTAAGGGATGAATTTATAACGTTCTATCTGAGCAACCTATTTGTAGGTCTGAAAGCTGTCACTCCGCTTGTGAGTCATCGCTGCAGGCAGACACTTCTTCCTATTCCCTGCTCCCACACACCTCCCCCTCCCTGCAAACTCTCACTGTCCACCTCGTCTTTCTTCTCTTACTCGACAAATGTCTGCTGTCTCCTTGAGATCCCACCAGCTAACCTTTCCCGCAGTCAGTCAAGGGGAGGGGGGAGCGATGAAGGTATTGTCATACAGAGCAGTTATTAGTTCTGGGACTGTTATGACAAAGAGATTCTATGACTTCCTGTGTCATGCCCCGCCCCTTTACCGTGTACAAGGTCAAAAATCTCAATCAATGATATGTCTGAATACCCTAACAAATAATGGGTGTGAGGGCTGTCCAGAATATGGCCGCCATCTTGGCAATTTTTTTTCCCAATGGGAAGGTAGTCATGTAGCATATCAAAGACCACCAGAATTGTCTCTGAAATCAATTGACGCAATCAGATTTGCAATATCTCTTGAGGTTCAAGAGTTACCAACATCCAGGGGAGTTCCTTGTGATGCACAGCTATCCAATGTGCTGTCCACAGTGCGGAACACAGAGCTGAAGGAAATCGTTATGGACCCGCATGAGAACCTTCTGTGTTGATAACTTTGGAACCGCAAGAGATATTAGAGTGAATATACCATCAGGTACACCACTTTTTTTTTTTACCTTAATGGATTGGCGCCGGCGGGGGATGCCGGTCTATCGCTTCTTTTTTTTTTAACCGCCTCACAGTTACCATGAACGGCGCAAATCTATTCCCAAGCACCAGCCTGGCACAGAGCACTGGGGGCAGGCTTGCTGGCCCCCAGTGTGACGAAACCCCCTCCCCTCTCTGACCCGGCTCCATTGATTCTAAAGGAGCCGCGTCACTGAAGGGAGCGAAGATCATCACACTGGGTGCCGGCGAACCTGCCCCCAGTGCTCCGTGCCAGGCCAGTGCTTGGGAATAGACTGGCGCCATTCACAGGAACTGTGAGGTGGTTTAAAAAAAAAAAAAAAGACCAATAGACCGGCATCCCGGTGACGGCGCCGATCCATTAAGGTAAAAATCCCAAAGCGATGTACCTGATGGTACATTCACTTTAAACTGATCGATTCCTGGTCTTCTCTGATATGTGATATGACGAACAATTGGAAACACTTGCCCTTCATCCAAATGGCAGCCATGTACCAGACATATGAAGGGAAAATTACATCTGAATACCTCAGCAAGTAATGGTTAAAGGGGCCTATCCCTTAGGCTATGTCTGGAACATGTCCGCCATCTTGAAAGCCGCCATACTGGACCAAGTTTTTCCAATGGGAAGATGGTTATGTAACATATCAGAAAAGAGCAGAATTGTCTCTGAAATCGCCACCAGGTTTGCGGCTTCATAATAATTGGATCCTTCATCTCTGGGTTCAGTACCATGGACAGCACGTCCATGGTACTGTTTCTGGTAGGGATGAGAGAATTTACAGTAATAACGAAGTAAAGGACTTTGTTATCCCGGCAATCCGGGAGGAGGAAGAGCGGTACACACTTGGGGGACTTATCTACACTGGAGGGGGATCCAGCTGTACAGTGCAGGTGGGACAGATCCCCAGAAATCAGCATGTTAGGCAGGCCGCTGTGATCGGACACACCATGGCAGCCACCACCACATAGCGCAGCCCGCACCTCAGGGACTTATACAGTGTGTCATGACATCACCATTTTATCAAGGAACTGAAGACTTGATACAATAGTAAATGGAGGGAAAAAATCTCTATGTTAATTTCTTATAATAAGTGTCTATTGAGAACTTTTATGTTGCAATAACATACTTTCATTTAGTTTTGGGCTGGACTTCTCCTTTAACCCCTTGACGACCTAGGACGTACCTGTACGCCCTGGCTGCCTGTCACCTGACGACCCTGGGCATACAGGTACGTCCTGGGTGTTTATCCCGCTATGAAGCTTCATAGCAGGTGCCGGACAGCTGCAATTAGAAGTCGGGCCCTCACCGTTAATGACAGGCTGCACCAATCGCACTGCAGCCTGCCATTAAGCCCTTAATACGCGTTTAAGTGTAAGTTACAGAAGCAGCTCCTGTCACTTACCAATCGGGACCCCAGTGGTGTAACAGTGTCGGACCGCCGGAGGTCTCTTACCTACCTCCTACGGTCCGATCGGCGCTCTGCTGATTGAGTCTGCCACAGGCAGGCTCAATCAGCAGAGCGCCTATATCACTGATCAATGCTATGCCTATGGCATAGCAATGCTCAGTTTTTGCAATCTAATGATTGCATGTAAAAGTCCCCCAAGGGGACTTAAATTGTGTTAAAATAAAAGTAAAAATGTTTTTTAAAGTACCCCAAAGCCCCTCCCCCAATATAGATTAAAATCACCCCCCTATCCTATAGTATAAACAAACATATTATAAACCGTAGCGTGCGTAATTGTCCGATCTATTAAAATATAACAATCGCCATCCCGAACGGCGTAAACAAAAAGAGAGGAAAAGGCAACAGGATTACCGTTTTTTTGTTACATTATATATTAAAAAATTCATAAAAAGTGATCAAAACGTCCGATCTTGACAAATATGGTATTAATAAACACTAGAGATTATGGCACAAAAATGACACCCCATACAGCCCCGTAGGTGAAAAACTAAAACAGTTATAGGAGTCACAATAGGCCCATTTTATTAATAATTGCAAAAAAAAAAGGATTTCATAAAAAAAAAAAATTTGAGAATCTGTGTAAACCTGCATATGGTTGTGTTCGGGCTGACCTATAGAATAATGGTATCGTGTCGCTTTTACCATATAGTGCATTACGTAGACACAGGAACCCCCCAAAAGGTTACCATATTGCATTCTTTTTTCCAATTTCAACTATTTAGATTTTCATATATAATATATATGGGGTTCCATCATACATGTTATGGTAAAATGAAAGACGCCATTACAAAGTACAACTAGAGCTCTTAGAAGGGGAGGAGGGAAAAACAAAAGCGCAAAAATGAAAATTGGCGTGATCCAATGGGTTATTTTGGGCTTGGTCCTCAAAGGGTTAATAGAACCCACCCCCGACAGCCACCATTATCAGAAGAATATATATATATATATATATATATATATATATATACACACATGGTGGTCCAAAAGTAGGTGGACAGTACGTGTGATAGGGTTATGAATCGGGGGAGATTTATCAAACATGGTGTAAAGTGGAACTGGCTCAGTTGCCCCTAGCAACCAATCAGATTCCACCTTTCATTTTCGAAAGAGTCTATGAGGAATGAAAGGTGGAATCTGATTGGTTGCTAGGGGCAACTGAGCCAGTTTCACTTTACACCATGTTTGATAAATCTTTCCTAACCCTATTATACATACTGTCCACCCTGTATGTATGTATATATATATATATATATATATATATATATATATCACCTGAACTGTAAAATGGGCACCAAGTGAATTCGCTCCGTAAATATCTCTTAACAAAGCAATATTCTTTGTTCCACCGAAACCACCATGGAATCTATTTAGAGCATCAATGCCGTGCAATTTTCATTTAATTAAATTCAATTAATTCTCTCATTTGGAAGCTCGGGAAGTGAAAGGCCGTCTTATGTTCTATTATCTGTTCAATCTGTGTATTAAAATATCTAGTACCCGGCACAATTATCGGAGGAACTCTTGTTGATGGCTCGGCAAGGAGTTTTCTACATTCAGCTATATTTAGGTGCCACCGTGACCCGTTTCAGTCTCGAGTGATGTGATTTTTTTTTCTTACTCCTTGACAGTCTCTTCTTCTGAACTGGTGACATTTCTGCGGCAAATAACACATTGATCCGAGTGGCTATGGCGTAATGATCATAGCAACTAAAAGGAACGGATCCGGGACTGGTATCCCATACAACTTAATCCTCGCCAATTATAAATGGTCACATCCAAAAAGTGCAAGAATACCTACATCCATTTGGGAAGAAAAGGGTAGAGAAAAAAGCATAGAAAGGTAGAGGTCCAGTGAGATAGATGGCTAATCTCTAAAATTGAATGTCTATTAAAGGGGTAGTTCACCCCCCCAAAAAAAAAAATTTCAAATCAACTGGTGCCACAAAGTGACAGAGATTTGTAATTTACTTCTATTAACAATTCTCAAGTCTTCCAGTACTTATAAGCTGCTATATGTCCTGCAGGAAGTGGTTTATTCTCTCCAATCTGACACAGTGCTCTCTGCTGCCACCTCTGTCCATGTCAGGAACTGTCCAGAGCAGTAGCAAATCCCCATAAAAAAAAACCTCTCCTGCTCTCTTCTGCTTGGAAAGAATACACCACTTCCTGCAGTACATTCAGCAGATTATAAGTACAGAAAGTCTTGACATTTTTTTAAAGAAGTAAATTACAAATCTCTGGCACTTTCTGTAACCAGTTGATTTGAAAGAAAACATTTTTCTGGTGAACTCCCCCTTTAAAGATGCATATCTCTAGTATATACCACGAATATCTAATAGATGGGGGTCTCTCAGTCCTTGACAGAAAGGACCTAAAAATCATGTCCCATTGAGAGCAGTGTTGATCACCCCCTTGATAATCCAAGGATTGCAGCCAAAGCCATAGACTGTCAAGGGGGAAATCATTACTTCTCTCAACAGAGTAAGAACCTCCCCCTTGACACTGTTGTCAAAAGTGACCGCCTTCTTGACAATTCACACATTGAATCTATGTCCATAGACTGTCAAGGGGGAGGTTCTTACTCCATTGAGAGAAGTGGTGATTGCCCCCTTGACAGTCTATGGCTTTGGCTGCAATCATTGGATTGTCAAGGCGGTGGTGACCACCCACGCCATCAATAGCATATCTGGTGAAAATGGACAAAAACAAAAAGTACTATATGCCACAGGTTCTCTTTATATGTCCTTCTGTGTTCCTTAGTTCCTTATAAATAATCATTCTAAGAAGTTATGATTAGAGATCATCGCCAGTTATGATATGTATAGAGAGAAAATCCCATTGCCTTCAAAGAACCCATATAATTTTCCTAATACCATTATTCCATTACACAGCACAGCTGCCTATAACATATACACACAGCTGGAGACCCCCGGCCCGCAGCTGTTATATCTGGTCTGGAGACCCAATGCACCAGACATACTGTGTTTATAAAACTAAATTATCATGTGTAATCTAGATAGATTTATGCTGACTTTATATCGCTGATATTCACGTCTATTTATTCAACCAAGTTTGCAAATAAAAAAATTCCGGCTTTGGTAGCATTACCGTCACATGTATAATTCAGCTTCTTCTTATGCACAGCTGCCATTCTGAGCAAGCTGAGCCACAGTGTAAATGTGGAGGATGGGAGGACCGGAGGAACAATCCGAGCCTCGAAATATTCAGTGAACTCCTGATTGATATTGACTACACCAAGCGTTGGATATAAACTTCTGTCAGCTGGCGTGATGAGTAGTCTTGCCCTGGCCATAGCCATAATTAGTAAAATCAATCTATATAATAAAGGGTTAAAAATTATTAAAGTGGAACTATCAGCAGGTTAGTACTCCCTAGTGCCCCGGGGGCGCTAAGGATGAAGATATGTCACTTACCTTCATTCCCGGTAACGTTCCTGTGCAGTTTGTTGTAAAATCCTGTGCCTGGTAAATCCTTTAGGAGAACTGGGTGGGGGGGGGGGAGGCAACAGTCCCCAGAGCACCAATCCAGCAGCCCGCCTGCTCTATTAATAATTATGAGAAGGGGCAGGCCATCTGGGAGTATCCCTGCCCCCAGTGGCCTAACTTACTTACTGGGCAAAGGATTTCATAAAAAACTGCACAGTCACAGAGAGGAGGGGGTTTCCTCCCACTTGGGGCGGGCCAGGCCAGTGCCCGGTAGACTGGCACCATCCACAGGAACCAAGCCATGGTCCAAAAAAAGGACCGCGGCACCGGCTTCCCTGTGTTGGTGCCGTTCTACTCTTGTGCAACACTTATGGTACATTCGCTTTAAACCGTTTTAGAGCTCCTGGCATCATCGTTTGAGGGTACCTTTACAGTAAAAACAATAAAATAGCCATACTTACCTGTCCATGCTCCTCCTGTTTCCCTTGAAGCTGACTCCGGTCCCCCACTCAGTGACATCACGCTAAGCCAATCACTGGCTGTGGCGGGACAGTGCAGTGACTGTCAGTGAGCAGGGGACCAGAGGGCCAGGGTCGGAGGGCTTCCATAGGAGCACAGACAGGTAAGTATGGCTGCTTAATTGTTTTCTGACTATCGCAGCTGCACAGCATCTTAGGTTTTACAAGATGCTGTGTAAGACATAGTAGAACTCCAGCGGGATGCTGGCAATTGACAGCGTACCAGTAAAGTTCTGATGTGTCTTGCAGAAACCTATTTAATTTTTTCCTTCTAATTTTTGTATATTTCATTTAAACATCTCTTCAAGGGTCGAGCACTCGAGCATGTGCGACTCGAGGAATGAGCACTCGATTTAATTGCTTGCTCAACACTAACAGATATGGAATTGAAAGAAAGGGGTTGACGCACAGTTGTGTCCTCATCTCCACAGTCTCTTGTTTCATGACTTTACTTCTTTGACCTCATTGTGACACCTCTGCTCCTGTCGGTGCTGCCACACTTCATACACTGCTGAGCACTGGAACTGAATTTTAGCAGGTCAGGCATAAGCAGTCAACCTTAAGCTCTGGGCCCCCCTGATTTATGGGCCTCATCGCAGCTGCATCTGCCGTGACCCCTATAGCTACGCCACTGGAGCCGAATCTGCAGCAAATCATGTAAGTTATGAGGACCTGGTCCAGATTTGCCATTACGGATTTTGCTAAATGGAATAGAAAACTCAACGGAGCAGATTTACAACAACTGTCTAGACCGTCTGTGGCAGATTTATCACAGCAGCTCCGACTATGTAATCATGGGTAGCTCCTAAGATATTTGCGACTAACTTAATGCCACTTCTTGGTTGGCTTAAAGTGAACCTGTTATTAAAAAAAAAAAAAAAAAAAAACAACTTTGAAATATCACAAAGCTGCTGCTCCATCCATTCTGTACGGCTTTTGGCCATGTTCAGCGCCTTTAACTGCTTAACTTGTCTAGGTAATAATACTAATTTAAAGGGGTTCTCCAACCTTTCAGAACTCAGATCAGGAGGACTCCAGCTCCAAACACTCCTGCTGGTTCAGTTTGCAAAGGCTGGAACACTTGTATTGTAGAGTCCCGGTACGGGTGGTTCACTAAGTTTTATGTCACCCAGGTAAAGGTAACTTTGTCAGGTGTCACACTATGGGATGATAGATGCCTTTAGCGCTTTCAAAACTTGATGTTTCACTGTCCTCTGTTTGTAAGAGCACAGCTGCAGGGTAAAGGGTTAACTACTGTGTTTCACAGTTTACTGTTCAGCCAATCACTGGTACAGGTGCCTTACACGCCACACAGCCACATACAATCTTTCCCTCTCTTTTATTTACACAGCCCCACCAATAAAAGGTTAGACCTGGTCACCCCTATATAAGGATAGTTAGTTCCTGGTGGGAGGTCTTTTGTCAGTGAATGGTGGACAAGAGACTTTAGGCAGAGAAGCACTGCTAGGCCCAAAGGTGGGGTAACCATCCTCTGGGTTAACTTTGTCTATCCCAGGGATTCCTCTCTACTTCGTTAGGACAGTCTACAAGAGTCAAGAGACTGATCCCCAGTAGGACAAAGAACGTAAGTTGACGTATCCTACTGATCCACGCTCGACTACCTTGGGAAGGCTGAAGAAGCTAGCCGTATGCCTGTCGGGAGTTCCCATCCGCCCCCGCCGCCATATGCCTGCCGGGGAGGCATGCTGCTCTGCTCCTCTGTCGGTCTACGTTGCCAAACGTAGAGCCGGGCGACTCCTCAATTGTTCACTCTGTCATTTCCCTGAAAGAGGTCCCTAGGGAAATGATGGAGCGGCGTGTTCATTCCATCATTTCCCGGGATTTGATCAAATCCCTAGTGATTTGATCAAATCCCTGGATTCTATTCTATACTATACTGGCTAAATAATAGGAAGTGAGGGCCAGTCTAGCAGATCGGCGCTTGGTTACATAGAATATCGGGCCATGTAATACGGCTGAGCAGCGATGGGGGTCCCCTCATGCCGTGCTAAGGCTGAGGTACCTGAATGGGGTTACGTTGTGACCCACAAGTGGCGGTAACTGTCAGGCCATGGTGTGACCCCCGCATCACCATTGCAATTTCGACACAGAAAATTTTGGTTGCCCAACCACTGCCACTGCCAATAGGAACGAGATGAGGCCTGAGGCCTATAGCATGACAAGCTTCTATGATCTCAGGTAGATCCTTCTGACCTTGACGCATAACCAATAGTTTAGCTAGTCCCACCCCCCTTCTGTTTATCTCCTCCGCTCCAGCCCACGTTGTGTGTGACAGCCCACTCAAAGCCAAACGATACAATGCACAAGCATTTCTGTTCCTTGAAAGCTTCCACCATCCTCTATGTAAAACACTCATTAGAGATACGGCTGGGAATGTACCATCGGAGATCCAATGCGTTCATTATATTGTCTCCTGCACCAAATAGACGCAGAATAATCACCAGGTATTTGGGGAGAATGGGGGCTTTATGGCTCGATCCTTCCAAGAAACGTATAAGTGTTTTTATAAAAGACTATTATCTCGGAATAAAAGTTACATTGTGTTCCAGAATAATTCCGCAGAATGGTTGACTGTATGATACACAATTGTTTTCCTAGTTAAATATATATATAAAAGGTGTCATAGACCCTGAGGTAATCCCAAGACATATACAAGGCAGCCAAAGAGAATAGTGGTCATGCCTCTGTCTGATGTAAGTCATATTGCATTGGGTACTTTTGGGTCACATGACCTATGAAATGTATAAACTTAGTCCATTACCTAAAATCTACAAAGAAGGAAGCATCTTAAAGGGGGCAAGGGGTCCATTTATTTATTGTGTCCATGTGCAACACTGACTATTAATACTCCAATGGTCAATTGGTCTATGAAACACCAGTTTAAATAAATCTCCCTCGTATGTTACTATCTATCTTTGTACTATGTACTGTGTTGCTGTACCTTGGCACAGAATGCACTATTTATCTGGGCAGTATGAGGCTATATCCTGGCACAGTATGCAAGATTTATCTGGGTACATTACTGCACAGTATGCACTATTTCCTCTTATCTGGGTAACATATGGCTCTACCATGGCAACATATGCGTTACTGATCTGGGCACTGTATCACTCTACCATACCACCATATGCACTATGTATCTGGTTACTGTATTATTCTACCATAGCACAATATGCACTATTTATCTGTTTACTGTATTATTCTACCATAGCACCATATGCACTATTTATCTGGTTACTGTATTATTCTACCATAGCATCATATGCACTATTTATCTGGTTACTGTATTATTCTACCATAGCACCATATGCACTATATATCTGGTTGCTGTATTATTCTACCATAGCACCATATGCACTATTTATCTGGTTACTGTATTATTCTACCATAGCACCATATGCACTATTTATCTGGTTACTGTATTATTCTACCATAGCACCATATGCACTATTTATCTGGTTACTGTATTATTCTACCATAGTACCATATGCACTATTTATCTGGCTACTGTATTATTCTACCATGGCACAGTATACACTATTTATATGGCTACTGTTTTATCCTACCTAAGCAACATATGCACTACTTATCTGGTTACTGTATCACACTACCATTGCTCAGTGTGCACTATTTATCGCAGTAATATATAGCTCAGTATTGTATCACTCAGCCATAGCACAGTGTGTACTATTTATTGCAGTATTTTATAATGGCACAGTATGCAAATTTATTTGGGCGCTGTATTGGCCTACCATGAGCCAATATGCACTATTTATCTTAGTTGTTTAGGGCTTGGTTCTAGAACAATATTCACTATTTATCTGGGTATTGTATCACTCTACCCTGGCACACTATGCTCTATTTATCTGGATACTGTATTCCTCTATACCAACACAGTATGCACTACCTATCTGGGTATAGAATAACTTTACCCTGATACAGTATGCACTATTTATCTGGGTACTGTATCACTCTACCATAGCATAGTATGAACTACTAATCTGGGTACTCTATCACTCTACCATAGCACAGTATTAACTACTTATCTGGGTACAGCTCTCAGGGTATGGTCTCGGTTCTAGAACAACATTCACTATTTATCTGGGTATTGTATCACTCAACCCTGGCACAGTATGCACTGTTTACCTTGCTACTGTATCACTCTACCCAGGCACAGTATAAACTACTTATCTGGGTAATCTATAACTCTACCATAGCACAGTATGCACTATGTATCTGGGTACTGTATCACTCTACCCCGACACAGTATGCACTATTTACCTGGGTACTGTATTAGTCTACCATAGCAAAGTATGGACTACTTATCTGGGTACTGTATTAGTCTACCATAGCACAGTATGCACTACTTATCTGGGTACTGTATTAGTCTACCACAACACAGTATGAACTACTTATCTGGGTACGGTATTTTTGCAGCACTGAAATTATGGTTCTGGGTCTAAACAGGTCTATCTGCATGGAGTCGGGAGGGAGTTTTCTCCCTGTGATGGGGCAATTGTCATCTGCCTCATCTGGGGTTTTCGCCTTCCTGGATCAACACAGTAGGATTTCCCTAGGTTGAACCTGATGGACTCTTGTCTTCTTTCAACCTTATTTACTATGTTACTATGTTACTATGACTTCTCACATACTGTGTTCCCATAGGGGTCTTCCAGGCAACTTCCTATGAGACTGTACTATATACTATAAACTATGTCGAAAATATTACTGTTGCAGAAAATATTAAGAACAAGCAGAAACTATAATAACAGACAATAACTGTAAATTTGTGAATTGTAGTTTTACAGCCAAATCTCCAATTTTGCCTTTGAAATAGAATTCAAGCCTTTTGTTTTGTCAAAGAGAAGTTAATTCCGGCCTTCATGAGTCAGGCTTGGCACAAAAACCTATTTATAACCCCACAAACAAACATCTTTGGAGTCAATAGCCGGCTGGGGAAGTCTGTCTGCATGCTGGAATTTAGCATAGCTATACATTTTTATTGGAAAATATTTGTAGTTTAGGCCTCTGTTCACACTGACACTGACTTCGGCTTTCCTTTGGGGGTTCTTTCAGGGTTTTCATTAATTTTACAGCCAAAAAGCTTGCAATCAAAATGAACGTCCAATGACCCCATAATAGTTATATTGGCAACGTTCGGACATATTGTGCGGTGGATCTGGCACAGTTTCATGGCTTCCATTATGAACAGAAGCCAAAGTGTCTGCAGGAATAGAGCTTAAAGGTGTCCATATAATTTAGTCAAAAGTCAGGTGAACCTGACGACTTTGGTGGGAATGGCCAAGTCTCTTAGGTGTATGAGGGCCTCCTGATTCTCCCTGTTCAGATGGTATTAGGTCTTATTCAGATGTACAGTGTTTTTCAAGGATCCGTGAAAAACACTGGACATTGGACGTCTGTTGATCACATCCATGGATGTGCTGGGTCGGGGGTCAGAGAGCACTGGTGTTGTCCGGGGGAAGAGTGGGGGGCTGACAGGTGCAGGGAGAGACAGATGTGGTGGAGACAGGAGTGGTGAGAGACGGGAGGGGGGAGATGGGAGAGGGTGACAAGAGTGGGGGAGATGGGAGCGGGTGACAGGAGTGGGGGAGATGGGAGCGGGTGACAGGAGCGGGTGACAGGAGCAGGGGAGATGGGAGTGGGTAACTGGGGCAGGGGAGATGGGAGCTGTGACAGGAGCAGGGAGAGACAGGAACGGTGACAGGAGCGGGGGAGATGGGAGTAGTGACAGGAGCGGGGAGATGGGAGCATTGACAGGAGTGGGGAGATGGGAGCGGTGACAAGAGAGAGGAGATGGGAGCGAGACAGGAGCGGGGGAAGGCATCCAGGGGGGAGGGCATGGATGGTATGAATGCACACATAGAATTTAATGGTGCGGGTGACAGGAGCGGGGGAGATTGGAGCAGGTGACAGGAGCGGGGGAGATGGTAGCGGTGACAAGAGCGGGGGAGTTGGGTGCGGGTGATAGGAGCGGGGGAGATGGGAGCAGTGACAAGAGCGGGGGAGATGGGAGCGGGTGACAGGAGTGGGGAGATGGGAGCGGGTGACAGGAGCTGGGGAAATGGGAGTGGTGACAAGAGCGGGGGAGATGGGAGTGGTGACAAGAGCGGGGGAGATGGGAGCGGGTGACAGGAGTGGGGAGATGGGAGTGGGTGACAGGAGCGGGGGAGATGGGAGCGGGTGACAGGAGCGGGGGAGATGGGAGTGGGTGACAGGAGCGGGGGAGATGGGAGTGGGTGACAGGAGCGGGGGAGATGGGAGCGGGTGATAGGAGCGGGGGAGATGGGAGCAGTGACAAGAGCGGGGGAGATGGGAGCGGGTGACAGGAGTGGGGAGATGGGAGTGGGTGACAGGAGCGGGGGAGATGGGAGCGGGTGACAGGAGCGGGGGAGATGGGAGCGGGTGACAGGAGCAGGGGAGATGGGAGTGGGTGACTGGAGCAGGGAGAGACAGGAGCGGTGACAGGAACAGGGAGAGACAGGAGCGGTGACAGGAGCAGGGAGCGGTGACAGGAGCGGGGAAGATGGGAGTGGGTGATAAGAGCGGGGGAGATGGAAGCGGTGAAAGGAGCAAGGGGGAGGCATCCGGGGGGAGGGCATGGATGGTATATATGCACACATAGAATTTAATGGGCCCAAAAGTTTTACGGGGCGTGTGAAGGCATTAGTAAAGAGGCACGTTAGAGTTTACATTCACAGTTGACCCTATTGTTCTAAGATGAGCAGCCGCCAGACTTACATGCCCCAGGCTTACCCCTCCTCTCTTCATTGAGGACACAAGAACATTTGACCATGGCAAACATTCAGGTGTATGGGGAGACAATGAGAGATAGTTGTCATGGATGGCTACCTTTACTTTTCACACAAGCAAAATGCAAGCCCTTCTGGACGTAGAAACGTACTGATTTTCCGCATTCAGAACAGCACGTCTCACTGCCCTAAACTTCCATAGACTCCACATTGACACTCCATATCAGATATGGGCTTTACTTCGACTGTTTCGTAAATGCAATGAGTGGATCTGTCAAATTGTTTAGGTTCGGCAACATTCACCAAACCCAACCACTCTGCACTTGATTATAAGAAGTTGGAGGCCTATGGCTGTATCCATGGTTTCAAGGTCCTCCCTAAATTTTACACTCAATTGCTGAGCAGCCAGGTCGGCTCAACACTACTGGTGACTATTTTACTCAATCCCTTGCTCTCCCATGTCTTCTCTCATGAAGACGATAACCTTGGTTTGTCCTCTCCAGCAAGTGGCGGCCATTCTTATGAATATATAGAACGGAAGGGTCTGCCACAGTTTGCGAATGACTCCCCACTGCAGCTCATAGTAAGACGGACCCCTCTCTATAATGTCCAAAGGGAATAAACTGCTCACAGACGTTAAGTCCGACATGCCCGATCCTTCCCCCCCCAGCCAAAAAATATCTATATAGTAATAATTAATACATTTCAACAAGAGACCCAAAATACCTTGGGGGAGATTTATCAAACATGTTGTAAAGTGAAACTGGCTCAGTTGCCCCTAGCAACCAATCAGATTCCACCTTTCATTCCTCACGTACTCTTTGGAAAATGAAAGGTGGAATCTGATTGGTTGCTAGGGGCAACTGAGCCAGTTTCACTTTACACCATGTCTGATAAATCTCCCCTCTTGTGTGTAACTTGTAACCAATGGACTTCTGACATTCAGATATCAGAACCTTATACCCCAGGCAGGGGCAATACCATACAGACCATACAGTTTAGGTTTGACCATGTTAGAACCCTCTAAGCTGTTAGGCCTCGCCTACCCTGTTATTTGCCTCTAGCTCTAGTCTCATACATTCATTAATGTGACAACTTAATACACAGTAGACGTTGTTATCATAGTTACATTACATAACCGAGATTGTGGGGAGTCACATAGCGCTCAATGTGTGAATTCATTTTCTAACCTTCAGTTTTTATATCACAGCTGGAGTCTGAATGTGACGATACGGCTGCCGCCTTACCGCGCGATCGTAATGCCATGCACGTCCATCTGATCATTTCATCAAATTTTGGTAAATCGATATTTTCCTTAATGAACACATTACTACTGCGAGCCATGTACGACCTTCCAACGACCTTCAGATAAACTCTCCGTTCTTATCGAAATCTTTTTTTATTGCTTATTTGTATTCTATGGGTCTATGGGTACTTCTCGGCTCCTTTGCAGCCGAGACGGACTTTTCGGGACTACTACGAAACGCGTTTAACAAACAGCATGTGGTAGTATGGCATGAAAATGATGCAGTTTTACTCTTTGTACATATATTCAAGCACATAAGCGAGCCCATCCGAGGCTATACACCCAGCAATGCCGCTGTTGTACGGCACACAACAGGTCCCAGCCAGCCTGCTATTTGCCTGAGGGCACAGCTATCGGAGAGAGACCTGTGCATTCTAAATTAAGATCATGCAGCTGCCGGAGCGAGTTACCTTGGGAAGTTGGGAATACACCACATCGGCGTTCTCTTACAGCAAAACAACTTGGAAGCTGCAGTGTTGAGCTATGGATTATAGCCACAAAGGACAGCAGTACAGAAGGTATTCTGACAGCGGAGAGGCTGTATGTACCTGAATATCAATACAAACTCATATAGGATTGTATGATTCTAACTTATTATTCATCTATTCAATCGCTATTTACAAGGACCTACTCCAAGGCAATGGGTTTGGACCCCTTGTGTCATCATTTGTGCAAGGACATGGTGCAAGGTTTTCACCTTTTAACCCCTTCTGGACCAGTGTAATTTTCGTTCTTGCGCTTTCGTTTTTTTCTCCTTGTGTTTAAAAGGCCATAGCACTTGCATTTTTTCACCTACAGACCAGCATGAGCCCTTATTTTTTGCGCCACTAATTGTACTTCGCAATGGCAGGCTTAATTTTTGCATAAAGTACACTGCAAAACCAGAAAAAAATTAAATGTGTGGTGAAACTGAAAAAAAAATGCATTTTTTTTTATTTGGGAAGGTTTCGTGTTTACGCCGTTTGCCCTGGGGTAAAACTGACATGTTATATATGTTCCACAAGTTGTTACAATTACAACGATATGTAACTTGTGTTACTTTAATTTTATTTGATGGCTTTTAAAAAATTAAAACCTTTTTAAAAAAATAAATGTTCCTTAAAATTGCTTTATGACCATGCTTATAGCGCTTTTATCCTTTGGTCTATGGGGCTGTGTGAGGTGTCATTTTTTGCGCCATTATCTGTACTCTCTATTGGTACCTTGATTTAGCTTTTTGCGACTTTTTGATCGCTTTTTATTACATTTTTTTGGGATTTGATGCAACCAAAAATGCGCAATTTTGCACTTTGGAATTTTTCTTGCGCTTACGCAATTTACAATGAGAGATCAGGAATTAAATAATTTAATAGTTCGGGCGATTATGCACGCGGCGATACCAAATATGTTTAGCTATTTGTTTTTATTTATAAAATGGGTAAAGGGGCGATCCCCCCACTAGACACCAGGGAAGGAGAAAAGCAGCATTTTAAATGCAGCTGTCAACTTTGACAGGTGCATTTAAAAGGCTAATTAGCAGGCACAGCGATCGGACTGTGCCCGCTAATTGCCGCGGTCCCGGGCTGCAGATAGCACCCTGGATTGCGGGGGTTCAGAGCGGGGTTGCCGCGCAACCCCTCTCTGAACACCCCCACCCGCATGAGGACGTACAGTTGCGCCGTCATGCGGGAAGGGGTTAAAGTGTACCTGTTGCTCAGGGGTTGTGATCGCAAGCAGTTGAGCAATTTACTCTCTTTATTTTTTTTTTATGGTTTACTTTTACTTCCCCTAGGTTTAAATCAGCATTATACATATGGCCACTAGGTGTCTCCCTTCCTGTTGAGCTGCGGTCCATTCTCCTCCATGATGAATAGGTCTTTTCTCTTTTAAAAAGAAGAGACCAAACACAGGAAGTCCCAGCACTCACATAAAAAAGGACACCATGTTCATTATGCAGGTTGTATATCAGCTGAGGGCAATCAACTTAGGCTAATTATATCATTAATTTTTACTAATTAAATTGTCAGCTCTGCAGCTTACCGGGAGACACCGCTCTTTGTTGTGCAGCAATTCAGTCAGTATAATGTCACTGTGTGGTTACAGAGGTTTTGGTGCTGTGTGACAGGAGAGCTGACCATACAGTGCAAGCACCTCCACATTCTCTGGTGCTCAATGTGGATGTGCAGAAGCTGTTCACATGCATAGTGAAGACTTGTCCAGCTCCCTGCGCACAGCAGAATGGCTATTAATCAATACCAAACCATGTCAATGCAAAGCGCTGGGACGTCCTGTGTTTGGTCTTTTTTTGAACAAAGAAAAGACCAAATGTCGCCATAGAGGGAGCATGGACCAAAGTTTGACAGAAAGGGACACCTAGTGGCCATATGTATAATGTGGCTTAAAACATACAGTAGAAAACTTAAAAAATAAAAAATAAAGAGAGTATATTGCAAAACTGCTTGCCATTACAACCCCTGTTGATTTCGTTTAAAAAAATGTCTTCATAGGAGCTGGCTCATACTGATATATAGCTACAATTTCCAAATCAGATGATGGCTTGTTTGTTTTTTTGCTATTTATTGTAGATTTGGAAACTACAAAATCTAACCAATGCTCTCAACACCTTAAAGGGGTAACCAGAAAACTTCCCTTACTGCCTCCTCTTGCATTAAAACAATTAATGTTTGCATACAGTACTTACCCACCTCGCTCCCCTGCAGCTCCTGCTGTCACATATCTCGGCCCCAGCTGCACTTCTATTCTTACAGCTTCGGATAACATCCTACTCCCCACTTAGCCAATCACATGGCCAATTACTACCGGGAAAGGAAGTTGTGACAAGGGTGGTAAGTATGCACCTGTCTGCTTTAATTCAAGACAAGACAGCCTTGCCACCAAAAAAAGGGGGAGTGTTTCTTTATACAATTAAATAGATGCCCTAATCATACAACCAATCTAAGGGTCCTATTCCACGGGCCAATGGGGGCCCAATCAATAATGTAAACGAGCGCCAATCTGCTAGATTGGTGCTTGTTTACTGGGCCTATTCCACGGCCTGATAATCGTTTAGCAAGGGCTGCAGGGACATTGTTACCGATGTCCTTGCAGCCCTTGTTTAAACACAGCGGTGGTCCTGGACAGTGATTGGCTGAGCGGTCTGTCAGCTAAGACAGGCCGCACTGAAGCTGCTGCTGCACGTGGGACCGGGAGGAAGAAGGAGCGCAGGAGAAGACCTGCAACAAGCTTAGGTAAAGTATGGTGCTTGTGAAATCGTTGGTTGCCCGCCGTGCTTCGCTATTCCACGCAGGAATGCACGGTCGGTGCCCAAAGATTTTAGGTTTGAACCTAAATAAACGATCTGCCGATGACACGATCATCGGCTGATCGTTGTCTCTATTCCACGGAGCGATAATCGGCCGAATCGGCAGATTATCGCTCCGTGGAATAGGCCCCTAAGAGTAGGTTGACAAGTGACAGATTTCCACAATTACAAAAAAATTTGACATGTCATCAGGCATGTCAAAAGTTATTGATCGCAGTGGGTCTCACTGCTGAGGACTCACTGATATAGCCAAGGAGAAAGAGAGCGTGGCAGCAGTGTAATCCACTTTCTGGCTGGCCACTACTTGGCTTTAGACAAACATCCTATATTGGGAAGTTTAGATAAAAGAGAAGTCGAAAGTCCCCAAATGGTTCTTGATTTTGTCCATTCCTGACTTTTTAGACCCACAACATATTGGAGTAGGTTACAAGGTACAGAAGGAAAAAAAAAAAAAAAAAAAAGAAGAATCCTTTCACACTGTCCCCACACCGCTGAGTCGAAAGTTTTTCACGCCCAGAAAATCCGGCGTTAGGACAATAGTTCACCTGCTGTCACATTCAGTGATTGCTCGACTGCCTTCCCGCACATGAATTTCTACTTTAGCAGCCGGCTGCCTATAAAAGATTTAGCATTCAGGGAAATGTAATTCTGAATCCTCTGCTGCACATTTTTTCCACTTAGGTAACAGTCCTGAGTCATCAGCGTAGTCGATACCAGTCAAGGAATGTGTTCTTACGTAAAAGGAACAATGAATCCTGGAGGATTAGGAGATGTAATCCGCAAAATACATGAGACAGACTGAAAACTTTCTAGGTGGATGTAGTTTAGGAACGATAATGGGAACAAACAAAGAACATCACAGGCCACACTGGGTTCATCAGGGGCAAGGTCATGGGTACGGCGACAATCCTTGAAGCTACTATTGGGCGATTTAGGAAGTATAGGCGATGGCAAGATTGCAGTCGTAACCCTCCCCTATACCTAAGGGGGCTACAAGGATATCCATACTATACATCACGCATTAAGTAACGGATCTTACAGATTTTACATTGGGAACGAGAAGTTTAAAGTTTTACGTTACGCTATCGGCCTATGTAAGGGTTGGTAAATTAGCTTAAAGTGTCACTGTCGTTTACATTTTTCAGAAATCAATAGTACAGGTGATTTTAAGAAACTTTGTAATTGGGTTTATTACCCAAAAAAAATGCATTTTTATCCTGAAAAAGCAGTTTGAAGTGCTCCCCCCTGTCTTCATTGTTTTCTATGGAGAGGGGAGGGGTGGAGGGAGATGAGGCACCAAAACAGGACAACAAAGAGTTAATTCAGAGCTACATCACCAGGCTATCTCCTACGAAGTCAGTACTGACCTCTCTGACCTCTGAATACAGGCTCTCATACTGGTCACGCTGTGTAATCCTTTGTTCTCTGTTCTCTGCTGGCGACTAATCTCCCTCCTCCCCCCTCCCCTCTCCATAGGTTACACAGGGCCTGACTGATGTAAAAGAGTCGCGATTTCCTGATAATGAGCAGTGAATGAGAGAGAAGAAGGAGGAGGGGGGGGAACCTGGGGAAAGTCTTTTTGAATGCAGATAATGGCATATTTGCCTAATAAACCCAATTACAAAGTTTCTTAAAATCGCCTGGACTATTGATTTCTGGGGGGGGGGGGGAAAAAAAAACGACAATGACACTTTAAAGTCATGCTACCAGCTACAAGAGTACATGTGAACTCTTGGAAGTCTCCTTTGGCCCATCAAGGACAAGCACAGGACATGATAAGGGACGGAGGGTGAATGAACCAGTACCAGAAGGGGGTCATCATTTTGATTCCTCCTATTAAGTTGGGTACACAAGATGTCCTGATTAGTGTTGGGGAGACCTGTCAAACTGATTGGGTTTAGAAACGTCCGTATTTGATTCCCTGCAGCTACGAAAGTTGGTTGCCGTCCGATGGAGGCCTGGAAAACATGGATACAGCCTATGCTGCCATAGGCTGTATCCATGTTTTCCAGGCCTTTATCGGCCTTGGGCTGCATCCAACATCTTCAGCCATACAGAATCAAACAACGTGCATTCGGGTTCGGAGAACGTTGATGATTCCGAACAGTTTGACACGTCTACTGTACACTAGTCCTGATGGGAATTCCAGATGCAAGAAGCTGTATCTGTTGCATATGACATCCCATTCAAGTGAACTGGGCCACGGCGCTGGACCTCTGTCATCTGATATGGTTGTACTGGGTCAAAGAACACTACTGGATGGCAGATAAATCCCACCATTAAGTTACTACAATGTTTATTACCCAACACTGGGAACGTCATAGGAACAGACACAAAGTAATGGGTCACCAGGGACAAGCACTGGGTCACAAGAAACTGGGTCAGACACGTTAAAGCGAGCTATTTCATCTATCGCACTGCATATCTTACTGAGCCCAGGGGCACCGGCCAGAGCGAAAAATAGAATATAATTTCATGTCGTACTACCTGCCTCGGGTTAACACGCTGGCTGGTTACGTATGTTGTCAGTAGTGACTCGGAGCAAGTAAGTCATGACCAAAATAATTCCAAGCTCAGACATTTAAAGAACCTTACTGGGAACATCCATCAATGGAATCTCTTTATTTTTATCTAAATATGTTAAAAAAAAATTGTTCACAAATTCTTATTTTCCGTTTTGTGATGTCCATGTGGGTTGACGGACACGGTAGCAAACTATTCTGAGGTTATTACATTCGCCGATTACTGTTATGACCAATAGTTTTTACGTCGTTATATGGTCGCTAATCGTTCCTCGGGACAACCCACACAATATGTTTTATCGGTGAACAACTTATTACACAAACAGATATGCGATCGATCGGCGAACTACCAACGATAATTTTTCAACATGTTGAAAGACAAGAATGAATGATTTTTCATTCATCGCTTGATCATTGGGTGTTATCACACGGACAGATAATTTGCTAATTTTCGATCATTCTAGAGAATTTTTAAACGATAATCGCTCCGTGTAACAGGGCCTCAACAATAAACAATCTCGCTTGCAATCGTTTATCGTTAGTCACTAATCGATATAAATCGATTCGTCTAATGGTCCGTTTAAATGGAGCGATAATTCGCCCAATTGATCGTTTAACAATTTTGAAGGAACGATTTGGTTTCTATAACGATCAGCGTTTAGACCAATTAATCGATAGACAATTCGTTAGAAAAATCGTTATTGCAATCGTTTTTAAGATCGCTTAAGCCCATCTCACAAATAGCGTTAATCTGTGAGACTGTTTACACGAAGCGATCTGCAAATTTTTAGCGAACAACCAACGATGATTTGGGAACATGTTGAAAGATCACAAAGAACGATTTTTCGCTTACCGTTTGATCGTTCGCTGTGTCGTTTGCCGATTATCTTTTAATTGCGATTGTTATTGTGAAAATTCGAACGATTATCGTTCCGTGTAAATGCACCATTAACCTGAAATCGTTCACCATTTTACACAGAACGAGTTATGCTGCGTTTACACGGAGCGATAATTCACCCAATCGAACGATTAACGATTTTGAAGTAAAAATGTGGTTTTTTTCTAACGATCAGCAGTTATCAGCGATTATCATTCGAATTTTCGCGATAACGATTGCATTTGAGTGATAATCGGCTTGTGTAAACACAGCGAATGATCAAGCGACGAGCGAGAAACCGTTCATTTTGATCTTTCAACATGTCGTTCGCTAAAAACTCGCAGATCGCTTCGTGTAAACAGTCTTTCAGCGATTCACCCTATGTGTGAGATGGGGTTAAGTGATCTTAAAACGATCGCAATATCGAATTTTCCAAGCGACATATCGTTCCGTCTAAACGCTGATCGTTATAAAAAAACATTGTTACTTCGAAATCGTTAATTGTTCAATTGGGCGAATTATCGCTCCGTGTAAACGCAGCATTAGTCACAGTCGTTAAAATGATCGTTATTATGATCGTTTACTCCATCTGATCCCAGTAAAAGAAGGAACGATTTAAAATTACACTGAATGATTATTGAACGAATAACATAACAATTAACGATGATTTAAGGGTCAGATTTAAATCAACGATGAACGACATACGAAAAATTTTTCGATTGTTGCCTGCAATTCCACAGGATGATTATTGCTTAAATTTGAACGATATAACGATTTTCCGCATGATAATCGTCCCGTGTAATAGGGCCCTTACAGTTAGAACAACACTGGAACCCGGAAATGTGAGTAATCCACTGCCATAGGGCACCTGGAATTCGCCAAATTACACTGCTAAAGGTTTGTATATTCCCCCTTTCTCTGACCCCCGTCCAGACCCCAAAATTTACACAGACCCAATAAAAGAATATATATATTCAGACCTCAGGTCAGGATCATATACATATATACATATACTACTGCATATAATTTGGACGCCATCATGACCTACGCAGTGCCATGACATCTGATCCTGACGCGGAGCTTGGAAGGGAGGGGGGTGAGGAACAACAGATGTTTATAGGATTAATCCAATAAAAAATGGCTGCCTTAGGAGAAAAAAAAAGAGCAGCAGCTGATGTTCCCTCTAAGGCTTTGTAGCTATCAGGGCAGACCTGAAAGGGTTAAGAGTACAATCCCTGTCATAGAAAGGACTGTGCATCTGTAACTGTAGTTTAAGGCACAGAAGGGTAGAATGCCTATATTCCTGGTGGCCTAGGGCAAAGAAAGGGTGAACGTCCAAATCCTTAGTGCTCTAGGGCAGTGAAAGGGTTAATCTTAATTGTTTATCCTGGCTATAACTTCCTGTTTCCTCCCACAGCTGATTGTAGAGGTGAGTACAGGGAGGTGATAGAGAGGTCTGTACAGCTGTAACTGAATGCCTGTACAGTTCTAACTATGATCAGACAGAGGGATTGATTCCTGATCATAAAGCGTACCTGACCTCAATTTTTCTTTTTAAGAAATCAACAGGGGTTTTGATCGCAAGCAGTTTTACAATATACTCTCTATTTTTTATTTTTTTTTACGTTTTCTATGTATAATCATTGTTTTACGTATGGTCAAATTGTGCTCCATGCTCCCTCTGTGTTGATATTTGGTCTTTTTTTAGTTCACAAAAAGAGACCAAATACAGGAAGGGCTCACGCAAGGAAAGACACCTGTTCATTATGCAGCTTACCAGGAGACAATGCTCTTTGTTATGCAGCAACTCAGTCGGTATAACCTCACAATGTGGTCATAAAGATTTTGGTGTTCTGTGACAGGAGAGCTGACCATACAATGCAAGTACCCCTGGATTCTCTGCTACTGAATGTGGACATGCAGCAGTTGTACACATGCTCAGTGAAGACTTGTCCCGCTCTGCGGTGGAGCTATACAGCCCAAAGAAGACTATGGTATGGACCCCAGGGAGCTCATAAACACACATATTATAATCTATCACTGAGCAAACAGTTTACAGTTAAATTAGAATTAAACTTGCGAACACAGAAAAGTGGTATTAACTATACACCCTTTGTGACCAGTGGGTTGGAAAGATGGGATCAAAATTTAGGGAATAGGCCAGTTTCTACGGTTTATTAAAAGGAGAAGCACAGACTTATTTCTCCCTGTGCTCGTGGTGAGCGGCGGGACTGACATCACGACCCCCGCTGGAAGTCGTGACAATGGTACCCCGCCCCAGTCACTGACTGGCTGAGCAGCCAGTCCATCATCTGGGTCATAACGTGTCAGCGCCGGAGATGCCACTGCACTGCAGGCACAGAGAGAGGTAAGTTCGTACTTGTAAACAATTTCCCCCCTGCCCCTGCCTGCTACCTGATTTTATAAATCGCCGGACTTCTCCTTTAATCCACCAGGGATCGTCACCTATTGTGAAAAGTGTGATTCTGTGTCACCTATGTACAGGTGTTACTTGTCCCTGCAGTCCTGTCTGTGATGATAATGGAAAGACTGCCGAAAACTGATCTCTACTGAGCGGGAAGTGTCAGCCTATTATGAAGCTCTGTGGTCAGTGTGAAAGCTGAAAGATTTCAAGGTGTTTGCTTTTTTTTTAATACAGTGACATAAAAAATATTGCATAAAAACTAATATATATATATATATATATATATATATATATATATATATACTGTATATATACACTTGAACTATCCATTGAATTTAATAGCAAAAACGGAGACAGAACGGTGACAAAGGGAAAACTGTGGGTGAACTACAAATAAAAAAACGTCCGCTGTTTGCAAAAGACGTCCGAAAATAATGTTCATGTTCATTATTTTGACGTCCGCGGCAAAAACGTCCGTTTTTCAATGCATTGTGTGCATTGGACGTCCGTCTTCCCATTGACTCCAATGCAATGGCATTGCAGTCAGTTAAATCTCGGCAAAAACGGACGTTATTTTAAATATGAAAATCGGACACCTTTTTCATATTTTTGCTTTTTCATATTTTTGACGTTGTGTGAACATAGCCATATATATACAAACACGCACATAAATACATATACACACATATATATATACATACTCATAGATAGATAGATAGATAGATAGATAGATAGATAGATAGATGATAGATAGATAGATAGATAGATAGATAGATAGATAGATAGATAGATAGATAGGAGATAGATAGATTGATAGATAGGAGATAGATAGATAGGAGATAGATAGGAGATAGATAGATAGGAGATAGATAGATAGATAGATAGATAATAGATAGATAGATAGATAGATAGATAGATAGATAGATAGATAGGAGATAGATAGATAGATGATAGATAGATAGATAGATGATAGATAGTAGATAGATAGATAGGAGATAGATAGATAGATAGATAGATAGATAGATAGATAGATAGGAGATAGATAGATAGATAGATAGATAGATAGATAGATAGATAGATAGATAGGAGATAGATAGATAGATAGATAGATAGATAGGAGATAGATAGATAGATAATAGATAGGAGATAGATAGATAGATAGATAGATAGATAGATAGATAGATAGATAGATAGATAGATAGATAGATAGAAAAAACAAAGTTCACGCAGCACTCAATGGTTAAGGTTCTGCTGGGTGCCTGCTGCCACACCTTGGTCCACAGGTGTTTTATTCAGACAAACAAAAAAATCGACTTGCGGCACATCCAGGCTTAAAGGTGAAAATGGTGAGAATTTATTCCATAAACATGGATTGAGAAAGCTCCTATTGGAGGAGCGAAACGTCGCTGTTTTTCCTTGTGTAATGTTTATGGAATAAATTCTCACCATTTTCACCTTTAAGCCTGGATGTGCCGCAAGTCGATTTTTTGGTTTGTCTAGATAGATAGATAGATAGATAGATAGATAATAGGAGATAGATAATCAGACAATAACGAAATGACAGTGGCACTGTTTTATAGCCAAAAACAACAGAAACAATTAAAGGTAAAAGTATGACAAAAACCTACTAAAAACATCAAGCGTCTTATCTAGTCCACTGAATAAACTGAATAATATACAGCCAGGGATAAATTAAATGGAAATTGACAGCAGCGATGAAGTAAAATTCAAGTGCGTTAGCGTGGCAATGGCGTCATGGTGCTTAAACAAAAGAGGTCACATAGAGGTGATAGAGACGGTTAACTCCATTCTCATGTCGCATATAAAACGCTGGCCGTCTAGAGATGCAGACGAACGCAGCGGAGAGGACGCGGACACCGGACGGACGCAGTCTTGTTTACTGCGTATAGGTCAGCCTGTAACATAGACATCACACAAACACTAAAAGTAAATGAAACCTCTCGTAAAGCATAAAAAAATAAAACAGAACCCAAAGAGAGCAATAGTGATTAGTGATTGCTCATTTCGAATGGCAATGAAACAAACTAATGACTCTGCGCTTGTTAGATGGTGACAATGAGCGATCAGCTACTATGCATGGAGGAAGATGATTAACGTTGACTGTGACATAATCCCCCCCACAAATAAGAGGAAAAAAAATCTCCGGCGTCAGCAGCTAGTGCGCTACTATCTGCTATGCTATTGTTAAGCTTCTCTTGTTGGTGTGTGACAATGGGGAAAACACTCATTTCAAGGTCGTTTTCACACAAGGTCGCAATGGGATCAGTAAATCAGAAATAAACTTCCATGGCTGCAGGTTTCATGTTTTACACACAAGTTCTCTGACCTCTTTTTAAGTGCCCTTGTGACCCAACACAGGGGGCGGCCATGTTTAAAGTTAAGACAATGGATCTCATTTATCACAACTGTCTTAGCAACCAATCAGGGATCAGCTTTAATTTCTTAAAGTGCTCTGCTAAAATGAAAGCTTAACTTTAATTGGTTGCTATGGGCAACAAGGCAGTTTCTCTTTCAGACAGCTCTGATAAATGAGGCCCATTAGAACACCCCAGAGAAATCAGCCGAAAAAATAGAGACGGCAACAGGGGCAGATTTATCATGAGTGTCTAATGGAGAAAGTGTCTCTTTCATTTTACTAGAGTGGATTAAGAAATTAAAGATGAGCCCTGATTGGTTGCTATGGCGTGTAATATATATACACTGGTGTTAACAGTCCATAGCAACCAATCACAGCTCATCTTTCATTTTACCAAAGCTTAAAGCTAAGCTGTGATTGGTTGCTATGGCCTGGATTTATCGAAGTGTGTAAGCTACCCATAGCAACCAGAGCTAAAGACTGAGCTGGGACTGGTTGCTATGGCCTGGATTTATCAAAGTGTGTAAGTTACCCATAGCAACCAGAGCTAAAGTCTGAGCTGGGACTAGTTGCTATGAGCAATTTACACTAGTTTCTATTCTACATATAGACCTAAGACGCCTAAACGATACGCAGACCCGATGTGAAATTCATTCGACCATCAGAAGTTCGGGTATCCATGGATACAATCTGGGTTGGTACTGTGTGTGGGCCTCATTCTGACCCAATTGGGCTCGTGCACAGTACTAACCCAGCATGGTCGTATCCATGGATACCTGAACTTTCGGCGGCCAAATGGATTACACACGTGTCGGGTTTGCATACTTTGTGACGGGTACTCTTTAACTTATTAAAGGGACTGTTTAGAAGGACCTGTCTTTGTGGCCCACGACAACCAATCACAATGCAGCTTTGTTTTACCATAGCAGACACAAAACCTGCTTTGTTTTACCTCAGACACGAAACCTGAGCTCTGATTGGTTGTTATGGGGAACATAGAGTTTTGACAAATCTGTTGCCCATAACAACCAACCACAGCTCAGCATTCATTTCCTTATCTGCTCTAGTAAAATAAAAGCTGCGCTATGATAGGTTGCTATAAAATGATCGGGTCATTGCATTTAGACTGCTTGATCCTTAGCGTCCCTAACATAAGGGGAGGGTCGGAGCCCCCCCATACACATTAGATGGAAGGTTTGGATGGCCAACTTGGGATACATGCATATTTTTCCATCTAAAAATCTTATCCATATTAATAATTCAGGGACATTCATGGCTTTTCACTGCATCAGAAAAATTGTCGCTTTGCCGCAGAATCCCATTATAGGGGTTTAACAGGATTATAAAAACAGCTTCTTCCTTAAAAAAAAAAAAAACACAGCACCACCCTTGTCTTCTGGTTGTGTGCGGTATTACTATTCAGCCTGATTCACCATGTAATATCACCCTTAAACTGAGGTCAAGAGTGGCACTGTTTCTGAAAGAAAGCAGACATGTTTTGTTTTTTTTTATTCCTGGATGATCCCTTTAAATTTTATGACAATCTCTAGTCTTCACTGCCATAAACTGTGCCTATTAGTATTCTGTGGGGAATATAAATTGCTTCCGGAGCTTATTAGGTCACATTATATTAGAAAATAGTCAGCTGAGTTTTTTTTTTATATATATTCTATGAAGTAAATTCTCAGTGAACCAATAAGATTATGCACACAGGTCTCTTTTATTATATATATATATATATATATATATATATACATATAGATATATATAGATATATATATATTTTATTTCAAAACAGCGCCACACTTTTCTACAGGCTGTTTCCGGTACTGAAGCTCATTACGAATCAAATGAACAGGATTGAGCTGTAACACCACACACAGCCCATAGAACATGAATATATATATATATATATATATATATATATATATATATATATATATCTCCTTTGAAAAATACAAGCCCCGTGTTATGTAAGGATGTAATATACTATAAATAGGGTATGCATTTGATCAATCAATCAATCACTATTCTAAAAATAGTTCACCGTAAAAATGATAGTATACAGCTCAACAAACAGCCAATGTAAGGCTACATCTATAGCTATATAAAGAAGTCACGCTTCTAGGAATTAAAAATTTAAAATAAAAGGTCAAAGATAGGCCGACCACTAAGGGGTCAATTATTCAAGATTAAGAGCTATTAGGGATTATTCTATATGACAGTGTTTTAGCCAAAAAAATGCCCATAAAGGGGTAGCTTACATTAGACCAACTTGTAGAGCGCCCCCTAGTGATGATGAAGCAGAGCTGGGAGGCAGTTTTCATATGTTACTGTAAAGGTGCCCAGTCCATTCCCTGGCAGTAATACATTTTTATTTTTGCTAGAGATGAGTGAGTCTTGAGCACGCTTGAGTTTGTCCAAACCGGAGCGTGCGGCATTTAATTCCTAAGAAGTTTGATGCAGCCCTAGGGAGTCCTGGAAAACATGGATACAGCCTATGGCCTATGGCAGTGTCCATGTTTTCCAGGCAGCCTTAGGGCTGCATCCAACTTTGTCAGGCACTGATAATCGAATGCAGATCGCTTTGGTTTGGACCTGAGCGTGCTTGAGGTTCGCTCATCTCGAATTTCTGCCCTTTCAGCACAGATGGTAAAGCCCAGACACCTCCTTAGTCCATCTTGAAGAGGCCCAGATATCGTATAGTAGAAAAACTAGATAGTAGAAAAACTAGATAGTAGAAAAACTTTGAGAAGAGAGGGAGAGAGATAATTGGTTGATAGATAAATAGAAAGGTGAAGGATATAGATAAACAGATGACATAAAAATTATGGATAGATGAATAATGAATAAACAGATAGATAGATATATACGTTGATCTACGGCACTCCAATTCAGGGAAGAAAACCAAATTTAACGTAACTTCAAACAATTACATTGCAACACAGCAAAATCATACGATGTTTCGGCGGTACTCCCGCCATTTTCAAGTGCATCTTGTACCGCCGAAACGTTGTGTGATTTTGCTGTGTTGCACTATGTAATTGTTTGAAGTTATGTTAAATTTGGTTTTCTTCCCTGAATTGGAGTGCTGTAGATCAACGTATATATCTACATTAGAGGTCTTTGGTCAAGACTACATCTGCTGGCACCAACTCGCTGGGACCTGTAGTGATAGATAGATAGATAGATAGATAGATAGATAGATAGATAGATAGATAGATAGATAGATACAGACAGACAGACAGACAGATAGATAGATAGATAGATAGATAAGAGATAGATAGATAGATAGATAGATAGATAGATAGATAGATAGATAGGAGATAGATAGATAGATAGATAGATAGATAGATAGATAGATAGATAGGAGATAGATAGATAGATAGATAGATGATAGATAAAAGATAGATAGATAGATAGATAGATAGATAGATAGATAGATAGATAAGAGATAGATAGATAGATAGGATAGATAGGAGATAGATAGATAGATAGATAGATAGATAGATAGATACAGACAGACAGACAGATAGATAAGAGATAGATAGATAGATAGATAGATAGATAGATAGATAGATAGATAGATAGATGATAGATAGATAGATAGATAGATAGATAGATAGGAGATAGAGAGATAGATAGATGATAGATAGATAGATAGATAGATAGATAGATAGATAGATAGATAGGAGATAGATAGATGATAGATAAAAGATAGATAGATAGATAGATAAAAGATAGATAGATAGATAGATAGATAGATAGGAGATAGATAGATAGATAGATAGATAGATAGATAGATAGATAGATAGATAGATAGATAGGAGATAGATAGATAATAGATAGGAGATAGATAGATAGATAGATAGATAGATAGATAGATAGATAGATAGATAGGAGATAGATATATAGATAGATAGATGATAGATAGGAGATAGATAGATAGATAGATAGATAGATAGATAGATAGATAATAGATAGATAGGAGATAGATAGATAGATAGATAGATAGATAGATAGATAGATAGATAGATAGGAGATAGAAAGATAGATAATAGATAGATAGATAGATAGATAGATAGATAGATAGATAGATAGGAAATAGATAGATAGATAGATAGATAGGAGATAGATAGATAGATAGATAGATAGATAGGAGATAGATAGATAGATAGATAGATAGATAGATAATAGATAGATAGGAAATAGATAGATAGATAGATAGATAGATAGAAGATAGATAGATAGGAGATAGATAGTAGATAGATAGATAGATAGATAGATAGATAGATAGGAGATAGATAGATAGATAGATAGATAGATAGATAGATAGATAGATAGATAGATAATAGATAGATAGATAGATAATATATAGATAGATAGATAGATAGATAGATAGATAGATAGATAGATAGATAGGAGATAGATAGATAGGAGATAGATAATAGATAGATAGATAGATAGATAGATAGATAGATAGATAGGAGATAGATAGATAGATAGATAGATAGATAGGAGATAGATAGATAGATAGATAGATAGATAGATAGATAGAGATAGATAGGAGATAGATAATAGATAATAGATAGATAGATAGATAGGAGATAGATAATAGATAATAGATAGACTGATTTCAGAATATGAGCCTCTTCTACAGTCTTGTCATGTAATAGGGTGAGTCATGGCTAGTCAGGCACATAATAATGTGTATGTAAGGAAGTTAACCAGTCCTGAATTGGGGGACGCCTCAGAGTGTAAACACTAAGAACCTAATGATTGACTTGACGTGTAATAGACGGCTCGGTGATTTCGCTCTCTTTGCTCCCAGCTCCGGAGCCCTGGGTGTGAATCCACGCAGGGACATCTCCATGGAGTTTGTGTGGGATTCCTCCACGTTCCCCCCCGTTTCCTCCCACATCCTAAAAACATACTGGTGATCCACCGACTCCCTACGCTTCTTCTACCACCCCTATATTATAATCTGCGTACGGCGCCACTAAACCGACAGCGCAATTCCAGTACTTTGTCAAAGTCTTTGTCGCCCTGGGGGGTCACCTAACCCTATAAAGACCCACGATGCAACCGGAACTTTCCAGAGTCTTAAATCAGCTAAATAATAAAGCGTCGCTAATATCCAGATGGTGCGGACAGCATCAAAAACCCATTACTATTCCAGCGTATAATGAAGACGTCTCGGCTCCGGCTGCTGGAACTTAATGGGATACCATGCCCGATTCCCAATAATCGAATCTTCTTCACATTGTGATGCCATCTGCAGATTAGATCAGGCCCCGGTCCGAATGTATTGGCCATCAAGAAAAAAATTCGAGGGACTGTCCATATGCAGTGAATGGTATCATATATATATATGGATGGGAGGAAGGGATAGGTATGGAGATAAGGCCTAGTGAACAGATCCCTATTGGCATTCCCTCTCTCCCCAACCCCCCCATCACTTGGATATTATAAGCAGATACTATGCTTATTATAAGCCTATAAGCATCATGTCATATTCTGCATGCAACACCTGCCCGCCGCTATCATCTCAATGCATCCTCGCTAACACCCACAGATCAGAGCCCCCCCAAAGTTAGCCAAGTCATGTACAGATATGCAGCCCACAGACCCCCCCCATTGTACATTGCAGATTGGTACAGTGTTACTTACCACCTCCCAAAGAGAATGAAGAGATCCAAGAGATCACACAGGATCCTCAAAGGAGAAAAAAAACAACACACAGGATCCAAATCTTCACAATGTATAAAGCATGTATCTAGAGGTAGATAATAACATAAAATAAAAAAAAATAGAAAAAGAGGCTACAAAATGCCTGATCAGTCAGTGCTGTGCATAGGAGATAGATGAGAGCACACTGCAACACGTGAGCTGGGGTGATAGCTCTCCCTCCAGATCCTCATTCCCCTTCTGATAGAATAAGGTTAGTGAATGATCTCACATGCAGCAGGAGAAGAGGAAGAAGAAGAAGAAGAAGAAGAGGAAGGGAAAAAAAGCATCTATTGCATTATTCCCAGCACCGTATATGGCAGAGACTCGTCACACAGCCAGGCTTCTTGTATGGAGTGTCTCTCCCAGCTCTGTTTCTATGGATATAGGCTGTCAATCAAGGGGTGCGCGTATGCTCCACACAATACGGTAAATGGCTGACTGGTATAGGGGATGCAGGCTGTGAGCTGGGATGGAGGCATGGAGTCAGGGTGATGGAGGATGCAATGAGGGGCTGGCTGTAGAGAGAGGAGGGGAGCAGGATTAGGAGGTGAGTGGGAGGTGGAGATAGATCAGGGGGCTGTGGGAGCACAAGGAGGAGGGAGATGGGGGTGCAGGGGGGCACTGGGGGTGCAGGTGAGGGTGGATGGGTGTGCAGGGGGAAGAGGGGGTATTAGAGGGGGAGAGGATGGGTATGGATGGTATATACAGGATGTGTATGGTGAGGTACAGGGTATATACAGGGGAGAGGATGTGTATGGGGATGGATGGTATATACAGGATGTGTATGGTGAGGTACAGGGTATATACAGGGGAGAGGATGTGTATGGGGATGGACTGGGTATATACAGGGGAGAGGATGTGTATGGGGATGGACTGGGTATATACAGGGGAGAGGATGTGTATGGGGATGGATGGTATATACAGGATGTGTATGGTGAGGTACAGGGTATATACAGGGGAGAGGATGTGTATGGGGATGGACTGGGTACATACAGGGGAGAGGATGTGTATGGGGATGGACTGGGTATATACAGGGGAGAGGATGTGTATGGGGATGGACTGGGTATATACAGGGGAGAGGATGTGTATGGGGATGGACTGGGTATATACAGGGGAGATGAGGTGTATGGGGATGGATGGTATATACAGGATGTGTATGGTGAGGTACAGGGTATATACAGGGGAGAGGATGTGTATGGGGATGGACTGGGTACATACAGGGGAGAGGATGTGTATGGGGATGGACTGGGTATATACAGGGGAGAGGATGTGTATGGTGATGGATGGTATATACAGGGGAGAGGATGTGTATGGTAAGGTACAGGGTATATACAGGGGAGAGGATGTGTATGGGGATGGACTGGGTATATACAGGGGAGAGGATGTGTATGGGGATGGACTGGTATATACAGGGGAGAGGATGTGTATGGGGATGGACTGGGTATATACAGGGGAGAGGATGTGTATGGGGATGGACTGGTATATACAGGGGAGAGGATGTGTATGGGGATGGACTGGGTATATACAGGGGAGAGGATGTGTATGGGGATAGACTGGGTATATACAGGGGAGAGGATGTGTATAGTAAGGTACTGGGTATATACAGGGGAGAGGATGTGTATGGGGATGGACTGGGTATATACAGGGGAGAGGATGTGTATGGGGATGGACTGGGTATATACAGGGGAGAGGATGTGTATGGGGATGGACTGGTATATACAGGATGTGTATGGTAAGGTACTGGGTATATACAGGGGAGAGGATGTGTATGGGGATGGACTGGTATATACAGGATGTGTATGGTAAGGTACTGTGTATATACAGGGGAGAGGATGTGTATAGAGATGGACTGGTATATACAGGATGTGTATGGGGATGGACTGGGTATATACAGGGGAGCAGGGGCGGTCTTGGCATTTCTGGGGCCCCAAGCAAAGTTATGTCTGGGGCCCCCCCTCGACACGCACTCCACAACAATAGACCACTGTGTGCTGCCCCCAGTAGTATATACCCCTTGTGTGCTACCCCTCAGTAGTATATACCCCTTGTGTGCTTCCCCCAGTAGTGTATAGACTCCTGTGTGTTCCCCTAGTTATATATAGCCCCCCCCCGTGTGCTCCCCCAAAAGTATATAGACCCCCTGTGTGCTGTCCCAGTTGTATATAAACCCCCTGTGTGCTGCCCCCAGTCGTATATACCCCAGTTACATATACCCCCTGTGTGCTCCCCACTAGTATATGGACCCCCTGTGTGCTCCCCCACTTGTATATAGCTCCCCTGTGTGCTCCCTTAGTGGTATATAGCCCCCCTGTGTGCTCCCCCACTTGGATATAGACCTCCTGTGTGCTCCTCCACTTGGATATAGACCCCTGTGTGCTCCTCCAGTAGTATATAAACCCCCTGTGTGGTTCCCCCAGTAGTATATAGACCACTGTGTGCTCCTTCAGCAGTATATAGACCCCTTGTGTTCTGCCCCAGCTATATATAGACCCCCTGTGTGCTCCCCCAGTTATATATAGACCCCCTGTGTGCTGCCCCCAGTAGTATAAAGACCCCTGTGTGCCCCACCAGTAGTATATAGACCCTCTGTGTGTTCCCCCAGTAGTATATAGACCCCCTGTGTGCCCCACCAGTAGTATATAGACCTCTGTGTGCTCATCCAGTAGTATATAGACCCCCTGTGTGTTGCCCCAGTAGTATATAGACCCCTGTGTGCCCCCCCAGTTATATATAGACCCCCTGTGTGCTGCCTCAGCAGTATATAGACCCCCTGTGTGCCCCACCAGTAGTATATAGACTCCTGTGTGTTCCTTCAGTAGTATATAGACCCCCTGTGTGCCCCACCAGTAGTATATAGACCCCTGTGTGTTCCCCCAGTAGTATATAGACCCCCTGTGTGCCCCACCAGTAGTATATAGACCCCTGTGTGTTCCCCCAGTAGTATATAGGCCCCCTGTGTGCTCCCCCACTTGGATATAGACCTCCTGTGTGCTCCCCCAGTTGTATATAGACTCCATTCTGCTGCCTTAAGTAGTATATAGACCCCTCTGTGAACCCCCAGTAGTCTATAGCCCCCCTGTGTGCTCCCCCAGTTATATATAGCCCCCCTGTGTCTTCCCCGTTATATAGCCCCACTGTGTGCTCCCCCCATTTATATAGACCCCTGCTGTGTGCTCCCCCTCCCATATAGTATATAACACAATAAAACAAACACTTATACTCACCTGGGTCCGGGCGTCTCCTCTTCTTCTCTCTTGTGGCCGCAAGCGTTTTCCCTGCGGTCACAAGAGGCCGCGCTCCCCTTGTCTTGGCGCCGATGCTCCAGTGATGTCACTGGAGCAACGACACCACAAGGACAGAGCGGCCACTTGTGACCTCAGGGAAAACACTTCCTGCAACCACAAGAGTGACTGACAGCAAGGAGCCAATGGCTCCCGCCCTGTCAGTGCTGCTGTTGCATGTAAGTGTGAGCGCTCATTACGAATGCTCATAGTTACAGTACAGATCACAGCAGTTTTGAGCACAAGAGAACAGCGGGGCTTGGGGGCCCCCCTGGATCTTGGGGGCCCCAAGCGATTGCTAGGGGTGCTTGGTGCCAAAGACTGCTACTGCAGGGGAGAGGATATGTATGGGGATGGACTGGGTATATACAGGGGAGAGGATGTGTATGGTGAGGTACTGGTATATAAGGGGGAGAGGATGTGTATGGGGATGGACTGGTATATACAGGGGAGATGAGGTGTATGGGGATGGACTGGGTATATACAGGGGAGAGGATGTGTATGGGGATGGACTGGGTATATACAGGGGAGAGAATGTGTATGGTAGGGTACTGGGTATATACAGGGGAGAGGATGTGTATGGTAAGGTACTGGGTATATACAGGGGAGAGGATGTGTATGGGATGGACTGGTATATACAGGGGAGAGGATGTGTATGGGATGGACTGGTATATACAGGGGAGAGGATGTGTATGGGGATGGACTGGTATATACAGTGGAGAGGATGTGTATGGTAAGGTACTAGGCATATACAGGGGAGAGGATGTGTATGGTAAGGTACTGGGTATATACAGGGGAGAGGATGTGTATGGGGATGGACTGGGTATATACAGGATGTGTATGGGGATGGACTGGGTATATACAGGATGTGTATGGGGATGGACTGGGTATATACAGGGGAGAGGATGTGTATGGGGATGGATGGTATATACAGGATGTGTATGGGGACGGATGGTATATACAGGATGTGTATGGGGACGGATGGTATATACAGGATGTGTATGGGGATGGACTGGGTATAAACAGGGGAGAGGATGTGTATGGGGATGGACTGGTATATACAGGGGAGAGGATGTGTATGGGGATGGACTGGTATATACAGGGGAGAGGATGTGTATGGGGATGAACTGGTATATACAGGGGAGAGGATGTGTATGGGGATGGACTGGTATATACAGGATGTGTATGGTGAGGTACTGGGTATATACAAGGGAGAGGATGTGTATGGGGATGGATGGTATATACAGGATGTGTATGGGGATGGACTGGGTATATACAGGGGAGAGGATGTGTATGGTGAGGTACTGGTATATACAGGTGAGATGATGTACAGTATATGACTGTATCCTGGGTATATACAGGTGAGATGGTGTATATCGCTGTATCCTTGGTATATACAGGTTAGATGATGTGCAGTATATGGATGGATCCGAGTATATACAGGTGAGATGGTGTATATGGCTGTATCCTGGGTATATACAGGTGAGGTGATGTGCAGTATATGGCTGTATCGGGGTATATACAGGTGAGGTGATGTACAGTATATGGCTGTATCGGGGTATATACAGGTGAGATGATGTACATTATATGGCTGTATCAGGGTATATACAGGTGAGGTGATGCACAGTATATGGCTGTATCCGGGGTATATACAGGTGAGGTGATGCACATTATATGGCTGTATCCTGGGTATATACAGGTGAGATGATGTGCAGTATATGGCTGTATCCGGGGTATATACAGGTGAGATGATGTGCAGTATATGGCTGTATCCTGGGTATATACAGGTGAGGTGATGCACAGTATATGGCTGTATCCGGGGTATATACAGGTGAGATGGTGTATATGGATGGATCCAGGGTATATACAGGTGAGATGATTTGCAGTATGGCTGTATCCGGGGTATATACAGGTGAGATGGTGTATATGGAAGGATCCAGGGTATATACAGGTGAGATGATGTGCAGTATACCCGGCTGTATCCTGGGTATATACAGGTGAGGTGATGCACAGTATATGGCTGTATCCGGGGTATATACAGGTGAGATGGTGTATATGGATGGATCCGGGGTATACACACTGATCTGCAGGGATGGCACATCTATCTGCAGTACATCCACTCTCCCAGCATATGACGGCCGCAGCCGTCCGTCCGTCAGTGGCACAGTGGTGGTGTGGGTAGCAGGAAGCACATGGAAGCTTTTGTGCAGCCGTAGTGATTGACATGATGGCGCCATCTTGCTCCCCCACACTCCTTGATTGGCATCTTCACAGACAGAGATGTGCTGAGCAGATTTGTCTCTTCTCCCTCAGTCGTGCCCGCTCCTCCTTGACCTTTGATTCTTCTTATGATGTATTTCACTATTGATCTGTCTGACGTCAGGTGTAACCTAAGCCTCACATCTGAGAAGTGCTAAATTCTGATGTTACCGGAACAATCCCCTCTGTCCTTCCCGGCTGTGCGGGGGGATGGGACCTGTCAACTACCAAGCCAACTTTTGGGGCTTTAGTTATCCCAGCGAAGCTGTAATCTCAGGCCTCATTGTACAATATGATTAAAGTTGTAAAAAAAAAAAGGCTGTATCAGCTGATGAGATGTAGCAGAGCTGAATTTGTCATTGAACGTTTTACAGCAGCTTTAGGGCCCTATTCCACCGGACGATTATCATTCAGATTATCGTTAAATCGTTCGAATCTAAACGATAATCGTTCGGTTGAAATGTAGTTAACAATTAACGACCGAACGAGAAATCGTTGATCGCTTTATAAGACCTGGACCTATTTTTATCGTTGCTCGTTAGCAAAACGTTCGCAAATTGTTCGTATTGAATAAGACATCGTTCGGTCGTTTGCAATAGATATGAACGCAATAGCGAAGAAAAACGATCGCAATTACGATCATAAGTAACGATTATCGTTCCATGGAAATGAGTGAACGTTTTCAGGTCTTTCGCAATAGCGGTCGTTTGAGATCGTTAATCGTTAACGATTATGCAAACGATAATTGTCCGGTGGAATAGGGCCCTTAGGCCGGGGCTACATGGTGACATTGGCTGCCACATGGGTCAGGTCCCAGCCACTTGTAGGCCACAACGTAACCTCCAGGGGTCTTTCTTGTTTATTTCTTAAGGCCCTATTCCACGGAACGATTATCGTTTGTATTCGGCCGATATCGGCCGCTACGGACGATAATCGTCCGGTGGAATAGAGTGCAACGATCAGCCAACATCGTTCATGTCAGCTGATCGTTGCAGTCGCTTGTTTTTCAACATGTTGAAAAACAAGCGACTGATATAACAACAATCTGCTGCCGTCGCTCCGTTGAATAGGAGCATCGGCAGCAGACGCTGCTGTATCCTATGGGCTGCCCGGACGATCAGCCATCCCCCGGGCAGCCCCCCCCAGAGCTCCCCGCCGCCCCTCCCGCACTCACCCGCTTGCTGCAGCCGCGTTGAATAGCGGCGGCAGCGAGCGGGGAACGAGGAGCAAACGAGCGCTGAGAGCGCTCGTTTGCTCCTCTAAACGACCTGTGGAATAGGGGCATTAAAGGGAATGTGTCATCCAGAAATTACGTATTGTTTAAATCAATTGATCATCTATTGTTTAAGTTACGCATTCCCAGCAGTCTCCTCCTTATCATCACAGACAGGAGAATAGTGACAGATGACACCATTATATAGATAACACAGACAGGACCACAGTGACAGGTGATGCGATTCGGCCAAGCATGGCCTTCATTGATAACATAGACAAGAGTACTGTGACAGATGGCACCAGTATATAGATAAAACAGACAGGAGTACAGTTACCGGTGACACCAGTATTTAGATTACACAGACAGGAGTACAGTGACAGGTCACACCAGTATATAGATTACACAGACATGAGTGGAGTGACAGGTGACACCAGTATATAGATAACACAGACAGGGGTAAAGTGACAGCTGACACCAGTATATAGATAACACAGACAGGAGTTCAATGACACCAGTATATAGATAACAGACAGGAGTACAGTGACACCAGTAAATAGATAACACAGACAGGAGTTCAATGACACCAGTATATAGATAACAGACTGGAGTACAGTGACACCAGTATATACAGTAGATAACACAGACATGACTACAGTGACAAGTGACACCAGTATATAGATAACACAACACAGACAGGAGTACAGTGACAGGTGACACCAGTATATAGATAACACAGACAGGAGTACAGTGACAGGTGACACCAGTATATAGATAACACAGACAGGAGTACAGTGACAGGTGACACCAGTATATAGATAACACAGACAGGAGTACAGTGACAGGTGACACCAGTATATAGATAACACAGACAGGAGTACAGTGACAGGTGACACCAGTATATAGATAACACAGACAGGAGTACAGTGACAGGTGACTCCAGTATATAGATAACACAGACAGGAGTACAGTGACAGATGACACCAGTATATAGATAACAGACAGGAGTACACTGATAGGTGATACCAGTATATAGATAACACAGACGGGAGTACAGTGACAGGTGACACCAGTATATAGATAACACAGACAGGAGTACAGTAACAGGTGACACCAGTATATAGATAACACAGACAGGAGTACAGTGACAGGTGACACCAGTATATAGATAACACAGACATGAGTACAGTGACAGATGACACCAGTATATAGATAACAGACAGGAGTACACTGATAGGTGATACCAGTATATAGATAACACAGACGGGAGTACAGTGACAGGTGATACCAGTATATAGATAACAGACAGGAGTACAGTGACAGGTGACACCAGTATATAGATAACACAGACAGGAGTACAGTAACAGGTGACACCAGTATATAGATAACACAGACAGGAGTACAGTGACAGGTGACACCAGTATACAGATAACACAGACAGGAGTACAGTGACAGGTGACACCAGTATATAGATAACACAGACAGGAGTACAGTGACAGGTGACACCAGTATATAGATAACAGACAGGAGTACACTGATAGGTGATACCAGTATATAGATAACAGACAGGAGTACAGTGACAGGTGACACCAGTATATAGATAACACAGACAGGAGTACAGTGACAGATGACACCAGTATATAGATAACAGACAGGAGTACACTGATAGGTGATACCAGTATATAGATAACACAGACGGGAGTACAGTGACAGGTGATACCAGTATATAGATAACACAGACAGGAGTACGCTGAGCCCATTGATATATTCTGTGCATCTTTTGGTTGCCTTTGAGCCAAAAAGTTAATTCTTCACCAACCAATGTATGCCCATCAGCCATCAGTGGTGTCAGTTATTGTAAATCTATCAGTCCGTGGAAGGTCACCATCTAAATCCTGCTAACGTTTATTGTCACTTTTTTTTTTTTTTTTTTCTAAATTCTAAAAAATGCAAAAGTTTAAAATTTCTAAATTGGCACATGGCACATCATGGCACAAATGTGACAGCAAATATTTAATTTTAAAAAAATGGGTGGGGGGTTTTAGAGGGGAGGGAAAGCCTTAACATACATACATACACATCTCATAATAAATATGGCGCTTCCCAGCATGTGAAACACATAAGTAGAAATACGTGGCAAAACAGCCTCCAGAAATGGATGGCACAAATGGTAAATATGGTATGGTGGATAAGCAACTGTTTTAGAGTAACATGCACCAAAATAAAGTATAAATTTACTAGCTCTATAAAAATATATTGAGATATTACAGCTTTTACTTTTTAGCTTTTCTGTGTAGACTGGGGCAGAATCAGCAGAGTCATCTCATTGGTAATTTTATCTATAAAGCTTTTTACTCGCTTAGTGTCTAGCCAATACCAGAAAGAAGGCTGTGAGAATGGAGGCAACTGCTTCCTGTCCTGTTTTCTGTATAGAGCAGGCGCCCAACAGCTGATCGATGAGGGTCCCTGGCGATCAGTGATTGATAAGCTATTCTGTGGATAGGCTATCGATCGGTTTTGCCTGGAAAATTTTTATCCAGCCTTTTAAACTGAGGGCCTATTCTCAGAGAAGTCCATCAGTTGGCAACCAGTTATTTGAAGAGGCCATGGTGGTCACCCTCTCCCACCACAGAGGATGCTGGGAGGGAGATTTATCATTGACGGCCTATCCTGAGGACGTTGCATCTTTGTGTCACATCCCTTAGAAACAAGGACGTATAGACATTCCAACCAAGTGATTAAAAGCCTCAATGGCGTCACCAGGCGACCCCTACAAAGAAGAAGGAATATATATATAGAAAAAGGCAGAGGAAGGCGCATGCGAGTCACCCAACTAAAGTCGTCTGAAGGTGTAAAACACAAATGAAAGATTAGATGGGGAAAGAAAAGCTTTGGTTAATTAGAATGACAAGCGCAGTTAATGAGGAACATAATAAGCTTGGAGCAAAAAAAAAAAACACGATTCGGGAAGAGGCCTAATGACACTGTGATGGCGGCCATTACTAAGAGGAGGGATGGAGAAGTTGTATGGTATAAGCTGCAGGCAGGATTTTATATTGTATACAGGGGGAGATTTATCACACATGGTGTAAAGTGAAACAGGCCCAGTTTCCCCTAGCAACCAATCAGATTCCACCTTTCATTTTCCAAAGAGTCTGTGAGGAAAGAAAGGTGGAATCTGATTGGTTGCTAGGGGCAACTGAGCCAGTTTCACTTTACACCATGTTTGATAAATCTCCCCCTACATATCATATAGTCACTATGTGGTGACATATATAGACAGAACACATAGAATGCCTACATACATTACTAACGTAATTAACAGCTTGTATTATACTTCAGAGCAGCATTCGTTCGTCACCGGAAACAGTCAGCATGTTGTCGACAAACACCCTCCCTAATATGGTTAACATTAGATTTCCCTATATCAGATGACTGTAAAGTTTCTGGCGTATACGTGACTACATATTCTAGAATCACAAAAAAAGGCTCTGAGCCTGCAGGGAATGCTGGGAGATTCCAGCTCTGATGCTTGCAGAATTGTGAGTTCAGCTCTTGAGTATAATACAAGTTGTATCTCATGATTGGTACTGTGGCACTTAGATTTCCTTAGTTACATCAAATGACTGCAAAGTGTGTGATGTATATGTGTATATGTTCTAGAATCACTAGAAAAGGCTCTGTGTAGCCATAGAGCCAGCAGTAAATGAAGTGAGATTCCAGAACTGAAGCCTGCAGAATTTTGAGTTTAGCTCTGGAGTACAAATACACGTTGCTACCCATAATCGGTAATATATACTGATCCCTGCAAACAACCGCAATATATACTGATCCCTGCAAACAACCGCAATATATTCTGATCCCTGCGAACAACCGCAATATATACTGATCCCTGCAAACAACCGCAATATATACTGATCCCTGCATACAACCACAATATATACTGATCCCTGCGAACAACCGTGATATATACTGATCCCTGCAAACAACCACAATATATACTGATCCCTGCAAACAACCACAATATATACTGATCCCTGCAAACAACCGCATATATACTGATTCCTGCGAACAATTGCGATATATACTGATCCCTGCATACAACCGCAATATATACTGATCCCTGCAAACAACCGCAATATATACTGATCCCTGCATACAACCACAATATATACTGATCCCTGCATACAACCACAATATATACTGATCCCTGCAAACAACCGCAATATATACTGATCCCTGCAAACAACCGCAATATATACTAATCCCTGCGAACAACCACAATATATACTGATCCCTGCAAACAACCGCAATATATACTGATCCCTGCAAACAACCGCAATATATTCTGATCCCTGCGAACAACCACAATATATACTGATCCCTGCAAACAACCCTAATATATACTGATCCCTGCAAACAATCGCAATATATACTGATCCCTGCAAACAACCACAATATATACTGATCCCTGCGAACAACCGCAATATATACTGATCCCTGCGAACAACCGGATGACAAGTGTTTAGACTGAAAAAATAGCGAAGGATTAACAATGATTTTGAGGTCAGCTCGAAAGATGCGATCAACGACACAGGAACGATTTCTCATTCATCATTTGATCGTTGCCGTGTTTACAGCAGATTATCAGATTCGAACAATATAACGATTTATTGCACAATAATCAGTCTGTGTAAAAGGGCCTTAGAGGAGTTGTTCACCAAAAAAAAAAAAAAAAAATTCAAATCAACTGGTCCCAGCAAGTGCCAGAGATTTGTAATTCATTTCTATTTAAAAATCTCAAGTCTTCCAGTACTTATCAGCTGCTGTATGTCCCGCAGGAAGCGGTGTATTCTTTCCAATCTGGAGAGCAGGAGAGGTTTTCTATGGGGATTTGCTACTGTTCGGGACAGTTCCTGACATGGACAGAGGTGGCAGCAGAGAGCACTGTGTCAGGCTGGAATACACCACTTCCTGCAGGACATGCAGCAACTGATAAGTACTGGAAGACTGGAAACTTTTTACTAGTAGTAAATTACAAATGTCCGGCATCAGTTAATTACAAATAAAAAATTTTCTGGTGAACTACCCCTTTAAGGGTCCTTTTAAGGACACAAGTGAGTGCCAATAAGCGAGATCGGTGCTTGCTTGTTTGCATTGCCTTTACACAGCACAATTAATCAATCGGCTGGACAAGGATTGTTCGTGCGTCCATGGAAACTGACAGTACAAGTATGTACATATTTGTGCTGTCAGTTTACAGATCACACAGCAATACATACTTACTATCAGCGTTGCTGTATGATCTGGCATCCTGCTCTCTGGCCACTGCTGTATCTTCAGGCCACTCTGGCTGTTAATCATTCTGAAGGAGGCGGCAACCTGTAGATATAGCGGTGGTGGGAGAGTAGGATGACAGATCACACAGCAGCACAGAAGGTAAGTATGCACTGCTTTTATAATCTGGAAACTGGCAACATAGATACATACATATCGGTGCTGTCAATTTTCCTTTTGCTATCAGCCGCACATCTCCTGTTTACACAGGGAGATGTGTGGCCGACAGCAATACATTTTAAAGGATGCGATCAGCTGTTTTTCCAGTCCTCGACTGATCGCTGTGTTCACAGGTACACATTGACAGTCTGGAAACTTTGTGGTCATACAAGAGGGTTATAGGGTTCCAACCTCCTTGTTACAAAGAGCGTCTCTCCCTCTGGAGGACCTGACCTGTCCTGCATTAAACAGACAACCCATTGATTTGAATGCATGTTGTGTAATTCCTCATTTCACCTGTGGTGGCGCTGCAGGTAAATTGAATTCTTACTACCATGTTTCCCCACAAATCAGAACACCCCTTTAAATCCATCGTCCTCAGCCCTACATCTCCATACATAAAGTCTGCATAATAGCAGCCGGTCAGAGCGATCTGGCCGCCATTCATAAACCGCGGTTTATTGTGATAAGCCTGAAAATTGAGTTTCTTTATCTGTTTACCTAATATATCTCCTCCTTCACATGGATGTTATTTCCCGTGAGATCAGGAAAGAAAAGCCGCTATTTGCCATTCGGAACAATAAATGAAAATATACGGTGGAGATAAAATGCGGTTTAATGCACCTTGCCCAGAGTGGCGCGGTATAATTTACGGTGACCTTCACGGTTTGCTCGCTGCAGACACATCAGCCGCGCTGCACAAATCCGGCGTCTAGTTAAAATGTAGATTTAAAAATAAATCCATAAATCGCAAAAATAAAATAATAATAGCCGACTCCTGCGGACGAATGATGGCCGTCGCCCCGTTTCACGTCTACATTTAAGCACTGCATTAGGGAGGATAGTCAGTGAATGGGTTGTAAGAGACGATTTAGCCACGGGAAGGACAAAGGAAGAGAATTTGCCAAGAAGATTGATCGCCCGCGCTAATATAGTTGCAGATGAAGAGGGGAGGGGGGGCGACGACACTGGTGTTACGGCGTCTGTAGCGTCTGACTGGCAGAAGGGGCCATTATTTACAGCTACTTGTTCCGCGTCTCTTCTAGGGTGCCCTATTTTTACTACTGGATTTTAGGCGCCAGAAATATAGACAGTGGGAGTTTGCCTTGCTACCTTGTGCGGAATGTGGGCTGTCATGCGGATGAAGAACTGTATTCCACATGTTTACCAATAAAAACATACAACAGTGTGTAAAGCTGTTCCTGGAAGTGATACAGCGCATCGGTCCCTGTTTGCCCATCGTTCAGTGATATGCTTTACAGCAAGCCTCATGGACATAGACACAATGAATATCTTTGTATGGGACACATTTGAAAGCATGCTTTATGACCCCATTCCACAGGGAGGCCGAGCTGTGAGCTTTAGCTTTTGCCTTCTCTACATTTTGCTGTAATGCTTACCTTTCACGGCCACCTCCTTATCGTCGCTGACAGAACAGGAAGTCTCAGCTTAGTATTAAAGGGGTCATCCAGCATTAGAAAAACATGGCCACTTTCTTCCAGACACAGCTCCTCTCTTGTCTCCAGTTTGGGTGCAAGTTTTGCAACTCTGTTCCATTGAAGTGAATAGAGCTTAAAGGGGTAGTGCGGCGCTGAACAGTTATTCACTAAATAACACACATTACAAAGTTATACAACTTTGTAATGTATGTTATGTATGTGAATGGCCCCCTTCCCCGTGTTTCCCCCCCACCCACACCAGACCCGGAGGTGTAGTGCTCTATACTCTGATTCGTGTCGACCCCCGTCCGCCATCTTATGACAATGATGTCATCTTTGGGTGGCCGGCCGAACGGCTCTGACCGTCCCTCGTGCCGGCCCCCCTCTGCTGCGTCATAACTGTGCTCAGCCAATCGCGGCTGAGCAGCTGATGACGCGGCAGAGGGGGGCCGACACGACACTTCCGGGTCTAGCATGGGTGGGGGGAACACGGGGAAGGGGGCCATTCACATACATAATATACATTACAAAGTTGTATAACTTTGTAATGTGTGTTATTTAGTGAATAATTGTTTAGCGCCGCACTACCCCTTTATGCTCTATTTACTTCAATGGAGCGGCCCCATTTCAGATGATCGGGGGGGGGGGGGGGGGGGGGTCAGCAGTTGGTCCCCCACTGATCAGATGCAATCCCTTTAAAATGCCCCCCATTTAAGTGGTATATTTATGTAAGCTCCACACAGACACTGAACAAGAAGGGAATGATGGATGAGTTTAACTGTGACGTACATATGAAATTTCATGTAGATTTTATCTGTATTTGGAGTATAAGAATACTCCAGAGAAAAAAAGGGTTTTAAACCTGGTGTCATATAGTTATATAGATTTGTAAATTACTTCTATTAAAAAACTTGTCTTCCAGTACTTAATAGCTGCTGTATGCTCTGCAGGAATTAGTGCATTCTTTCTAGTAGTCTGACACAGTGCTCTCTGCTGCCACCTCTGTCCATGTCAGGAACTGTTCAGAGCAGGAGAGGTTTTCTATGGGGATTTGCTACTTTTCTGGACAGAGGTGGCAGCAGAGAGCACTGTGTTAGACAGGAAAGAATACACCCCTTCCTGCAGGACATACAGCAGCTGATATGTACTGGAACTAAATAGAAGTAATTTACAAATCTCTATAACTTTCTTACACCAGTTGATTTAAAACTTTTTTTTCCTTCAGAGTACCCCTTTAAAATTTTAAACAAAGGCTTAAAAGTGAACCCCCCACTATACAAGGCTTCTATGATAACACTGTATGGTGACCCTCAATAAGACGTGCGCCGTAACAGCATTTCCTGCTTCACGCTCTATAGCTTGCAGCTTGGCCACAGATTATTCTGTGTGAGAATTTTCCAAGTCCAGGAGCCTAGAGCAAAACAAATTAAACTGCAAGTAAGGAAAAGGCGGAGATTCTATTATCAGAAGCCATAGGTGGTCAGTCTATTTATAACCTCTTCCTTGGTCCCCACTAATTTTGTGTAAAATACTTTTCTGCGGAGGTGCGGGCGGCCCTGCTGTCACAGACAAAAAAATGGATTACTTTTTTTTTTTTTTGCACATAAATAACTAATAGCTTTAGAATATTCTAGGATTAAAAGTCTTTAGCGGTAAATTTAGGTTTTCCGATACGCCTGCTACATTATAGGCAGATTTTTGTTCATAGTGTGCCGGTCGTCAATGTCCCCCAGAAAGCCTACCCATCCTTAAAGGGGTTATCCAGCGCTACAAAAACATGGCCACTTTTCCCCCTACTGTTGTCTCCAGTTCAGGTGTGGTTTGCAATTAAGCTCCATTTACTTCAATGGAACTGAGGTTGAAACCCCACCCAATCTGGAGACAAGAGAGGGGGAAAAGTGGCCATGTTTTTGTAGCGCTGGATAACCCCTTTAACTTAATTTGGCGTTTCACAAAAAATTCATATGCTGCTGGGCAGGGCCGGCTCCAGGTTTTTACAGGCCCCCGGGCGGCAGAGCCTCAGCGGGCCCCTCATTCATCCCCTATGGACCAATAATCAACACACTATGCATAATCGCTGGCACTAACTGACGCAGACACACTCAGACCCTGATGCACACAGCACTTACAGCTCAGTCTTCTCCCTCTTCCTCTCTGGCTGGCTGCTCTTCACACTGTGAGGTTGAGGACCTTATGGTCATGTGATCAGGTCCTTCACTCTTTTCTCTCTCTGTGCAGGTCCTGCTCCATCTCTTGTCTTCTGATGTTCAGCCTGCTCACCCTGCGCTACAGTTAGCGGGATGAACATTAGAACACCAGGCCCCTCTTCCTCTCTGGGCCCCTAGAGACACTGTGGGCCCAGTCACTTGCCCAGGTAAGCCCTGTGCTGACGCCAGGCCTGCTGCTGGGGCCATTAAGAAAAAACTAAAAGAAAAACATACTTACCTAACCCCTGGTCCCCTGCAGGTACCGTTTGGCTCCTTTCGATCCCCTGATCTGTCTTGTTTCCAGATGAGTACACAGAGCAAGACCTGTCGGCTCAGCCAATCCCCAGCCGTGACACCACTATGGCCAGCGATTGGTTGAGCAGGGCATGTCCTGCGGGAAGATGACAGATCAAAAGGCCAGAAGGAGCCAAATAGGAGTTGCAGGGAAATAGGAGTAGGTAAGTATAGTTTTTTTTGTGGTTTTTTTTTTTCTTCAATTTTATGAAAACCCCTTTTAAAGTATTGCACCATATGTGAATATCTGTGGCTTGTTATGAAGCAGAACATACATATGTACAGTAGGAGCTGGAGCATATGGCCAACTGCTATGGTATAGCATACCTCCCAACTTTTGCGCAGAGGAAAGAGGGACAGTCACGGCAATGTGCCACGCCCCGTAGCCACGCCCCCCAGACACGCCCCTCATAACCGCATCACCTGCTACCATTACATAAGAAACAAATATTATCACCAGATCTTCACCACATAGTGAGTTATCCCCCCCTTATACCATTACTACATAACTTACACTATACAAAGACCAGTACTCTCCCTCAGCAGTCACCATATAGCGGTAGATGAGACTGTACACCTGCAGACCTTATAGGTGATTGTATTGCAGGTATTCGGTGACTCACAGGGGACGTCTTTTCTGCTTCAGTTTTGTGTTCCTTGCCATCTTTCCCCTCCCCCTGTGCAGCAGTCCCCATAGAGTATAGCCCTCCCCCGTAGCAGCCCCTATATAGTATAGGCCCCATTCCTGTGCAGGAGACCCCCAAAAGCACATAGTATAGCCCCTTTTGTAGCCCCCACATATTATAACCCCTCATTTTTAGCCCCCACATGGTATTTAGTATGCCCCTATGTTGAATGCCTCTTATTATCCCCTTAGTACCCCCCTTAGTACCTTCTTAGTATGCCCCTTAGTACCTTCTTAGTATTCCCCTTAGTATGCCCCTAGTATACCCTTAGTACCTTCTCAGTATTCCCTTTAGTACCCCCTTAGTATGCTCCTTAGTATGCCCTTAGTACCCCCCTTAGTATGCCCCTTAATACCCCCTTAGTATGCCCCTTAGTACCCCTCTTAGTATGCCCCTTAGTACCTTCTTAGTATGCCCCTTAATACCCAATCTCGTGGAGCTTCTGGTGCAGGCTCCCGTAGTTGCCAACAGTATGACCTGGTAAGCCCCGCCCCCGGCACCCACCGCAGCGCTAACTAACCAGCAAAGTACACAGGGAGAGAGGAGGAGAGACGCCATGGACAACTAGAAATATGGTAAGTATAATGGATCAGTCTCACCATATTTCTAGTTGTCCATGGCGTCTCTCCTCCTCTCTCCCTGTGTACTCTGCTGGTTAGTTAGCTGCGCGGTGGGCGCAGGGGGCGGGGCTTACCGGGTTATACTGTTGGCAACTATGGGCTTCCTTTTCCAGCTCCACGGTGCCCACATTCTTCTCACATCATCTGTGCCAATCAGGAGAGGAGTGCGGGCACCGCGGGGCTGGAAGAGGAAGCCTGCACCAGAAGCTTGTGCATCACCTCCTCAGCGTCGGGAGCGGTGTCAGGAGGGACATACGCCCGGCCAGTAGGTGTCGCTGTGAGCTCTCATTAGGAGCACTCACAGTATAAGAGCTGCAGCTGCCGGTGCGAACGCCGGGGTGGGGGACAGCGGGACACATGGGGGCCCTTCCGGGACAGCGGGACATCACCTCAAAACCGGGACTGTCCCGCTGGATCCAGGACGGTTGGGAGGTATGGTATAGTATGGCCTGCTTTAGAGATGGACATTCACTGTTTGCCATGCAGAAACAAAACATTTGCCCAACTTGGAACATTCCCGGATACACTGTGCATTAGGTGGCCATTAGAGATCTGCATGCTCTAGTCTAGTCTGATCAATCGGCATTCGATTACTGGTGACTAAGGTTCGATTCAGCCCTAGGAAGTCCTGGAAAACATACATACAGCCTATGACTGCATTCATGTTTTCCAGACTCTGCAGCCACCGGTAATCGAATGCCGAGCTTTCGGGTTTTGACGAACCCAAGCCGACTTGAGGTTGGTTCATCTGTAATGGGCACCAGTATTCACATTTCCTGTAAGGACACCAGCTGTCTGCCTTCTGGACTGCAGGGTGGGTGGCTATCCCATTGGTGACTGGCCTGACCCATCATTTCTACCATTGCATCATGGCAACGTGTGCTCTACTCTTGTGTCCAGGATGGTGGTCTTTGACATACCATATCAATAGCAGACAACATCACAGTCAGGGACAAAAGCTTTTATCAGTGTATCTAGACACGGACAGATCAGTAGAATGAGTGCAGAGACAACCGGGCTCCTCTACCCGCTCTTTGTCTATGAGACCTGGATGATCCTGTAGCGCTGGAAGTGAATGGGTTAAGCACATACTTCTCCCAGCTTGTTCTCCTGATCGGTCATGGTCTGAATCTCCAACCGATCAAATCTTTGATAGGTCTCTGTGACATAGTAAAAGGTTTGGGTTTTTTTTTTCCGTTTTATTCTTTTAATGACAGATACTTTTTAAAGGACAAATCCGGCGTCAGAAAAAAAAAAAACCCTAACAGACACCGATCCTATCGATCGCCATTCGAAAATCCCGACGGCCGTGGTCCCCGTCAACGTCTTCAGATTTTCTTTACTTCCGGGTTCCCAAGGCGTGCGCACCGGCAGCCTTTTCTTTGGCTGGACCGCATCACATGGCTTCCAGCTTCAGTCAATCAGAGCTAAGCAAGCTGAAAGCCTTGTGATGCATTCCAGCCAATGAAAAGGCTGCTGGTGCGCACGCTGAAGAGATGGAAGACCAGGCCTGTATCCCGCTTGTGACATCATCGTCACAAAATGGCGGCGGGAGAAGAGGACGGGGTCAACAGTAAATGTTCCCCGCTCGCTGCTGCCGCTATTACGTGCATTAGCAGCGAGCAGGTGAGTGCAGGGGGGCTGCGGGGAGCTGCCCGCGTGATCACTAGATTGTCCGAGCAGCCCATAGCAGACAGCAGCGGTCTGCTGCCGCCGCTCCAATTCCGCGGTGTGGCGGCAGCAGATCGCTGCTATATTAGTTGTTTGTCTTTCAACATGTTGAAAGACAAATGACAGCAACGATCAGCAGACATCGTTCATGTCGGCTGATCGTTGCCTTCTATTACACAAGACGATTATCGCAGGTAACGGCCAATATCACCCGAATACGGCTAATAATCATTTTGCGTAATAGTACAGTCCTAATGTAAGTCCTGGGGGTTTGTTTGTACCGGGAAACTCTGCTCTGTTTCATCAACTTCAATGGAACGGTGCTGCAATACCTCACACAAACTGAGGACAAGAGTGGCGCTGTTTCTGGAAGAAAGCAGCAATTTTTTTCTAATCCTTTAAATGAATGAAATAAAAGTTCTATTTGCACAATTCCTCCTGCTCTTTAACACTGTACAGGCCGATCAGACTTTTTAAAGGTGACAATTTCCCTTTAAGTAAACCATGCCCTAAAATAAACAACAACCACAAAGAAATCAATGCAGCTGCATCAAATTATTTATTGATAGTGCAAATAAAAATTTTAAAATAATTTTTAAACAATATTAAAACCAATTCCTCCTAAAGATAATTAACATTACTTGCTGTTACACTTTCCTTAAATAATTAAACAATTTCCCAAAACTTACTTTTTTTTTTTAATACTTTGAAAAAATATGTCAGAGCTTCATCTTTTAAAGTGTAATAGACACAGTTAAAAGGGGTATTCCGCTCAAACATAACTTTTGATATGTTGCCTCCCATGGCGAGACTAACAATTCCTTCCATACTTGTTATCTATTCAGTCTCCTTACCCCAGTTCTGAACTGCTGCTTTCTGCTGAAGACACAAAAATCTGTGTGTGAGCTTTTCTCTGTCTCTCCCTCCCTTCGGACACTGCTGATGTAAACAAGTTCCTGGCAGGATGCATCTGCAACTTTGTAGCTTCTTGGTATTGCTGGGAGGGTTCATAAAAGGTCAAGTTGCTAATGAACTAACTGTGATCTATCCTCCTGGCATTGCAAATAAGCTACAATGATGCAGATAAAGCCTGCCAGGGATGTTTACATCAGCTGTCTCAGAAGGGAGGAGGGGGAGATGGAGAAAAAACCTCACACACAGATTTTTGTGTCTTCAGCAAAAAGCAGCAGCTCAGAACTGGGAGAAGGAGACTGAATAACAAGTATGGAAGAAATTGTTAGTCTCACCATGGGCAGCAACATAGTAAAAGTTATGTTTGAGTGGAATACCCCTTTAAAGGGGGCTTGTCCGGGACTAAAAGCAAGAAACGGTACCACTCTTCTATATATGCTGTGTCTGGCGGTGCAGCTCTACCCATTTAAGTCAATGGGATTGAACTGTAACAGTAACTGTAAGAGTGGCGCCTTCTTTCTAACCCTTGAAGACAATGGAGCCTTTATGATTGCATTGTGATGATGGTCATGTAAAACACTTCATAGTCTTTATATTGCGTTATCTTCTCCTCCATCGCAAAACTAAAATGGCCCTGGTGACGTCAGTTTTATTCTTAGTGAATTTCTAATGGAGATAATCTAGCCACAGTCGTAAATGCTTCTAAAACATCCATCCGGTTATAGTCCAGTACAAAATCCAAGAGACCGTGCTATTTGGCCAGCGTTAGCCTCTTAATTTGATGAAGTAAGCTATCCCTTTCCATGTGGGCCTCGGCAAGAGCCATCTTAGTTTTGGCCAGTTCCTGCTTTAGACATTCATTTTCGTCGAGAAGCTGAAAAAAAAAGAAAGAAAAATAAAATAAATAAGGTTATGCTTACAGAGCAAAAGTAAAACAAGAAATTGCACTTCCTGTTATTCTCACTAGAAATCTATGACTAAATAGCCAAGTGGGTGTTACCAGTTGGGGGGGGGGGGGTGTCCCTACACAGTCCAGCACTGGCAGCTCTGATTGGCTCATATTGAAGTGACACGCCTCCAATTGGCAACACCCAGTTGGTTACTGAGTGCATTTCTGGTAAGAAAAACAGAGGAACGGCCCATCACATAGCTATAAGGAAAGAGGCTTTAGAATTGGTATTCCATAGGCATTGCAGGGCTTTGTTGAAACATACAGGCCCGGAGTGGTGCCAGGTCCCCTTAAAGTAGAATCTTTTCTATATAATCCCCCTCCCCCCGTTACTACTCCTGGCATTGACCATGAGAAACCTGTTCTGATATTTGCATTTTATGTCACCACATGGGTATAACGTGGCAAAGCTGTGGGCCTTCATTGGGCTCTTGTTGCCATAGAAACAAATAAGCACCCTGTGATTGATTTGAAGGAGTAAAGGTGCGTTTACATGTAACAAGTATCGTGCGAATTAGCGCGATAACGATCGAATTCGAACGATAATCGTACGTGTAAACGCAGCGAACGATCAAACGCCAAAGCGCGAAATCGTTCATTTTGATCTTTCAACATGTTCTTAAATCATCATTCGTCGTTCGCTAAAATTTCGCCGATCGCTTCGTGTAAACGGTCGTCGTCCGCCCGCCCGCAGCCTGGCCCCCCCCGTAGCTCGACCCCCCGCAGCCCGGCCCCGCATCCTACAGCCCCCTGCGCCGGCTCGATTGCCCCCCCCCCTGGTGCCCCGGAGGCCCCCCCAGCCGGCCGATCAGCACCCCCGCCGGCCGATCAGCACCCCCGCCGGGGCGAAGGCCCCCCCCCGCCGGCTGATCAGCAGCCCCACTGGGCCGAACGCCCCCCCCCGCCAGCCAATCAGCACCCCCGCCGAGCATACCTTACCTGATCACCGCCGCGGGTGTTCAAGATTCCCGACTCCGCTCTTCAGTGCACTGATTGGCTGAAGGGGAAAGCCGGGAATTTCAAACAGCTCCTCTTCAGCCAATCAGTGCACTGAAGAGGGGAGCCGGGAATTTTGAACACCTGCTACGCTGAGCAGGTAAGGTATGCTCCTGGCGGGGGCTATCGGAGCGGCGGCGGAGGTGGCGATTAGGGTGGTGGGGGTAGCGATCGAGCCGGCGCAGGGGGCTGCGAGTGGGCGATCTTAAAACGATTTTTCCGTACGATATATCGTTCCCTCTAAACGCTGATCGTTATGAACAAAAAAATCGTTACTCCGACATCATTAATCGTACGATCGGGCGAATTATCGTTCCGTGTAAACGTAGCTTAACAGAGGGAGAAACCAGTTAAGGTCCTTTTACATTAGACCTCTGGATCCATTCACTTTAACCCTTTCATGACCTTGGGTCATTGATGCATCAATGCCGAGGTTGTGTTTTGGCAGCAGCTTATGGGATCATAATGATCCCGTAAGCTGATGTCTGTATGTCTGCCCCTTCTCCTCTGTCCCCTGCCGCTGTTACTATCTTGTAACAGCGGCAGGGGAGAGGGGGAGGAGGCAGAGCTCACGGGCGCGCGCCCCACGTGCCCAGCCTTCCCTCCCGACCCCTGCCGGCTTCCGTAGCCAGGAAACCGGAAGCCTGAGGCTTCTGGTTTCCATGGCTACCATCGGGGCTCTGCGATCACTTCGCAGAGCCCCGATGGACACTGGAGAGAGGATTCTCTGTCAGAAGCCCTATAGATGCTGCGGTCGTGCTGACTGCAGTAACTATAGGTATGCTGCGCTCTGGTGCCGAGAGTTGCGGCGGGTCCCCAGCTATCACTGCGGATGACACAGGCGCAGCTCCTGCACCTGTGTCTTCCTGGATCGTTAATTAACGTCGCTGCAGCATCGGGCATAGGCTGCAGCGACGTTAATTAACAGTGCGGCGGCAAGAGGAAGTTAATTGAACCTAGCTGCAATACCAAACCCAAACTGAGAAAAAAAGAGTGGCGCTGTTTCTGGAGGAAAGTGGCCATGTTAAAGCAAACTACATAACAATTGCCACAATGAACAATGCTGATTGAATCCGAAAAGACGACAAGAAGGAGACCCCGTTCAGAGACGCTTATCTTTTTTTTTTTTTTTTTTTTTTTTTGAGCACAGCAGTTGCAATCACAAAAGCCCAATAAATATTTCAGCGCGAGACGCTTATTAATCTGGAATTCGTCAAAGAGCGCGTCAATCTCCTCGGAGACATAAGAGGTGGACGGGGCCCGGGATCTTCTGATTACACGCCGCACTTCAAAGACATAAGTGATTAAGTGATAATTAATCTGGACACTGAGTTCACAGAGCAGACTAAGATGTTTTTTTTCTATATATATATTTTTTCTTTTATGGAAATCATCATTTCTTGCCTTTAACTTTTGTATGATCTACAATTACACTGAATTCTATTAGTCTCTTTTATCGAGCATTTCCCTAAAGTGCAGTCATTTCATCTGAACCAAAAAAAAAAGATAACTAAGATACAATGGGTATGTCTATAAAGAGAAATTAAAAGCCAAATGCGGATATGAAGCGAATAGCGTATCTCAGAAATTAACCCCTTAACAATCGCCAATACAGCTGGAATATGTGGAACCGCCAATCGCGGTAATTTAAAGGGGTATCGTATACAAAAACTGTTCTTTTTGTCTAATTTTTTTTTTACTATTTTTTTTTCTTTTCATTTTTTGTACATTGTTATGGAGACTGGAGACATCTTGTCTGAACTGTTCTTAACAGCATTTAGAGACATGCTTTACTACAAGACTCATGGACATAGACAACAATATGAGATGAATGTGAAACGTTACTGGCCATACTCTGTGACCTTTGAAGAGGTCATTCAACTGGGAGCTGCTATTGTCGCCTCTATTTACTGCTGTCACATGACGCTGCAATGCTGTACAAATCACTTTCCAGCAGCCTCCTCTTATTACCACAAACACAACAGGAAGTCTCAGCTTAGTTTTATCCCCAGTGGTGAGAATAAAAACTGCAAGATTTCAGGATTATTTTATCATGGAGAGAAAAATAGAAAATTAGAAAAAAAGTCACCAGAAAAAAAGTCACCAAATATTAAAAAAAAAAAAAAAAATTTAAAACAAAGTCATTTTCTAATGACGCATTCCCTTTAAAGGGAACTTGTCACATTGAAAATGCAGACAGATCTATAGCTATCTTGTCACAAAGCAGGAGGAGCCGAGCAGATTGACATATAGTTTTGTATAAAAATTTTCAGGATTGACAGAGCTCTTTAAACAAACAATAACTAAGACCGCCCACTTGACTATTGAGCTCAGAGTGAGCAAAGGTTTATATGAATTAATGGCAAGTTATCACCACAAAGCTATATATCAATCCGCTCCGCTCCACCTGCTCTATAACATGATGCCCACGGACTGGACTACATTTTTAATGTAACAGGTTCCCTTTAACCCTTTGATCATTAGTCAAAATTGACCAGGGCAGAATCAAAGGAGTACATTGGTGTGTTTACAGACTAGAGTGTTCCCATACAGTGAAGACAGTAATATGAATACACGCCATAGCGCACACTGCATTTTTTTTTTTTTACTAACTTAAAAGGAAGTTTTAAAAACACTTTAAAAAATATGCAAAAATTTCTATGAATAAAAATACATTTCATATATGTTATTGTGGTAGTTTCTGCAGCAGGGGAATGGGCTTCTGCAAGCTACATTGATGGGATAGTCACAAAAATTCAACATGGATGATTGAAACAGCGATCACTTAAAGTGGTTATCCTAGGGTTTAAAGTTATCCCCCAATCCTGTGGATGACTAATCAGTGGGGGTCCTACTACTGGGATGCCCTTTAAATCAGGACAACAGAAATCAATTGTTTAAGTGAAAGAAGCGGCAGCCATCAACTGAGTCGTTCTCTATGGGACTTCAGAACATTGATAGGCACTGATTGGCAAAGTTCAGATTTCCCATGGTCGGTCAATAGAGTGGTGGCCGAGTATGTGCATCGCTGCTGCAATTGAGCTCTGTTCTCATGATGAGTGGTAGGAACCCTACAGATCAATTATACACTGGAAACTGCATAGCTTTTAATCTTGGGATTACCACTTTAAAAGGGGTTTTTAAATGAAGCTACTTCCTTGTAAAAAACAGCGCCACCCTTGTCCTCAGGTTGTGTGTGGTATTACAATTCAGCTTTATTCACTTTAAGAGCTGCAAAACCACACCCAAACTGAGGTCAAGAGTGGTGCTGTTTCTGGAATGAAGCCACTGCTTTTTCTAACCCTTTACTTCTATTTTTTTTTAAATATGAAAGTAGTTTGTTTTTTTTATTTAAAGACTGTACTCATCTGCCTGATCCCCAACACTTGGCACTTTGACACTGCTCCCTATTTCCTGCTTGCTTAGCTAATCAGTGCCCTTAGCATTGACCTGCCTCTAGTGAGTGAGCACTTCATGTGTCGGGGACAAGGAGGTAGTTAGCAGCAGGGACTGATGAAACCCGAAGTTTTTTTTTGTGTGTTTTTATCCTGGCTTGTCCAAAATTAAAGTTATAAAAATGTAAAATTACATTAAAACATGACCATAAACATGAGTATTTAGCATTAAAGCATACACATCTGTGGAAAAGGGGGATAACTAGTGGGTGGTGGGGGTCCTCTGCTAGGCTATACTCGACTATCTTCAGCAGTTACATAGTGATGAAAGGGGGCAGTGGTCAGGCATGCATGCTACCGTTCTGTTTAGGGTATGTTCACACTACGTAAATGTGGTGGACTTCCTGCTACCGCAGGTAGGGGGAGCTCTTTGTACACGGCTGTATACAGCTCCAATTGATGTTAATAGAAGCCTTATAAGCCTGTATGCAGTGAGCTCCTTGTATAATTGTATTAATTATAGGACCCTTGTCCCCTAAGAGGGTATGTTCACACTGCGTTCATGTGGGAGAATTCCGTGGCGGAACGCTCTGCCGCGGAATCTCGCTTGCCTCAGTGTTTAACAGCGTCTCTATGGGAGAACTCGTGTGCCTTTGCTCTCCTCCACTCTCCGCTAGAGATGCCGTTTGACACTGAGGCAGGCAGGATTCCAAAGTCCACCACATTTACTCCGTGTGAACATACCCTTAGAGGACAAGGGACCTAGAATGAATACATTTATACAGGGAACTCATGCATACAGGCTTACAGAACTACTATTAACATTAATGTAATCTGTATACAGCCGTATACAAAGAGCTCCCCCTACCTGTGGCAGCAGGAAGTCAACATTTTTTTGTATAGAAATCTCTAAAAGGGAAGCAAAGTATTAAGAGATGAAACTATAAGCACAATGCCTTTACTGCCATACATAGATAAAACCTCTTCATCATTGTAGACAGTCCCTGATCTCTTCTTTACTGTTCCCCATTCATCTCAGAGCTTTATAACAAAATGAAGCTGGATACTCAGATGTGATTCCAATGTCAAAGTCTAAGACTATGATTAAGACATCAGAGCTGATCCCTTCCAGCAATGTACAGGGAGAGCGTACCTGTTCCATACTAATCACTGGCACTTTCCGACTGTGGCTCCTTTTTACATCCAGCGGATCCGGGGGTGCGGGGCTGTCACAAAGTGTCTGTGTGCATTTTGTAGCATAACTTCTGTGCTGTATACTGTTAGTACCGTCTGACTTTACAGACGGTATCTCCTTTAATTCTTTGTGGTTGTTGCTGGTGTCGGAGTCTGGATTACCTTTAAATGAAAGAAAGATATAGAAAAATAAATGTCAGCCTGAAAATTTAAAGGGCCTGGGAGAAGACCACTTTAAATATGTTATTTGGTATAGAAACCACAATTTGAAGGTGACTAGGTGGAGTGTTGCTCACTTGGGCGAGGATTACACAGGTCGGCATTGTTTTCAATGACCACTGTGTAATGCTTTAAATTTCTTAAAGGGGGTTCTCCAGTATCAGAAAAAGAACTTTTGCAAAAACATTGCCACCCCTGTCCTCAGGTTGTGTGTGGTATTAAAATTCAGCTCCATTCACTTCAATGGAACTGAACTGTAATACCCAAACTAAGGAAAAGAGTGGTGTTCTATCAGGAAGCCACCATGTTTTCCTAAGCCTGAATAACCTCTTTAGGGTATGTTCACACCTACCGGATCCGCAGCGACACCCACTGCGGATCCTGTACTGTGAAGCAGCATGGGTCCCATACATGCAGCTGATCCCCTGCGTGTATGGGACCCGGCCTCTTTAACACCCGTCAAATTTGAAAAGTGGATAATCCACTTAAAGGGGTATTCCTTACTTGCAAAGCTATCCCCCCATCCACAGGATGGTGGTTACCAATCTGATTGGTGGGGTCCATTTGAGGAAAAAAAACTTTTTTCATTGATAAATGGAGTACACCACACACCATCCGTCCTTTCATCCATCATGGGCCTTCAGCTCTGCAAATTGGGACTACCCTTTAAGTTAGGCCTAACCCATTACAGCTGCTAAACACAATAAAGTTTAGACATGCCCATAGCAACCAATCACAGCTCAGCTTACATTTTGCCAGACCAATGTGAGAAATGAAAGCTTAGCTGTGATTGGTTGCTATGGGCAACACAGAGAATGTGATGAATCTATGTTTACGCCAGAAATGAGGAACCTTCGGCCCTCCAGCTGTTGCAAAACCACAATTCCCAGCAAGCCTGGACAGCCAAAGCTTTAGCTTTGGCTGTCCAGGCATGCTGGGAATTGTAGTTTTGCAGCTGGAGGGCCAAACATTCCCCATCCCTGGGTTACACAATAGGTAAATGGCAACCAAATCCTCCAATCCTTCCTGTATACAGGGGTCTGTCACTTCTCTTATTCTACAAGGATTGGACACGCTAAATTTTAAAGCTCAATCCCTTTGTACTCCCTTGAGGTGTCTACGCCCTTTTCCATATTAAAGATACATGAATTCTCAGCTGAAGCGAGCATTCATGTCTATGGGGAAACTGATGTCCGTTCAAGATGTAGGGGACAAGGACTGGGAGTGGTCATCTTACCTTTAATACAGAAGGAACCATCGTCGTACCTCTCAACTAAGAGGTCCTCGATATTCAGGACAATGGGCTCCGGCTCGGGGTCACTATTGTTATTCCTGGGACTATCATCCTATAGAATAAAAAACAATGGTGGTCACTAGCCTGTATAAGCCGCATGTAAGCCTATAACTATGCTGGGGATTTGGCGCTCTGTATCGGGAGAACGCGGATCGCTATAAGGATATATAAAGAAATACATTAGCTCACAATATTCCTCCTATTTAGAATATAAAAAAACACAACATGTTGTTCTGGACGGACATTGATTTTAATTCTTTCACACACAGCCGTCAATAACAGACGCCCAGGAGTGAGTGTTATGTATACAGCTAGATTTTCTCCCATGCATTCATCATTGGGAATCAATAGGCTCCTGTAGTTGTATTTATATTCATTGTTTGGAAGCCCCGCTGCCCCCATAATGCACTGCTGCACCATACCAGACACCCAATATAACGCACAATGACTACTAATGTATAGGAGACTACAATGAAAGCAAATGTTTTCTTCAGTCTTGTTCTCCTCTTCTTTATTTCGCCCATTTATCTCCATTTTCCGGTTAATAATACATATACTGGTGGGAAGGGTTGGTGGTACGGGGAGCCGGCATTGCACCACACTTAATATGTAATTTATACCGTAATGAACATTTATGGTGGAATTCAAGGAGCCTTTATTAGGGGTGATTCATGTTCACACATAGTACTGGGAGCTATGGGAATCCCCGGGGTTTCATAGATATTGGGCAATGTAATATAATGGGTTTCGGCATGTGGTGAGATTGTAAAAAAATCATTCTCATCAAATATACTTCATCCTCTCATGAGCGGGAATTAAGCGAGATGTTCCTGGCGGCTTCAGTCATCCTATGGATGATTGGAGAAGACGTGGCTATAGGGAAGGCAAAGCTCGGGACTTTTCTATTATTCACTACAAAGGAGAAAGTCTTGTTCTTGTGTCCCCTGGTAGTACGCACATTGACGTCAATGGACGCCATAGCAAGATTATTCAATTCTGCAGAAAAACTGAACAGTAAGCAACCTAGTATCCGAAGCTACGGTGGACCGTTCTCATCATAGTCTTAGGAGGTTTCCCCCTTGGGACAACAGCTAACCTATGTAAATCTAGCATCATGCGTAGCTCTCATAGACCATGGTTACATATGCATGAGGATCCATACATCCACTCCAATATAGACCCACTAAGGGCAGTGGGCCCATTGATGTGGCTTTGTGTAAGGCCCCATTCACACGTCCATATCAGTTTATACTGACAGTAATCCGTTTTTACCTTCAGGAAACCATCAGGAAATGCCTTCAGGATTTCCGGATTGGGGGGGGGGGGGGGGGGGGGGGAAGTGTTTTCAGTATGTTCAGTAGTATACCAACATACATCACAAGTACCCACATAGCCCCTCGCGTACCGTGCCACCATCTCCCCTTCGTGTACTGTGCCCCCTTCCCCCCCTTATGTACCGTGCCACCGTGTCCCCCTCATGCCATGTGTCATCCTCTAACCTGTTGCAGAACTACAACCTTCATTATGACCTGCCAATAGGACATGATGGGAGATGTAGTTCTGCAAACTGGATGGTCACAGCTTGCTGAGCTACAACTCCCATCATGATCTGTCAGCAAGGTATGATGGGAGTAGTAGTTCTGCAACCTGGATGGTCGCAGATGGCAAAACTACAACTCCCATCATGCACTGCTGGCAGGTCATGATGGGAGTTGTAGTTCTCCAACCTGGATGGCCACTGGTAGCTAAACTAATTCCCATCGTGTCCCTCATGATGGGAGTTGTATAGTTTTGCCATTTGGAACTATCCAGGTTGCAGAACTACTACTCCCATCATGCCCCACTGACAGACCATGATGAGAGTAGTAGTTCTGCAAGTATGGCCACAGGCTGAAGAACTACAACTCACATCATGACCTGTCAGCAGGACATGATGGGAGTAGTAGTTTTAAGGGATAATCTCACCTGTCCCGGATCCTGCTTCGGCCTCCTGAGTCTTCTTTTGTTCCCGGAGGTCAGGGAGGTGACCATGGGGTGATGGGGGCAGGGGATGTGGGGGAATTGTGGATCGGGCGGCAGAGCTGCGCGGGGGGTGGGGTGGGGGGGGGGGCTTTCAGGCGGGAGACGGCGAGCTCCGCGACCATTTTGGGACCTTGTTTATGAGCACTTCTGATGCATGCGCTAAGACATGGAACAAGACCGTTCCTACCTTTACATGGGACACTATATCTACGTGAACCATCAGAGTTTTCTACATAGTCAAAACTAGTAGGATGTTCTAGTAGACCAGTCCAGAATTTATAGATACAGGTCGAGGTCTGAGGAGGTAACACATCTCCTTGAGGAGACCACCAAGGTGATGTAGGCAAGCTATGGAAAGCGAGAGCTACTTGCATAGATACCAACCTGTAAGTGTAGCTTTGCCTTCTGAACTCGTATCTTCATGGGCATAACCTCAGGCACCGAATCATCATCTATGAAGTGATGGATGTTCGCGAGGGTGGAGGTGAAGAACTCGGAGCTGAAATCTGTCACTTGGCACTGGAGGAAGCCGTTCTCAGCAGCAAGTAGGGAATGGCGCTTAGCGCTAGGGCCGGTCTCCAGTCTCAGGCTGATCTCCGGACAGGACTTCCTCTGCTCCATGGACAACTTTTGTTCAGAGTCTAAGGAGATAGAATTATCAACCTTAATACAAATTCATTGACCTCATTAGATTGCAACACCAAGACTCTCTTAGGCCTTATTCACATGTCCTGTAAAGTTGTCCGTAATCACAGTTCAACTTAGAGCACATTGTTTTATATTGGGCTTTTCACATAGTCAGTGTTAATTTTGATCCTTAATCCGTCCAATAAAAAAAGGACATGTCCTAGTGCAGATTGTGATTGCAGTACGGATTACCAATAGAAGTCTACGGGATCCATATTTTTTACGGATGTCACATCACTGACATCCATAAAAAAAACGGGTCTAATATATGCAAACTAGTACTACTCACATTTTATGGAAACTGATGCAAATACGGCTAATTTTCCACGGATAATGGAGAGAAAAAAAAATAGCTGGAAGTTTTGCGGCCTAGAAAAGTCACTGAATGTGTGAATGAGGCCTTAGTAGAGCTTTCTGCTTTCAGGTGTAGGTATAGGACATATAGGAAACTCAACACATGTGGCACCATAGGGAACAGACACCCGCCATCTATCAGACTTCTATCTGATTTATCTCATTTACATTACGGCACCCCATGGTGCATCTCAGCCTCCATACATCTAACTCTCCATTTTATCAAGATCGTTTAATATCTTGTTCCATTCATCTTAAATAGTATAAAGAAGGCTCAACATCAAACAATGGCGTCTCACAGTGAGAGAAGAAGCTGGAACGGAGAATACTGGGCACGCTTTAGTCAGGGATATGTCTGTGAGCCGTGTATTATAATCTCTTTATTAAAGGAGAAGTCCAGCGAAATTTTTTATTAAAAGTATTGTATTGCTCCCCAAAAGTTATACAAATCCCCAATATACACTAATTACGGGAAATGCGCATAAAGTGCTCTTTTGCCTGCACTTACTACTGCATCAAGGCTTCACTTCTTGGATAACATGGTGATGTCACTTCCTGGATAAAATGGTGATGTCACAACCCGACTCCCAGAGCTGTGCAGGCTGTGGCTGCTGGAGAGGATGATGGCAGGGGGACACTGAGGGACACAGGGCACTGGAGGGACACTGAGCATTCCCTTGCCATCATCCTCTCCAGCAGCCACAGCCCGCACAGCTCTGGGAGTCGGGTCGTGACATCACCATGTTATCCAGGAAGTGACATCACCATTTTATCCAGGAAGTGACATCACCATGTTATCCAGGAAGTGAAGCCTTGATGTAGTAAGTAAGTGCAGGGAAAAAAGCACTTTGAGGGAGATTTATCAAACATGGTGTAAAGTGAAACTGGCTCAGTTGCCCCTAGCAACCAATCAGATTCCACTTTTCATTCCTCACAGACTCTCTGGAAAATGAAAGGTGAAATCTAATTGGTTGCTAGGGGCAACTGAGCCAGTTTCACTTTACACCATGTTTGATAAATCTCCCTCTTTATGTGCATTTCCTGTAATAAGTGTTTATTGGTGATTTGTATAACTTTGTGGGGGGGGGGGGCAATACAATACTTTAATAAAAAATTTGTGCCGGACTTTTTTTTGTGTGTACGGGATAAAGGCAGAAGCTATGGGATGCCATTCATGTTAATGATAGAATGGAAATATTACGGAAAAGTGGTGTCATTTCAGTCATGGAACTGGACATTTTCACTCCCCAATACATTTTCTAATAGATTGGCACTTAAAGGGATTATGCCAAAATCAAAAGATATCCCTATCAGCAACATAAGGAATAGCTAGATGATCAGTCTGAGACCACCGGAACCACCGTGTTACAAAAATGAAGGTCTGTTTTCCCTCAAGGTACTAGAACAGCAATGTATATGCTCGACCACCACTCTATTCATTGTCTGTGTAACTTTTGATCATAGGCGCTGTGCCCCATCTATGTTAAGAAGTCCCATAAAGTGTCAGTCAAACGTGCAGTTGGCCATGTTCAGTCGTTCCATTTAAAAAAAAAAAAAAAGTTGTAGTATAGTATGCATGGTAGGCTATGGTCAGAAGTCCAATAAAGAGTGAACAGAGTGGAAGTCGAACACACATGGTGACAGTGGAGTAACCCTGGACATTGGACCTCCATTCTTGTGATCTGTTGGTGCCCCAATGGTTGTATCGCCACTGATCAGCTAGTCACACAGGATATAACTTTTAATCTTGGAATAACCCTTTATAACTTCCCCTTGATAATGTTTGTGCAGGAAGTGGTGTATTCTGTCCAGTCTGACACAGTGCTCTCTGCTGCCACCTCTGTCCATGTCGGGAATTGTCCAGAGCAGGAAATCCCCATAGAAAACCTCTCCTGTCAGTCAAAGTTTTGAGGAAGAAGCAGAAGAATTCAGGCTGCTCCTTGAACACAATCCCATCTTTTTATGAGAAAGGGGAAAGCAGATACCTACTGTGCAGGGGGGAACAGACAGACAGATGGATCCCCAAACACAGACATATAGCTTCTCTATCTCTAGATATCATTTACTCCACCACCTCAATGTCATATGATACGGAACTTCTGGACAAGCTTTCTTTTACCATATCTTTAACTATCCAATGAAATATATACAGATACTACCCACTATATCTGGCAATTATAACTGTACTACAGCTTGCAGTGTCCATTCAAATCTAATAAAACAGTGCCACCATGTGGCCATTTAAAGGATTACCATTCATGTTACACAATTAACCCTAAAACAAGAAGCATAGACTAATTTTCATGTTTGCGTTATTTCCAAATTAGGACTTTTAACAAATACATCTGTTCATAGGTTTTTAATTTCAAGTTTGCAACATAGTCAATCCTATGGATCAATAGAAAATAAAACATGCAGTCTTATATGTATGCATGTTCTTATTTGGGGTTGGATCAGATCACAAAGAATAGATATTTAAAAAAAAATGGATAAACAATGTAATGCTTTAAAACATCAAATAATCTTGTTTTTACATTTTGTGTATACAGCTCCCAAGGATCTCCATGGTTACAGACTACAAGTTAACCCTCAGTAGTCAGATCCTGTAGTTGTGTGTTACTCCCTTCCATTTGCCCCTTTTTCCACTGCTTTGTAGAAGAAAGAGCAGAGTAATACATGACTGTAAGATCTGACTACAGGAGAGTTGTATGTAGTCTGTAACCATAGAGACACACATTGAAAATGCATATATAATGGCCCTATTCGGCCCTCCAGCTGTTCTAAAACTACAAGATCTGGAGATCCATCGATTTGGGAGCAGTGGTCACATTTTGGCCATTATATGATCAGACTATGACTGCTTAGTATCTGCATGTAGTCTGTGGAGAATAAGCGGCTATGGCTACCTGTTTATCATGGTGTATTTCTGCTTTATATTGGGGATAAAGTGTACCCGTCATGGTGGCGTCTCCTCATCTCCTAACAGATGGATGTGAATATGTTTCTTTCTCCATAATCCCTCTCAGTACGCATGTGAGGCCATCCCCTTCCTTACAGATTCATTTAAAGCAATAGTTTTTACAAAGCCGTAATTCTGCAAATCCGGGCAATTTCTCTCCGGGATTTACAATACTGCTCGGAAATCACAGGCAAGAATCTAAGGGGATTCAACCTTCTGGAAGACTCAATCCCCAATTCTTGTGACTTCATGTGAAAAGGTCTACTGGACCCACAATAAAGGATAACCATCATCTAGACTTGCTTCTAAAAAGGTACCATCAAAATCAGACAGGGCCTTAAACTGAACAAATTATTCTACAATCATCTAATATACTTGGTCTTGGAATTTTTCTTCATCTCTAAGACCTAAGATCTCTAACTTTACATTCAAAGGCAGCAAAAGATACCCTTTAAAGGGGATCCATCACTAGGGGAAGTCTGGGATGGGGTGATTTTTGGCTGTGGAGTGGGAGGATATAAGTAGTAACATGAGCTCACCTCCCCAGCTCCCGCTCTGGTGCCGGTATCCTGCAGCTCCTGTCCCCCTGTCCCAGCCACTTCTGGGTCTGAGTGGGGACCTGGGACGTGACGTGATAGGCCAGTTCAGCCAGTCATGTCCCATGCCCCCACTCAGACCCAGAAGTGGCCGGGACCAGGGAACTGGAGCTGTGAGTTAGGATTGCTGAACATTGCCGACAGCGCATGCTCAACTCCTGCTCCATTCATTCTCTATGGGAATTTCTGTCATGAGAACAGAGGACAATTGTCCTTCAAGTACATTGATTGGCAGCATGTGGTTCACTGTCTATGGGACATAGCAATGTTTGGAGGTCTCATGGTAAATAAATTAAGCCAGCAGCACATGCACACTACTATTTACTTGGAGAGAAGTTGATCTCTGTCCCCAAAGTCCCACAGAGAGAATGAATGGAGCAGCAGTCGAGCATGCGTTGTCATCAACGTTCGGAATTCCCATAGAGATTGTATTAAGAGTGACACTCCATTTACATTGAGAGACAGTTGAGTCCCTGCATCAGACCCCCTTGGATCAGCCAGTGTTATGTGGCTGGGAACGAGATATAAGTATTAGACGCCATTAGTTATCACCTGCCCCAGTAAGCCATCACTCTCAGTATATGTGTTCCGTATGGGGTGCATTTTAGCTCCCTAAACGAAATAGTACACATGAAAAATACAAAGGGAGGAACGGCCTGTATCGGTCTGCCGGCCCCCAAACCGAACTTCCTTTGGGTACGAGTAGCATAACAAAGTTTCCACATGCACACCCTTCCAGAAACACCATCACTTACTCGTGTTCCGGCTATTGAGGTATTGCCAGACACTGACATTCCCAAGCTGCTTTGGTATCACTTGGTTAACCTGAAGGCCAACAGCGACGTCTTCTCCCTTGATGTCGATCCCGCAATTGACGCCGATAATTTTGAATACAACCACAGACACCTATGGAGGAGAAAATGGGGGAGAAGTTTGAGACAGGCAATGACATCAGTTCTTATTAATTAACCCCGCCCCTTCTGTGACATCGCAGCCCTTACTAAGTTAAAGGAAAACTCCGGGCTGGGGTGATTTTTGGCAGAGTGTTGGGGAGGGGGAGGATGAAAGTCATCACATGCGCTCACCTCCCCCGCTCCAGCACTGGTGCCGGTATCCCACAGCTCTGGTGTCCCCCCGGTCCCGGACACTTCTGGGTCTTAGTGGGGACCTGGGACACAACATGTTAGGCCCGCTCAGCCAGTCAGCAGTGGAGGTGGGACCCAGATACAGCTTCTGACTGGCTGAGCAGGCCTGGCACCACAGCATAAAATTGAGAGGCTCCTTTTATGGCTAGAAAAGAAGAGCATACAGTATATATAGCCATTTGATAGGATGTATATCATTACCACGTCTTGTCTGGAGTCATGTGTACTTTCATCCACTGCGCTAACAGCATCTGGTGACGACACACAGTAATCCTCGTTCCGTAGCTCCACGCTGGCCGTGTCTACCGCCGACTGGTAGTTCAAAGAGGTGAAGTCTTCCAGGCCTAGGAGAAAGAAGCAAGGTTATGGTTAAAGGTTATGGGCTATTATAGCGTAAAATGCTGGTTGGTTTCCTTCGTGTTCTCACACATAGTGCAGCCTCTCTCTCGTTCACAAAAACAGATCAGTCTCCAGCCCTCATCTCTCCTATCCTGAACAATCTTCTATTTTAGAACCTTATTTTAGCAGGATGGGCGAATAGTCTAATGTGTATGAAGGCCTCTGAATTCTCCTTCTTTGACATGATGTAGGGTAAAAGAAGGATCAGGCATGTCAGATTTCAACTCTCATCCTTTTGCTCTTGAAAAAATAAGTCTCTACCAGGAGTCTGGCATCTCCACCTCTATTCAAAACACATGAACCCTCAAGCGGGTCACACATTCATGTGTATGGAAGGATCGGGGGAGATAGCTGTCGGCTAAATAAACATTCAGCAAACAGCTATTCCATGTGTATTGGTACCTTAAAGGGAACCTGTCACCACTCCTGACCTGTCCCCTTTACTAAATACTAGTATTCCCCGTGAAATAACAATTCTGGAACACCTTTTCTTAGAGCTCTGATGTGCTGCTCCTCTGTTATTCTCACTAGAAATGTATGACCTGATAACCAAGTGGGTGTTACCAGTTGGGGGGAGTGTCCCTACACAGTCCAGCACTGTCAGCTTTGATTGGATAGTGTCAGTCTGTGTAGGGACACGCCCTCAATTGATAACACCCAGTCGAGTCATACATTTCTAGTAAGAACAACAGAAGAACGGCCTATAAGACCTATACAAAAATTTTGTTTCCTGAAAATTTTGCCCCCCAATAATTCACCTTCCAGCAATAAAAGCATTGATATATGACAATACACTAGGTAGATATAATTTCTTCCATACAACTAATGTTTCGATAACTGTATACATCAGAATGTAGAGAGCTCCCTCTACAGGTGGCCACAGACAGACAGATTTGTTTTTATTATGTATGGCTATGTAAAGAAATCAAAGAAATTTGGAGCTCTGCACCCAGCCCTGGGTCATAGTCACATGTCCATCTTCCACACAGTTATAACTTGTAATAAAGTCATGTTACCCAGCTCAGTGGTGGCCATCCTAGAAGACAGGAAAAGGACTCCTAACTAGGAACTGACTCCTTCCTACCTGCCTCCATGGGGTCACTGCCATCACTCTCCACCAAATGCTCATCCAGCATGTTGCTGTCGATGGAGATATTGTCCAAGGAGAACTGCGAAGGAGTCCGCTTCATGTTCTTGTAAGAAACAGAGAAGGTAGGCAGGTTGGACGAGCAGCGTTCCTTAGAGGTTCCACTTAACAAAAATACATGGAAACGAAGTTTCAAAAAATTTAAATAATAAACGTCAAAAAATGCATAGTAAATAAATCACGCAGAAATAAAAAGTCATCGTTTTTCTGTGTTCGGTTCTATGAAGTAAATAGTGTTTTTTTCTATTGCATAGACTGGCATAGCAAGAAAACGGTCTCTCTAGTGCCACCTATAGTTATCTAACACATATGGTAGGTCGATGTCCAAAAACAGCTTTGAGAAATACCAGCCAAACTAGGCATGCCATCAAGCAAACAGCTCTTTCAGGGCTTTTGTCCCTTGTCATTACGGAGTATGGCACTGGTTGACCAGATAGATGTCTTTGATGCTGATATGGTGGTACTGGACCCTCCAAAAAGTTAGATAATTTGTATTCTTTTCCCTTGGAGTATTAAACCCAGTACCCTTTGAGCTACACCATAGTCGTCATTGTAACCCAGCCAACCAGTATTGACCAAGAACAAGAACCAGCTATCTACATATGTTCCTCGTCACATTTCAAAGTTGGACACTGACATACTGGATAGTTATCTATAGGTGGCACTAGAGAGTCAGTTTTCTCCTTGTAGGGAGGAGAACTAATTTGCATCTGTTTTCCCATGAAGCATTGTGCACCAGCTAGGTCTCCTCAATGCGAAGCAACACCTCAGGACATAACACGATATAGCCCGAAGAATAGAAGCCACAAGAAATAGGCAACACTGAACACCAAGTAAGATTAACTTAATATCCAATACGAGGACTTTAGCCTTCAAGTCTAGGTTAAAGCAAGACAGATTCATACAGATCATCTTAAGACATAAGCACATTGTGTTCTTACCTGTTGTCAGTGTGCTTCTTCTGCGGCTCTAAAAAATGTTCATTGAGGAGGGGATTATCCATTACAGTCTCTATTACAGACTCTATTACAGCTTGAAGGCTACCGGTTTCTTCCAGATCTCTGACAGGGTTGGAGATGCTGTCATCACTACTGAAGTGGCCGCCATCATTAAGGCCATTAACATTAATAACCTGACTCAAAGCTCCGTCTTCAGCTTTTAGCGACGTCCTATCGGAGCCGCCTTCTAAACTGGGCGTCCTTCTCAGGATGTCAGTGTCGCTGGGTGACTTGGTCATCAAAGTCTCGGGCAAATCAATCTTTTTGGGTTCTAGTATTGCTCCAGAGTCACCACTGATGGAGTCCATGAGTAAATCCATAGGGGGATTACCCACGTCGACATCTTGAGTACCCTCTGGTGGAGGAGTTTCTTTATTGTCCACTATGGGGCTACCTTCCCGGGAGAGAGGGCAATGGGACATATTGTCCTCCGGTAAGGGATGTAGTAGTAAAGAAACCTCAGCACTTTTTAGCAGGGCGCCTATGGACAACTTGGTCTCCTCGGCTGGTTTCCCAGTCACTGCCTCCACGTCCTTGAGTAGATTGTCCATGACTTGCTTTAGTGAATCTTGGAGCAGCATTAGGAAAACATATTGGTAGTGATTGATCTGTAGGCTGACGTGTTTCTGTATGTGCGCCAGCACCTGGATGTCCGCCTCAGGAGGCTCACGGGCAGGACTGGATGACAGACTACTGTCTAGGGATTGCGACTTCTGTAGTGGGGTGCTCCTGCCATCCATATCGGAACTGTAATATTGTTTCAGAAGTTTTTTGCGCTGGATACGACCGGCAAAGTCTGTCGATTCGCTTTTAGAAAGGTTAACTTGATCACAGTTCAAGGCAATCTGTTTCTGAGCCTGGGCGAAACGCGTAGGCTGGCAAACCCAGACTGAAAGTGGGAAAGCATCAACGAAAATTACCGGCCTGCCCTTACCGCTCTTTATCCCTTCATAGTCAACCCAAAACTGTGTGAAATGTATAACCCAGATGTCCTTAGCAGCAGAAGTTTTTAGTGCATTGGTGTCCAACTTTGGTGTAATGAATCCCTTGTATACATCGTGCATTTTAGTGTCCTGTTCAAAAGCGTGCCTCTGAAATATGGGGTGCAGGAGGTCGAAACTGTCTGCGGACCTGGGGAAGGAGGTGAACGATTTGGAGTAGAAGGGGTATTCTTTAAAGTCCTGAAATATGGCTTCAAGGTCAGAACGCCTACAGTTTGGAGACTGCCTGGTGTTGCTTGCTATCATCTCGGACGTCTGGATACTGATGGCTGTGGGCTGATCGTGGTGACATTCGGATTTTGTTTGGGAGGGTATGATGAACTGCGGAGAAAGAAGAGGACTTTAGGGAAACACTAATAAGAATGGCCAAGAACATCTTCAAACTAGTAGTGAGCAGAAAGGCTGAACTGTTCGAAGCGCTGAAAGTTCTAGTTCAGAGAACGTTGCCGAATCCACCGATTTCATTGAAACCCAAGAGAAACCTGTTGGGTATTATTTTTAATGCCTTATCCTTTTGACATGGGGAGATTCTGTCAGATCTATACAATGCTCAGAGCTCGTGTGTCAAGGAATGCCAAGCTGCAGCATGCATGCCTGCCCCCTCCTTTATACGACTGGTGTACAAGGCTGAAATCTGAAAACCAACCTGTATATGTCAATCATTTAGTGCAGGGGAGGTGGGGAAGGAGGAGGCGCACATGCTGCAGCTCAGTAATGTCTCTGACACTTAATCCCCTTTCACTATCCTATGAGAAAAATCTCCTAGTGATAAATGATTGGATACAAAGCCACCTACAACTGGGGTTGCCTTCTTCTGGACTATGGTGGGGGGAATCCAAGCCAGGCTGAAGGCTGACGCACTAAATTGGCCACTAAAGATGGAGAACGGTGCACTATTTGTAACATTATTGATCACCACCAACAACGGGGGGGGCACTAGTGAGATGTTAGGATTGGGGGTCTTAGAACCCAATGTACAGCATTTCAGGTAATCTGGAGCCTCCTATATAACCAGGCATGCTTCTTCATCAAACAACATCCCCAAAGCCCGAAAAATAAGGCCGAATTTTGTATAGTCATCAAAAAGGAATTGACTGCGGGCCCAGTGAGGCGTTATAAAATATACATGACTTTTATCTATCATTTATGTCTAGATTAGCCATTCCACGCGGAATATCAAGCTGAATTATTCAGTGGTGTTTGTGCAGTCGACGCAGTCTTGTTTTACCTTCAGCATGAGGCCGTCTACCCTGATATCGATGTGCTCGTCTGACTTTGAGCTGTCGTTCAGCATGTACATCGCCATAAACTGGTCCACGCTCTGCCTCAGGTCCAGGATAAATTGGTTTAGCCATAAAATGCTTCGCTCGTCCACAGTTAACTGCAGGGCGTTCAGCTGTACATAGAGGTTGGGACTTGGAACTATGGGAAATAATAGGATTTTATGATTATTGCACTATAAAGAACACTCCAGCTTAAGCCTATATGAAATCTAGAGTACGGCTCTGTTCACACTGTGCTTTCTGGGCCTGTTCGGCATAGGAGTAAGGATAGTTCCCATCACATCTGCCTAATGTATCAATAGGGCCCCATTCACTCAAAAGACGTCAAAAGAGTATTTGTTTGTTTGTTTTATATGCGGTTTATGTTTTTTAACCTGGGAAATTTAGGGGTGACATAGATGCATGCTGTGAAAATAAAGTCATGCAACGCGGCTAAGAACGCGTTGACGACCTATTGTTGTTCAAGTAAAATCTACGGTTTTATTCGCAAGTCTATATATGCTGAAACTACCTCTACGCTGGGAAATACAACATATACGTGTATATATATATATATATAAATGCCTTTGACTTTGTGGTTCAAGCACAATGTGAACAGAGCCAAATTATTTTTAACACATTGGAGCCCATTTACTATTGTAATTTGCCCCCAAAATACCATGCATACCACATTTACTGTGTGTTTTAGACACCTTTACACCTTGCCCAATAAAGAGGTGTGGCCTAGCAGTGAAGGGGTGTGGCCTGAGCACAATTTGCTCTACAAATTTGGTGAAATGCAAGCCAAATAATAGACTAGAAAGTCTAGAGATGCACACAATTTATTAAAGCCTTTATGACACATCTAGAGCACTTTCCAAGTTTACACTTTAAAGGGAATCCTGTCAGCAGGTTTATGCTTTCTTAAGTGAGCGAAATGCTGAACAGATGGGTGTATTACACACATCATTCTGTTTAGTGGGCGGAGTTTTCTGCTTCTCATGAATATCCAGGACTACTGAGCTCATGCACATAATGGAGAGGACTACTTATTGTCCATGTTATTCAGGAGGAAATCTCGATCAGCTGCACAGAACAGTGTAAGTGATGCAACATTCTGTTCAGCATCTCTGTCACTAGTTTATGCTACCCTTAGGCTACGTTCACACAGAGCAAAAGGGGCGGATTACGCGAGGAAATATTTCCGCCTGAAATCAACTGACGCTGAATTCCGAGCAGAATATAAGTAGAATGTAAGCAGAATCCCTGCGTATTCCGCTAGGAAAGTGTTCAGCTCGTAATCAGCTCTTGACAAATTCAGCGCGGAATACTTGAGGAATCCGCGCTGAATCCGCATGCATTCAGCGCTGAAATTCAGCGAGTATTTGGCGAGTAAACTAGACTATACCAGAATATATACTAGAATCCTCCTCCCCCCCTTTTTTCCCCCTTTCCGCGCTGATTCAGCGCGTAATTTCCGCTTGTATTACGCTTGTATTCCGTGCTGAAACTGAAAATCAGAGCCCCATTGGTTTGTATAGGCTTCCGCTAGCAGAAGAATGAACATGTTCATTCTTCTGGCGGACAGCGGATTAGCCGCGGAGCGTTCAGTGCGGAAATTCCACCGTGTGAACTGCAGAGCAGAATTTCCATTCAACACAATGGAAATTAGCTCTGCACCTATTTTAACGGCTGAAATGTCAGCGCAGAAATTCAGCTGCTTTTGCTCTGTACAAAATAAACCTGCTGACAGTCTCTTTGAGTATTACACTATATAAGCAATTTCGCCCCATTGAGTTTTTCATCAATATACATAGCAGATTGTCAAATTACTAAAGGAAACAATCAGCAATTATCACATCTTTGTCAGACAGGCGACCCACCAGCTGATTCTCAATGAAGAGGGAAATGTTTCATGAGAAATAAACATACCAATCCTATAGGAAGAAAACTCACATATATATAATTTCCTTCCTTTAGGAGCTCCCATTGCTTTCAGGAACCCAGAGGAATTCATAAAGGTGTTATCCAGGATTTCAAAAACACAGCCGCCTGCAGATCAGTTCCATTGGAGTGAATGAAGCCGAAGTGTAATACCACAAACAACCTGAAGACAGGGGTGGCGCTGTTCGTGGAAAGTAGCTGAGTTTTTCTAATCCTGAAAAACCACCTTTAAAGGGGTAGACCCGTTTTGACATGTTAAGTCTTATCCAAAAGATAGGGCATAACTAAGATCACGAGAGGTCCGACTGCTGGGGCCCCTGAAATCTAAATGTGGCAGGCCATGACAGCATCTCACTGCTCCATTCTATTTCTATGGAGCCGCCAAAGATAGACAAATGCAAAATAATAGGTCGGTAGGGCACATTCATGGCCAATGGATACTGCAGATAGGGCGAAATAGGAATACCCAGCCAGTATTTGTTGTTTTTTAGCCACATGTCATTTTTCAGGTTTTAGCAGGTTTTACAGGATAGAACCTGTGAACCCAATACTAATATATCTTCAGGGTTCACATTAAATTATTCAGGAAAAAAAGAATCCGTTCTTACTGGGGAAATTCTTTCCATCTGGGAAATAATATTCAGTAAATTCAATATGAATCGCAGACATTTCCTGGGGAAGATACAAGCTCTTCTTATTGCAGGAAATCATAGTTTTAGGGGAAGATCGACACTGGTCGGCTGTGGACACCTGCAAGACAGAAGGTTATAACATGCGTGTCAGGGAATGTAATAGAGAAAAATATATAGGAACAAATACGGTATTGAACCTTTAAAGACTCTTTAAAGGGGTCCCAGGAATCATTATTATAACTAAGGGGCGAATTGCGATATTAGATATTTTAAAGTAATTTAAAGCATAAAAATAAATTTTCAGCACTTTTAGCGTCCATAGGGGAGATTTATCAAACATGGTGTAAAGTGAAACTGGCTCAGTTGCCCCTAGCAACCAGATTCCACCTTTCATTCCTCACAGACTCTCTGGAAAATGAAAAGTGGAATCTGATTGGTTGCTAGGGGCAACTGAGCCAGTTTCACTTTACACCATGTTTGATAAATCTCCCCCCATGTTTCTCCCTTGGTGGTGCTGGGTAGAATCAGTCTCCTTCCCCTTCTAGCAACTAATAATATTTCCCCAGCAAACAGAGCGTTCACAATGTTACTATGAGGCTATACTCCTTCCCTGACACACAAAGCCATTTCTATTGGCAGCTTTGGTTGCACTATACAGACTGAGCATGTGTGTCCACCAATCTCAGCTCAGTAGGTGGACATGCACACTGCTATACATTCTGAACACCAGGTGGCACCACAGTATGTAAATAGTTTTGTTTTACAGTGTGAAGATGGCAAAAATTACAACTATACAATAAATATGACGATGGACAGTGGAACAGCCTTTTTTTTTTTTTTTTTTTTTTTTTTTTTTTTTACAAGGAATAGGTCACAATTTTTTAAAAAGTGTCCAAAGCAACCAATCACAGCTCAGCTCTGATAATATAAAAGTTGAGCTGTGATTGGTTTACACCAGTTTCTGAATAACTTTTGGCCATCGTTTCTACACATTGAGCTATCCAAAATTGTTGACAGCCCTAAATAGCCATCAGGAAGTGGACAGAGCTATACTTCTGCCAAAAAAAAAACAAAAAAAAAAACAGCTTTTTAATGTCTTGGCTCATAAAGTGCCAAAGAGGCTGGATCTTCTCCTCCAAAGTACATGTACAGAGAAAGTCCCGGCCCTGCCTATCACTTACGGTTGACAGCCCTAACGTCTAGTCCGGAAATTGCGAGAACTGTTATTCATTCCTAGTAGCACATGTAAAAAGAAAAGAAAAAATGACTACTCTGGTTGACAGGTAAGTATAGTTAAAACTTTTGTTTTATTATTGAATTGTCATAAAAAAGAACTTTCTGGTCAATTACCAGATATATTTATTGGGTAAAAGTATTCCTAAAAAATGTGTCCGATCACTAGGCCCTAATTTGTTAAGGTGTAATTGGTGTGGCCTGTGCAGATAATTTAGTTCAGAGAACAGTGAAAATCCTTTATGGAGTAATATGCCAGTCCATTTGGTCCCTGTGGACTAGCTGAGACTTGACACCATTTCCCCAACGTGTTTCCCCCAGAAGGTTGAACTGGGTTCATCAGGGCCCAGGGATAGACAGGTCAAAGTCTGTGGTAAGGTAACTTCTCAGGTCACTGTGGTATTATTGGTCCTGGTCCTCCCATAAAAGTAAGTATCCTAGGTGGTACTATGGTGTATACAGATGTGTTATTAGATACCCAGGAGAAGACAGTGGGGGAGATTTATCAAACATGGTGTAAAGTGAAACTGGCCCAGTTGCCCCTAGCAACCAATCAGATTCCACCATTCATTCCTCACAGACTCTTTGGAAAATGAAAGGTGGAATCTGATTGGTTGCTAGGGGCAACTGAGCCAGTTTCACTTTACACCATGTTTGATAAATCTCCCCCAGTGTGTCCTCGAACAGACTGGGACTAATTGATAATGGAGATACTCATAGATACAGAAATCTCCAATGTAGACCATAGGTATAGTATCAGGGACAGGCAAGTATGGGGTTAATAAATCTCTACTAGCTTGGTGTCAAATTGAAGCCTTTAAATATCCTGCATGCATGAAGGAACCTAAAAGTAGCAATCTAAGGGCATGCTGACATGGTCCAATTGTAAATAATATTAATAATCCACAGATACCAGCAGGATAAGGCTAGATAAGTACAGAGCTAGTGTGTCCCCATAGAGGAGTTGAATGGACATCCCTGGTCTCGCTGGTGAAGCCAAGTCTGGTGGCCCAAGTCTGAATGTACTGCGTGTCCTGTCTAGATGAGCAGGGTCAGGATGCGACGGCCAGGGCAAGCAGCACAAGTGTAGTATCCCCCTATGTGTTTTCTTTTCTCTTCTTACACCTTGGTTACACAGTTTCGCTCTAAAATCACAGGTTAGGACAGGGGGCCGCTGTTCCTTACTCCAACCACTAGATGTCACGCTTACACAGCACTCGTACTACCCCTGAGGACGGGTCACCCGACACAGTGGGGCAGAAGGCAGTTAGGTGAGATAACTAGATTCATCCACTTCTCAACACTTCACCACATCTCAGCTGAGTACCAAGTACACTAGACAAGGGCCCTCCTATCCGCTCCCTATCTCCTGTTATCGTTAATTCCATCAACTCACCTATCTATCTGTTGAAGTAATGATTTTGTTATTTTTTCACTAAGTACCTGAGCACTGTTTGTACCGGTTTGCAAGGTACTTTTTTCAACTAAAGTTTATAAGTTGTTTAAAGTGGGAATAGGGAAGCCTTTTCAAGAAGGTATTTTAAATAGGGAAAATTTAGATGAATAGGAGATAGATAGATGATACCCAGGAGATAGATAGATGATACCCAGGAGATAGATAGATAGATAGATAGATAGATAGATAGATAGATAGATAGATAGTATAGGTATAGCTAGAGCAGCACAACTTGTTGCAGGAGGGTGCCAGCAGGTGGTCTTGACCAAGACTTCCAAAATATATACAAAAAGGATCGCCCACAGCACTCCAGATAAGTTGAAAATTCAAAAAAAGTGTTTTATTCCATGATGGTGCAGCACAGCAAACAAGTCAAAAGTGCGACGTTTCGACGACCTACCGTCGTCTTTTTCAAGCATGACTAACAGAAAACAACAGACCTCTTTATACATGTGTGGTAATTAGTGCAGGGACGTGATTGGTGCACAGGTGTTGGATTAATCAGAGTTTGACAGGCAAACACAATGTGAATACATTCTGAGTGTATAATAAAAAAAATTACTACACACTAATTTTTCACTTTTTTTATTATACACTCAGAATGTATTCACATTGTGTTTGCCTGTCAAACTCTGATTAATCCAACACCTGTGCACCAATCACGTCCCTGCACTAATTACCACACATGTATAAAGAGGTCTGTTGTTTTCTGTTAGTCATGCTTGAAAAAGACGACGGTAGGTCGTCGAAACGTCGCACTTTTGACTTGTTTGCTGTGCTGCACCATCATGGAATAAAACACTTTTTTTGAATTTTCAACTTATCTGGAGTGCTGTGGGCGATCCTTTTTGTAGATAGATAGATAGATAGATACATAGGAGATACATAGGAGATACATAGGAGATACATAGGAGATACATAGGAGATACATAGGAGATACATAGGAGATACATAGGAGATACATAGGAGATACATAGGTGATACATAGGTGATACATAGGTGATACATAGGTGATACATAGGTGATACATAGGTGATACATAGGTGATACATAGGTGATACATAGGAGATACATAGGAGATACATAGGAGATACATAGGAGATACATAGGAGATACATAGGAGATACATAGGAGATACATAGGAGATACATAGGAGATACATAGATAGACAGATAGAAAAACAGATAGACACACAGACGTATATGGGCTCTTAAAAATGAATATACGTGGGTTACAATTCTAAACACTGCAAGGCAGGAAAGAGGCAATAAAACTAAATGATAGAAGTTGCCTCTTTGGGCTCCTCATCTGTCAGTATCTCATATGACTGTGTCTATTCTGCACACGCTGGTTTCCTGCTAGCTCTCCTCTGGAGCCTCTTCTCACCGTCCAGCCATCCATAAATCCCATCTGCAAGAAATTACATTCTTGGAGGAGGAAGGATGCTGGGAGGCAGATATGATATGGAATGGAAAATTGCATCTATAGATTTTACATTAGACATAAACGCTTATGTCTCAGGGCTAAAATGCACTCGTGAAAGATATATTCCTATTTAACCCCTCACAGAAGCACACTCAGATTTTTTTTCCTGTTATTTATTATGCAGTTAGAATGCCAATATATATAATTCAGCTGTTATTACCTCGTTTCCTTAAGAATTCCCGGAATCCTTTACTATAGTTTGCTCACGTGATCTCATGGCGACCCACCTGAAAGTTACATGTGTTTCTGCGCTCACCATCTCAGTTATATGATGATTGTTCCACACACACACTCTCCACAAGGATAGACAGAAATTCCTATTTGGGTTACTGATCATGATTATTCAACTTGTGCCACACAGTTATAATAGATGAGATCACAGTTCACTGTATACTTATAGGATATACTTATCAAACATGGTGTAAAGTGAAACTGGCTCAGTTGCCCCTAGCAACCAGATTTCATCTTTTATTTTCCAAAGAGTCTGTGAGGAATGAAAAGTGGAGTCTGATTGGTTGCTAGGGGCAGCTGAGCCAGTTTCACTTTACACCATCTTTGATAAATCTCCCCCATAGTCTCTTATCTTATTTAGAGATCTATAGAGAGGAGGGGTTACTGTTCTCCCAGTAGCAGTAATGGTACTGGCTGTATCTGCCCATGTGATACTGTGCTAATGCATCATGGGATGGATATCAAATTTGTAATGGGTGAGAAGGCAGCTTGAAGATGGTGGCTGATCAGAGGTCACATGACCTAGATATAATAATGTGACAGAGCTGGGATGAAACAGAAGACACTGCATATATAGTAATGGTTAAAAAAAAAAACAGGAATTATACAGGTATAATATAAAATCAGGATAAAATATAATACAATAAAAATATACTTGCAATACAATAGGTCACTCACTTGATAAATGTTAAAATCAGCAAGTCTAACCACAAAAGAGCTGGACATGAGCTTGGATTTCAGCTGCTCTAATGTTGCCGTGGGAAAAGACCCTTTCCCACTGCACTCAGACCCTAAAGAGAGAAACAGATCACAAGTAAGATATAGGCATATAATTATATATATATATATATATATATATATATATATATATATATATATATATATATATATATATATATATATATATATATATACACACACATACTGTATTAGAAGTGATGGTGAAGCGAATTACATATGGAGTCATTCTAGATGCGGAATAACATTGCACTCTTTTCGTTTACGCCGTTCACCGTTAGTGATGACACTTGTTATATTTTAATTACGCACGCTACGGTATGTTATATTTTTATTATAATGCTGCATGGAGGAAGGTGAGAGACCTCCGGCGGTCCCGTACAACGATTGGGACCCCCACAGTCACACTGTGGGGGTCCCGATCATTAAGTGACAGGGGACTCCTCCTGTCACTTACACGTAAACCCTGTGGTTGCGCGCGGCGTTTAAGGGGTTAATGGCACGCTGCAGCACGATCGCTGCAAGCTGTCATTAATGGTGAGGGCCCGGCTGCTCCGCTTTAGAGCGGGCTTCATAGGTCAGGGCGTACAGGTACGCCCACGGTCGTCTGGGGACAGACTTCCAGGGCGTACCTGTACACCCTAGGTCGTCTAGGGGTTAAAGGAGTACTCCAGTTAAAATCTTTTTCTTTCAAATCAACTGGTTTTACAAAGTTAAACAGATTTGTAATTTACTTCTATTTAAAAATCTAAAGTCATGCTTATCAGCTGCTGTATGTCCTGCAGGAAGTGGCGTTTTCTTTCCAGTCTGACACAGTGCTCTCTGCTGCCACCTCTGTCCATGTCAGGAACTGTCCAGAGCAGCAGCAAATCAGCCAATCAGTGCACAACAGCACTGATTAGCTGATGGGGAGCGAGGGGAGCCGGGAGCCTCACACAGTGCCGCGGGCTGGGGGCTGCAGCGATATGTAGCCCCATAGAACTTCACACTACATGGAAGGTACCCTAATTCTGGACACCTGGAAAAATCCCAGATTAGTGGAAACCCCCTTTAAGTAAACCAAAGACCGGCTACTCCCCGTAAATCTCACCTGGGTGTCCATACTGCTGGGATATACTGGACATGGATTTTGTAGGCGACCCAGAACTGTGATCTTTCACGGCTTGCTTCAGCATATCCGCATTACACTTGAACTCCTGGAGCAGCTCCTCCGCCCACGAGCATCGCGTCTTTGTGGCGTCTCCATAATACATCCAGTGGCTGCAGCTGTCAACTGGGAACATGAGGTGGGGGAGGGGGAACATGAGTATAAGAGAACAATGATGGTCATGACCGTCAGTTGACGGAAATGGGAAGTAAAGAAATAGGGGGAAGTTTATCAAACATGGTGTAAAGTAAAACTGGCTCAGTTGCCCCTAGCAACCAATCAGATTCCACCTTTCATTTTCCAAAGAGTCTGTGAGGAATGAAAGGAGGAATCTGATTGGTTGCTAGGGGCAACTGAGCCAGTTTCACTTTACACCATGTTTGATAAATCTCCCCCCATGGTGTAAAGGTGGCCGAACGATCAACCTAGCCGTCAGTTATGTCTCCCACTCACCGCCTGTCCTCCCCATACACAGGAACATCTGAGCCCGCCTGTGTTCTCTATAGGGAGCGAGAGAGCTTTGGCTGTGGCTTACCTTTCACTGAACAAAGGGGTCAGCCATGATTTACCATCACACCCGACCCTTATTACCACAGACATCATCTGTCAGTGGTTGTTTGGGGGAGCCCCACACACCTTATACAGGTGACCGAATCCGCTCCAAACCGCAAATTCAGCCATCTAAAGTACTGGATATGGGAAGGTGGAGGGGGACCACCCCAAAGACTCATAGTTCAGGTAGCTTGAAAGGGATGACAGGTTCCCTTAAATATTTCTAAGCCCATACGCAAAGCTATACAAACCTTCCCTGTGATACGGGTAATAGTCCACGGTTAGCTGGCTAAACGACAACTGCATGGCTCCTCCGGTAATCCTCCTGTCCAATACTGTAAAACAATTGTAAAGAGTCATTATACATGCAAAAAAGAGGAGACAGGTGTAACAAATGTACACTATAAATTTATATTCAGGGGACTCAACCTCACATAGATACCAAATATAACCTCTCCTATCTCTCATGGGGGGGGGGGTAGACCTAACTACTATATGGAGGCACAAATGGTGCCTAAGTACTATATGGAGATTGCATTGAATGGTCAACATCTGTATACATGCAAGTAAAGTTCTGCATTACAAATCTACATGCAGATTTATTCTCTCACCTGCTGGGCACCTACGCAAAATAAGCAAAAGAAAAAAGACTTTGGAGCGGTCACCTTTTTCCTTGGAGTGAATGTCATCACAGATGTGCAGATCTAGGTGGGATATAACTAGATGATAGGAGGTTTCCTTCACATCGAAGTCTCGGAAGAGCTTGAGGATGGCTTGGTTCTGCTCTGCGGCGGCCGGGGTTTGCTGGGTCTTTACTTGCTGGGTGCTGGTGGGAGGCGTCCAACTCTGAATAGGTTAAAAAGTTATCATTAAACAACAATTAAAGGGAGGGGGGTTATCACGTTCAGCAACTAAAACCATGAACGGAATCCAGTCACCTGTGCGGGCTCTGCGGAGGCGGCCATGCTTTTCCTCTGTGCTGTGGACTTCTCTATTGCTTCACTTAGGGACTTGGCATACTGGACCATAGCTTTCAGCTGGGAGTCAGTCAGCACCCACAACAAGTCGTCCAGTACCAGCACCAGTTTGGAGGCCAGTACGTTACAATCTTTTAGCTGTGGAAAGAGAAGATGCATTAAGGGTATAAACCCACACACCGTATATGCAGCGTATTTACTGCTGCGATACGCAGCAAATACGCAACAAATACGCAGCACATTAGATCTAAATAACTGAACACAGCATCAAATCTAAACCATCAAATCTGCTGCGTATTTGTTGCGTATCTGCTGTGTATACGGTGTGTGGGTTTGTACCCTAAAGGGGTTATCCAGCGCTACAAAAACACGGTCACTTTCTTCCAGAGACAGCACCGCTCTTGTCTCCAGCTTGGGCGGGGTTTTGCTGCTCAGTTCCATTGAAGTGAATGGAGCTTAATTGCAAACCACACCTGAACTGGAGACAAGAGCGATGCTGTCTCTGAAAGAAAGTGGCCATGTTTTTGCAGCACTGAAGAACCCCTTTAAAAACAAGACGACAACTCTCCATTACTGACAAAACATTGATAATCCTAACTGCTACAATATTCCTGGAGCCAGCCTCAGGGCAGCCACAATTCACAATGCATTTCCCATTTTGGCCACTAGGGCACCAGGGATACCCGTTTACTACAACGTTATGGCAGGTCCCGATTATGTACGTATGACCATATGACATGCATATTTTTCACCTTTAAGGGTGCGTTCACACCTACAGGATCTGCAGCAGATTTGATGCTGTGTTCAGTTATTTAAATGAAATCTGCTGCAGAAAATTAGCTGCAGATCCTGTAGGTGTGAACGCACCATAAAGGAGTATTCCGATCAGGTACAATACACGTTAACCCCCACCCCCTTCTTCCACTCAAACACAACTTTTCACTTGTAGTTGTCCATAGTGAGTAGTGAGACTAACAATTCATTCTATAATTGTTACTATTTTTTCAGCCTCCTTCCCCCAGTTCTGAGTCTGACACTTTCTGCTGAAGAAACCGAAAACTGTGCGTCTCTACTGGTTGGATGCCTCTGCACTCTGTAGTGCCGGGAATGTTAATCTGAGGTGAAGTTTTTAGTGACATAACAGTGATTATCCCTTCCAGCATTACAGAGTGCAGTGGTAGCCGGCCAGAGACACAGTTTACCTGAGCCATCTCAGAAGGGAGGGGGGAGGAGGGGGAGAGAACCGCTTACACGGTTTTCTGTGTCTTCAGCAGAAAGCAGCAGCTCAGAACTGGGAGAAGGAGACTGAAAAGATAATAATAAAGTAGCTAAGGAATTGTTAGTCTACAGCAGGAGGGATGTTTCAGCATGTAATTTACCTGAGCGGATAACCCACATCAAGCATAACTGAAGGAGCAAATTATGGGAGTGATATGGGTCGGCTTTTACTGTCCTACAACTTTTAAGCCTCTATCCACTATGTTTTACATTACAGATTTACCCTCTAAGTAAATTCTGCAGTGGAAGAAAAAACAGATATTAACAGTGAACAAGATGACAGATGGCGGGAGCAAGAGAGATGGAGATTCCCGGGCCGATAGAAGGAGAAGAAACAGTCGCACTCACTCTTCTCTTCAGCGTGACTCTAATTTTGGACTGATTGGTGATCAGACGGACGGGTGCGCTCATTATTTCATGCTCGCTGCTCTGGATGGCATCTGCTTCTATCCGGATCATCTGCCAGTTGATTTCTTTGAATGTCAGTACCTAAGACAAAAGAAGAAGAAGAGGTCCATCATGTTATCCATCTCAGGGGAAGAACACTACAGGACTATGTTCACAGGATCATATCCAACAACATGGTATAGGACTAGGCTCACGTGATCATACATGGTATAGGACTAGGCTCACGTGATCATACATGGTATAGGACTAGGCTCACGTGATCATACATGGTATAGGACTAGGCTCACATGATCATACATGGTATAGGACTAGGCTCACAGGATCATACATTGTATAGGACTAGGCTCACAGGATCATACATTGTATAGGACTAGGCTCACGTGATCATACATTGTATAGGACTAGGCTCACATGATCATACATGGTATAGGACTAGGCTCACGTGATCATACATTGTATAGGACTAGGCTCACATGATCATACATGGTATAGGACTAGGCTCACATGATCATACATGGTATAGGACTAGGCTCACAGGATCATACATTGTATAGGACTAGGCTCACATGATCATACATGGTATAGGACTAGGCTCATAGGATCATACATGGTATAGGACTAGGCTCACATGATCATACATGGTATAGGACTAGGCTCACATGATCATACATGGTATAGGACTAGGCTCACAGGATCATACATTGTATAGGACTAGGCTCACATGATCATACATGGTATAGGACTAGGCTCACAGGATCATACATGGTATAGGACTAGGCTCACATGATCATACATGGTATAGGACTAGGCTCACATGATCATACATGGTATAGGACTAGGCTCACACGATCATATTCACCAACATGGTATAGGACTATGCTCACATGATCATTTTAAACATGGTATAGGACTACTGTACATTCACATGATCATATGCACCAACATGGTATAGGGCTATGCTCACATGATCATATGCACCAACATGGTATACGGCTATGCTCAGACGATCATATTCACCAACATGGTATAGGACTATGCTCACATGATCATATGCACCAACATGGTATAGGACTACTATACATTCACATGATCATATGCACCATGCACTTTTCTCAAGTTTGTAAAAATTAAGCCAACCCCCCCCCCCCCTCCTCCATGGGCATGGGAGAGGGGGGCAGCTGTACAAAGAGGGTGAATTGCTTTATGATCACATCCCTATCCCTAGGGCCCATTTTTATAAATATTTAAAACTTCACCATGAATGTTAAAGGGGTTATCCAGTGCTACAATAACATGGCCACTTTCCCCCCTACTGTTGTCTCCAGTCAGGTGTGGTTTGCAATTCAGCTCCATCTACTTCAATGGAACGGAGTTTCAAAACCCCACCCAAACTAGAGACAACAGTAGGGGGAAAGTGTCCATGCTTTTGTAGCGCTGGATAACCGCTTTAAGGGGAGGGGGACTTCATTGCCAGGGAACATCCTCACATCCCAACCATCAGTATTGTAGGCCCCTCAGAGTCTACCTCCTGTTTGATCTCTAGCATGTATCTTCATTGGCATGACTACAAAAAAGAAGAGGTAAGCAGAGCTGGGCCCTATAGAAGACAATCTATGGAAATGACCCCTTAAGAGTCGGTGGGTGAACAGCACAGTCTCTCTCGATTATACTTTTTACACCTGGCGTGTCGCACTTTTTTATTCTTATTCCGGGTGGGATTTCGACCAGATGCGCTTGCTTTTTCCTAGATCTCAAAGAGATGAGAGAGGAGCTATGCACATGTTCTGGCGCTAACCCAAAAAGACACGGTACTGGCAGGAAGTGGCCTCTACAACTCAAAGCATACACTATAAAATTACAGAACAATCCCTTAAAAGGGGTAATCTGCTCAAACATAACTTTTCAGATGTTGCTGCCCATGGTGAAACTAACAATTCCTTCTATACTTGTTATTACCTATTCAGTCTCCTTCCCGAAGTTCTGAGCTGCTGCCTTCTGCTGAAGACACTAAAAACTGTGTGTGAGCTTTTCTCTCCGTCTCCCCCTCCTCCCCCCTTTCTTCTGAGACGGCTGTTGTAAACAAGTCTCTAACTGCAACTTTGTAATGTCGAAAGGATAATCACAGTTCATCATGAGTTCATCAGCAACTTGACCGCAGAACAAACATCCCGGCATTTTAACAAAGCTTTAAAGTTGCAGATACTGCCTGCCAGGCACTTGTTTACATCACCCGTCTCAGAACTGAGAAGGGGGGGGACAGAGAGAAAAGTTTACACACAGTTTTATGTGTCTTCAGCATAAAGCAGTAGCTCAGAACTGAGGGAAGGAGGCTGATGGCTTGATGCTCTGGCATCTCCATCTCTCAGCGGGAGCACAGCTCCCCCCTCACCCTCATCATAATGTAGTGATGTACAGTCTAGTGTTGGAGGACTGGTATACCATGGACAAGACAAACATGTTAAATGCAGGAAAGACAATCTGCTGCCACCTCTGTCCATGTCAGGAACTGTCAAGAGGAGGAGATTTTCTATGGGGATTTGCTGCTGCTCTGGACAGTTTCTTTCGTGGAAAGAGGTGGCAGCAGAGACCACTGTGTCAGACTGGAAAGAAACCACCACTTCCTGCAGGACTTACGGCAGCTGATAAGTACTGGAAGACTAGAGATTTTTAAATAAACATATATTACAAATCTATATAATTTTCTGAAACCAATATCTAGAAGTCTGACGGTTTCTTATTCATCCACACTGGGAAAAACACTATCGACAAGTCTTCCTTTTGGTTACTTTTAATCACTTATTTCTAGGTTTACTGTTCCTTTAAAAGAATCCGGTAGATAGATTCCCATCAGCGCGATTTTCATGTGAATTCTCCGTACTGTACTGAGTCAATAGAAGAAAAGGGCTATACTGGGCATGCTGGGATCCACACACAAAAAAAGAAGCGTTACCCTACACTTGTTCAGTACTATGTAAAAACCTACTAAGGGTTTTAGGTTATAAAAAAAAAAAAAAAAATCCTTACTGTCCCATAATGGTTAAACGGTTATATCTTTGCGCTTTGCAGAAATATTATAAAAATAAAGGGGGAGATTTATCAAACATGGTGTAAAGTGACACTGGCTCAGTTGCCCCTAGCAACCAATCAGATTCCACCTTTTATTCCTCACAGACTCATTAGAAAATGAAAGGTGGAATCTGATTGGTTGCTAGGGGCAACTGAGCCAGTTTCACTTTACACCATGTTGGATAAATCTCCCCAAAAAGCCTAAAGTTTTGCCAGTAGATTTCACATAACCTAAAGATAGAACAGCAAAGTGACCAGCTGTAGCGAGAATCGGCCCTTTACCCCTTTTGGTTGCCCCCCTTACCTCTCCACGTTGGGGATCTTGTATCCGGGTGAAGCGGAGGTCGCTAAGCTGCCAGTTTGCGTTCACACTGTATATCCTAAGCTGAGACAACTCGAAGGAAGCATTGAAGGCCTTGGCCCGAATGCGGATACTGATGGAGTTCACTGACAGGGAGATTCCTTCCACAACCTTCTCAGCAAATCCATATTCACTAGAAGAAAAAAAATAAGAAAATTTAAGTGATTTCAATAAACTAGGTTACATGCAAAGTCATCATCACGTCTGAGAAGAATGCACAATCTATTCATTTGGTGTCCAACATCGTACAATTCCTCTTCGTGGAATTGGGGCACTCGGAAGGGGGGAAGAATTGTAATGTTTTTAAGTCAACTGATTTTAGAAAGTTATACAGATTTGTAATTTACTTCTATTTAAAAATCTTAAGCCTTCCAGTACTTATCAGCTGTTGTACGTCCTGCAGGAAGTGGTGGATTCTTTACAGTCTGACACAGTGCTCTCTGCTGCCACCTCTGTCCCTGTGAGGAACTGTCCAGAGCAGGAGAGGTTTTCTATGGGGATTTGCTGCTGCTCTGGACAGTTCCTGACATGGACAGAGGTGGTAGCAGAGAGCACTGTGTCAGACTGGAAAGATACACCACTTCCCGCAGGACATACAGCAGCTGATAAGTACAGGAAGACTTGAGATTTTTAAATAGAAGCAATTTACAAATCTGTGTAACTTTCTGGCATTAATTGATCTGAAAACATTTTTTTTTTCCTCTGGAGCATCCCTTTAAGGTAGGCCCAGTGGGTGTCTGCTGTTACTGCTGCAGTGGATGGGGTCAGAGAGAACCACTTGAAGCTGAATTCAAAATTCTAATAAAAAAAATAAGCATAATAGGTGACTGGTGTTGCCAGTGTCATATTACAAGAAAAAAGGCAGAATAAAGTTTGCATGTAACATATCACTTTACCTTACAGTGAACGCTAAAAACACAAGACCCAAAAAAGGGGAAAAATTGTTTACAAACTAAAAATTTTCCCTAATAGTTCATATTTCTAAAAAGTTTTAAATACTTTTCTAGTGATGGCTATTAGAAGGTGAGGATTAAAATTGCATATAGTGTGTGTGTTATTTATATATACAGTATGGGGAGATTTATCAAACATGGTGTAAAGTGAAACAGGCCCAGTTGCACCTAGCAACCAATCAGATTCCACCTTTAATCCCTCACAGACTCTTTGGAAAATGAAAGGTGGAATCTGATTGGTTGCTAGGGGCAACTGAGCCAGTTTCACTTTACACCATGTTTGATAAATCTCCCCCATGTATTCAGCTCCCCCTAGTGGTGTCTGATAGCAGACAGGATTTTATTTTTTTTTACCCCTTATTGCAGTACCTTTCTAGCTATGTTTTTATGCAAATTCACACATATAAGTGGTGCCAAGTCTCATAAATAAATTGCAATACTACACTTCTGGTTCTAATGTGTGCCTGGCCTGAACATTAGTGATGGTTAATGAATGGACTAAAATACTAAAAAAAAAAATTAAAAAACTCTTTTTAAAACATACAATGTGGACAAAGGTCGGAAAACAATACAAATTACTAAATAACTTCCGTTTCGAAACATATAACCAGGAACACAAGACATATTTATGGCACAAGCAGTATAAGATTAGGTCTTAGATTAATAGTCCTGGTGAGCGTGCTGGCCTATACAATGACGGATGATACCTCTGCCGCAGTCATCTGTCCAGGAATACAGTCTTTTATGATAAATGGTTGGCACATCTCCACTAAAATCAATAGACATGTCATATGGAGGCATTTCTCAAACCTCAGCCCTAACATAGCTCAATGTAATTTGCATCTATGCTAATAGCCAAGCACTAGGGTATGTGGGGTGTAATATTTTCAAGAGATTTTAAAGGGGTTATCCAGGATTAGAAACCATACAGCTACTTTCTTGCAAAAAACAGCGCCACCCGTCCTCAAGCTGTGTGTGATATTCCACTTGAGCTCTATTCACTTCAATGGAACTGAGCGGCAATACCACACCCAAACTGAGGACAAGAGTGGCATTGTTCCTGAAAGTGAACAGTCATGTTTTTAAGCCTGGATAATCCCTTTAACAACAAATATTTATCCACTGGGGCAAAATCTGGTAACCCAAGTATTGGAGACCTGAGGTCGTACGTCTCCATCAGGCTCAAAGAGATGAATAAAGTGGCAGCATCCACGTTCAACCTACACTTAACTAGGAGACCCGTTCTCTTCATCAGTAAAGTCTCCGCAGTGGGACCCCCACCGATCAGAGAGTTGATGACTGTACAGAGAATATATCCATTCACTGTCACCAACCATAGATCTAACCATGCAAATTAGCTCTATTCCAGAAGGAAGAAAACAATTCATCTGAGACAGCTCATTAGCATAATGTTCCCATGGAGCATTGCCTGTAAAACCATATCTCCTCAATAAGAAACAGTACCCTACTAAGGCAAGTCTAAATCAGTAAAATTATTGCCTATTATCATAGGCCATCACTATTAGAGTCCTCAAGACCCTGAACAGTATACAATCTTATACTTTCTCATACAACAGACTTTTGTTTGACACTTTAGCGGCTGCTAAAATAAGCGTGTCCATCACAAATATATATATATATATATATATATATATATATATATATATATATATATATACGCAGTCATGTTTGTTTTAGCAAGTTAAACACAAGTCAATGAGATTGGGGGATGACAAGATTCTTATTAAATATTTGCATTACTAAGCACGTCAAACACCATAGATGAGCGAGTATCGGAGCACTTCTGCAATAAACAGAGTACGTATATGAAATTCCATAGTTTACAACTGAGGGGCCCAAATTCCAATTTAATCTGCTGCTCTGTATCTCCAATAGAGTATAATGAAAAGCCCTAATCCACAAGTAATCTAATGGGGAACGCAACACATTCATTCTCAGGTATAGTATACAAGTCAGATTCTCTGCATATCCTATCGAGGTGCCGTAATGTGGTGGAAAACCTCAAGTAGCCGTGAAGGGAATCTGTCAGCTTCATATTATCCTCATGAGATGATAGCGAATAGGTAGATAAAATAAATTATACCTGAGTTGCAGTGGTCTGGCTGAGCTGCAGCATGCATGCTTCCTCCCTCCCCCACCCTTCTGCTTTGTTTGTGCTGGAAGCTAACCCCTGTATATCAATCATGCAGAGATGAGAGGGGTCGATGAAGGAGACTCTCTACAACTCTTGAGCTTAGAAAGAAAACATGATTTTATAACTTTGGGCCCTATTCCACTGGACGATTATAGTTTGCATAATCGTTAATGATTAACAATCTCAAACGACCGCTATTGTGAAAGACCTAAAAACGTTCACTCATTTCCATGGAACGATAATCGTAATTGCGATTGTTTTTTCTTCGCTATTTATTCGCTATTGCGTTCGTATCTATTGCGAACGACCGAACGCCGTCTTATTAACTGCGAACGGTTTGCGAACGTTTTGCGAACGAGCAAAGATAAATATAGGTCCAGGTCTTATAACGCGATCAACGATTTCTCGTTCGGTCGTTAATCGTTAACTGCATTTCAACCGAACAATTATCGTTTAGATTTGAAAGATTTAACGATAATCTGAACGATAATCGTCTGGTGGAATATGGCCCTAAGTCATCAGATAAGAGACAGATGTCTTTTTTTTTTTTATTTGTACCAGCTTTCTGCCTATGTCTGCAGCTCTGAGCATGATATAGGGCTGACAGATTCCCTTTTATTCTGGAGATCTGTTACAATTACAAAAATATCAATTTTAAAAGAGAATGTGTCATCAAATCAACCTTTTCATATTTTTAAGATAAAAATTTTTTTTTGTCTAATTTTCCATTCTGAAATCTTGCAGTTTTCATTCTCACCACTAGAGCTAAAACTTAAGCTGAGACTTTCTGTTCTGTCTGTGATGATAAGGAGGAGAATGCTGTAAAGTGATCTGTACTGCATTACAGCAAAGGGAGATCCCAGCAGATATATAAGACAATAGAAGCTCAGCCTCTCGCTCCCCTGTACAAAGTGATTATGATGTCTCACCTCTGTCCAGAAGCAGTCACCAGCGGAGAGGGTCCGTTACAGGCACGCGGCTCTTCACATGTGCTCATTTCCATTATTACTTTATCTAAGGACTAAAGAAAGAACAGAAATTAGATTGGTTAGAAATTAGGTTGTCCAGGAAAAAGTCATTGATAACCTATAATTCATCCATGAGGCACCCCCAAAGATCAGCTGCTCGGTAGCCGGTATATAGGGCGAATAAGGCCGGAAGCAGCTGGCTCTATACTCCTCATAGTGGTGGTTCCATGTTACTGCAGCTTTGGCACCATATTCTGGTCCCTGTGATAATATGATCAGCTTTTTGCCAAGAATCCCTTTTTAAAGAGGCTATCCAAAGCAGACATTCCCTTAAGGATATAGTAGTCACTTTAGGAACTTTATGACTTCAAATGATTTGAAGGAAACTCTTAAAGGGATTCTCTATTTTAGACAAATTGTACTTATTAGAAGGGTTGCTTGACAATGAGCAGTTGTAATCTGTGATGAAACCTGACAGTGTTCTGTTTTCCCTGCAGCGCCACCACAGGAAAAATAAAGCATTACACAGTCTCCACTCATATAAAGGAGCTGTCTGTATAAGGGACAGAATAGGTCCTCCAGAGCAAGAGACACTCTTTGTAGCCACTCTCTACTTGAACCATGATACAAGGATCCTAATATAAGGATCCCCTCCCCCCTCTAGTATTAAAAAAAATACCAATAGGGTATATGAAATTGATATTCTAAACTAGACAAATCCTCTAAGTGGGGCGGAGACAGGTGAGACAACTACTAACCAGAGTAATTGGATGAGTCTTCAGCTTAGTCCATGGTATCTGCAAAACAAGCAAAAATAAGATATTAGTGATCTATTAAATGTGATTCAGCAATCAATGGTATATAAAGAAAGTGCAGACAATATAACCTGGTGGAAGTGTTGGGGGGGGGGTCCTACTGCAATAAAAGGACACACACTAGTCATCTCTGCTGTAGGGGGTAATTAAAGGGGAACTCCGGCGCGACCGTATTTTTCAATTGTCACTTACCTCCCCGTTTCCAGCGCCGGGTCCTGGATCGCGGTGTCCTGTAGCGGAGTCCCGCCTCGGCTGCTGAATGGCTGAGCTGCCTGGAGACGTCACGTCTCGTGCGGCAGCTCAGACCTAGAAGCGGCCGCAGGAAGGGGGTACGGGGCGCCGCGATCCGGGACCCGGCGCTGGAAACGGGGAGGTAAGGGACCTCCGCCGCCCATAACCACCCCCTCCCCGGAACTGAAAAATACGGCTGCGCTGGAGTACCCCTTTAAGCATTAGGTGGCACCTACTAAAGTGAAAAGTAATTTTGGCAATATATGGGCTGAGGGTCCATTGGAGACACTTAAGGGTACTCTGAAAATAAAAAAACATTTAACTCAACACATGTCAGAGTTTTATATAGATTTGTAACTTACTTCTATTCAAAAAGTCATGCAGTACTTATCAGCTGCTGTATGTCCTGCAGGAAGTGGTGTATTCTTTCCAGTCTGACACAGTGCTCTCTGCTGCCACCTCTGTCCATGTCAGGAACTGTCCAGAGCAGTAGCAATTCCCCATAGAAAACCTCTCCTAACCTGGACAGTTCCTGACATGGACAGAGGTTGCAGCAGAGAGCTGACTGGAAAGAATACCCCACTTCCTGCAGGACATAGAGCAGCTGATAAGTACAGGAAGGCTGGAGATTTTTCAATAGAAGGAATTTATAAATCTGTTTAATTTTCTGACACTAGTTGGTTCGATTTTTTTTTCCTTTGGGGTACCCCTTTAACATAGTTTTCTACCATTACTAATAATATATATATGTGCCAATTAATGAATTACCTTCATATGTCCTAACAGTGTACACAGGGCAGAGATATCATTGTATGCAAGCCTCAAAGTGTCCTCTTATGTGACTGGGACTTTGTTTGTTGATGTGCAACTTATTAACCAGCAAAAGCCTGGACATCCCCCCTTTTTCTATTGAAGGTCATTGAAGGGTTTGGTTCATCCTTTGGATAACTGTCTGGGTTACAATGAGACTGCAACTAGACACGCTGTAGGTAGGCCCAAAATATAGATGGGGAGGCCGGGGTCACCAAAGGGAAGAATGGGTGAAGGACTACGGGAGAAAACTGAATTTTTGACCTGAGTAAGGGAAAGAAAGAAGTTGTCCGGGCAAAATTAACAAAGGTCACAGATCACGGTGGGGTCCGACCTGCGTATCGGGCCCCTGGCTTATGTGTTATGAATAGAGCCAGGGCAGTGTTACATGCTGTGGCCTAATCAATCCTATGGGGCTGAGAGAAAGACCTGAGTAAGCTGTAAGAGCATTGTACTCTTACAGCTCTTTCCGTCCATAAGAATGAATAGAGCCACAGGCCCGATACGGAGATCGGCAGAGAGGTATGGAGGTAGGATCCCAGCGCGATCCCTTACTTTCCCCTATCCTGTGGATAGGGGAAAAGTTGATTTTGCCCGGACAACCTCTTTAAGTAGCTTTTTTTTTGGTTTGGTAACTAGTGTTGTGGGGACTTGACTCCTGGCATCTGGAGAAGTTGGATGCCACCTAGGGGGTCCTGGAAAACATGGATACAGCTATAGCCAATTTCTCAAGATGTTGGGAGTCAAATGCCGAACATTCAGGTACAGAGAACGTTGCTAAACCCGAACAGTTTGGCCTCTCCGCTTAACACTATAAACAAAAATCATGTCAAAAAGGCCACCGCAGCTCAAATCCCACTCTAGAAAATCTAAAAAAAAAAAAAAAAAAAAAAAAAAAAAAAAACTCAGTAGAGTTGATACAGCAAAAGGAGGGTTGGGAGTCATCTGGATTGATAGAGATGCCATGCATGACTTTGGACTCACCCGAATAGCAGCTTTGTTGCAGAAGACTTTATTGATGGCGAGCCAGGTAGGTAGATCCAACATGTTTTGCAGCACATCTTCATCTAGTTCCAGGTTGGTCAGCTGACCTTCTCCTTTAAGGGTGCTGAGGTTGATTTTGTCAGGAGACAGATTCTTTGTGAACCTAAAAAAAAAAGAAAAGAAATTTTTTAAGATTTTACCAATATTACACAATCCAAATTTGACATTTTATCAATTTCCTTTTGGCCCCCCCAAAAAAAAAAAATTCACTAAATAAAGGGCACAAAAAACCCTCTTACTTGAACACTTGGACTACTATTATAAATGAGAAATATATACATTAATGTGCTTTAAAGGGGGGGGGGCTGTCTTTTAAATCAACTGGTGCCAGAAAGTGCACAGATGTTTTCTATGGGGATTTGCTGCTGCTCTGGACAGTTCCTGACATGGACATAGGTGGCAGCAGAGAACATTGTGTCAGAACATGCAGCAGCTGATAAGTATAAGTATCTGATAATAGAAGTAAATAATAAATCTCTGGCACTATTTGATTTGAAATATATTATATACACACACACACTATATATATATATATATTTTTTTTTTTTTTCTTTAATTTTATTTCGTCTGAACTTCCCCTTTAACAGATCATTCCTCCACCTCCAATATAGGTGGCTGCAGCAGGAGCTTCCCCCATTCTCTAGTACAACGTATATGATCACTGGGGGTTTGGACACTGGGATGGCGCCTGTTTGCAAAATAGACCGCTGCAATTTAACGGTTTGATGGTGAAACAATCCCTTTAAGCCTTAAAGGCGAATTATATTAAACGGTATAGCCTAAAGGTTATGTCCTGGTAGCATCCCCTTTAACTTCACTAAAAGACGGAATTCATACTGTATTGGCTAATGAGCTGGATGGGGCCACAGTCTGATTGGAATCGGCTAGCCAGAAATCAATATGGAGGCACTTTACTGTAAGCGTGGCAGAAGCGATCACTGTCAGTTGTGATTTATGTAACTTTGTAATAAAGAAAAAAAAAAAAAAAAAAAAGTCATTATGAAGACAGGAGAAGAAATTGTTTCCAAAAATAAATGTAAATGCTTCTATAATTGTCTGCAAGAACTGGTTCATCATGTAGACATCTTCATTAGAGAATCAGATCTAGTCGTGTAATCAGACGTAAGTCACAGCTGAGAACAAAGAACGTTCCTACTGTAGAATAAAGTATTCTCTACAAAATCATCGTGCCAGCACCCCAGCTGTACAGCTGTTAGGGTCCCACACTACACAGTAAATGGGACAGGAAGCAGTTGGCTCCGTGCACTGTGTAGTGGTGGTGATGTGTAACTGCAGCTCAGCTCCTGTTACAGGGAATGGCAGCTAAGCTGCAGTACCCAAGTTCAGCCACTACACACTGACTGGAGCCAGCTGCCCCAATTACTGTGTTGTGCCGGAACCAAACAGCCGATCGATGGGGATGCTGGGTGTCGTTTTCCCACTGATCAATGATAGATGACATGTCTGCGGTGTCCCACTAGGGGTGTTACTATTCACACCCTTCGCAAAAGTCTGTACTTTTTGTGGGCCTAGTATAGTAAAAGTAGTATTAAGAGTTGACCACTAGATGTCGCTGTATTATGTATTTATGTATGGAAGCTGTAAAGCTGAAGGATGGCAAAGGGTTATTGTGTTTATGTGTGTACCAGAATCTATGAACCAGTAGGAGTTCTGCTATCTTCTCTCCTGTCACCTCTTCTCTCTAGTCTTCTGTTGCACTCTTTTCACCCAATCACAGCGCACCCTACAGGCTGTAGAGGAAGTTAGTCCCTTGGGTGGGGGAGAAGCAAGAATTCGGGACAAAGTGGAGAAAGGACGCAAACTATATAGCTCTCCACAGTGGTCTTGTCTGGGCCCTGGCCTTCTGCCAGGTCTCCGAAGTTCAGTCTTAGCCAGTGCCCCACATGGGTAGGGTGCACACTGTCACCAACTTTCCCTTACTAACCCACACAAAGTACTATGCAGTGTTAAACCTCTCAGGAGAGGACCAGCCAAAAGATCCCCTCAACCCACGCTGTGGACAAGGAGAAGTCACAGAGCAGGATAGTATCCAATATAGAGCCACAGAGCTAGGAACTGATCCAGGTGGAGCAAAGTTGCAGTAAGCCTATGAACTCCATCTCGCAGCATGGGTGTCAGCAGGGAACCCTCAGCATTCCGCTCAGCCCAGGTAACAAGGTCTGGGGCCTGTGTTACCCATTAGTACAGGTCGACCAACGCTAGTGGGCATAAGGTGGTATAAAGACTAGAATAAAGGTCAATACACAGGCACAGGTGTTCTTCTTCTTCTACAAGTATTTTATTATATCCTCCAACATCCCGGCAGAGCACATTTTTACATGGGTTGAGACCCTCACGGCATCCTCCTCTACTACTCTACCTCAGCACAACACTCTCAACACAACTATCTCCTACTCAGCAATTATCTCACAGATCTGGTTGTCTTACGTTCAAGTCTGTATTGGAACTTTTGCCAAGTGTATATCCAAGATCTCCTGTATTACCTGCTGCACATTTGCAAGTAGTAAACCAAGTCAACGTTATCTCAGAGTCTGTGATCATTCATCACTACCTACACAGCATATACACCGTGACCTTGGGACACTACCCCTTTCTGTGGTTGGCGGGTCCTACTATCCAGGAGGGTCATTACACTGCTCTGGCCATCCGTGACATTTACCCAAGGAGCCCGGTAGCAACCCGGCAGGACACTGACCACAGGGAAAAAGGGTACAACCGGCCTTACACACTAGAAGCAGGCGTGCCATCACACCTGTGTGCCCACCTGGCACTGGTGTCACATAACAACATAATAAGGTCCAGCTGTATCTCGGCCATCCACCACCCTACAACACCTAGCAAGTGACCAGCTGTCCTCCGATCTAACACCGTACGGGGGCACACCACACGTCCTCTGGATAGCTCATTATATTTTGCCTGAAAAACCCCTTTAAAAGGGTAACTATCAGCAGTTAGGCAAATCTAACCTGCTGATATCCCCTTATTGTGCATAGGGCACTGAGGAGGAAGATATGTCTCTTACCTTCCCCCTACCAGAGCGCTGATCTAGCCACCCACTACATTAATTATCATTACAAGGAGGAGGCTGGCTTGCGCTCTGGTGGGGGGCAGTGCTCCTAATGGTGCTCCGGACCGAGGGTTACATGGCTAACAGCATGGGAACAGCACCGAAGAGGAAGGCAAGATACATATGTTCCTCCTCGGTGCCCCATACACAATAGGGGGCTATGTCTCTTACCTTCCTCCTCTGTACTGTGCCCATGCATAATCAATAGAGTGGTCGGCTGGATCGGAGCTTCAGACCGAGGATTACACTGCTAACAGCACAAGAACGGCACTGAGGAGGAAGGTAAGACACATACCTTTATCCTCACTGCCTTCTGCGCAATAGGGGGCTGTCAGCAGGTCAGATTTGTCTAAACTGCCAATAGTTCCCCTTTAAAATCCAATCACGTCATATGCGGTACTATAGAGGAAGAACTAAAAAAGAAAGGAAGAAAAAAAAATAACTAAAACTTTACTAACAGTCGAACAAACAGCAGTATTTAAAAAGGTGAACTAACGCGTTCCAGGCAAAGTAGGTCTGAAATGCATCAGCATTAGGCTGGGTTCACACTAGGTTTTTGCAATCCGTTTTTTTTTCGTCCTTTTTTTGCAACAAAAAAAAATGAAAAACGGAGGAAAAACAGATGTGTGTGCATCTGTTTTGATTAGTTTTTCCATTTATTTCCATTATAAAAAAAAAACCCAGATCAAAACGGATGGGTTTTTTTTTTTTTTTTTTAACGGACCCAAAAATTAGGTTGACTACGTTTTTTGTGTACGTTAAAAAAACGGATACGTTTTAATCTGCCTTTTTATAATGGAAATAAAAAAACGGATGCACACACATGCAACCGTTTTTTGCAGAAAATGGATGAAAAAAAACGGATTGCGAAAACCTAGTGTGAACCCAGCCTTATCCTTCCTGTGATAATACCGCAATGTGTTTGACCGTCAGCAAAGTTTGGATTCACATGTAGAGAGTTGCTGGATTTTCCTTACAGGGTTGTCTAAGATGGTTCTGACCAGCACGTCTGAAATGCGCCGACTGAGGGCGGCCATCCACAATGATGCAAGTTTCACCTCCCTGTCGCTCTGAATACTCTGCTCCCGGCCAGGTAAGATCCGCTGGGTCACTGCAACCTGTCACTTCAAAGTCTCCTGGTCAACCATTCACAGACGACAGAGAGACAAGGACATTTATGGCTTTTGGAGACGCATATAAATAAGGAAGAGATTTTTATTGAGACTTTTCCTTTTCTCCTTTAAAATTGAAATGAAAGGAGGTCATCCGGTTTGCTGATCCCTTCGTCTGCTTTATGCTGATCTTGGACGGTCCTCCTGCTAGAAACCACAAGAACAATGTGCTGAATAGGGATAGTGCTGTTTATACTGGATGTGCCATTACTAGAGTCCTTAAAGGGAATGTGTCACCTAAATTTTCTTTTACTGATTAGAATCAGATATTAAAACTTGTTCTTTTATTCTAATCTGTTTATTTTCTGACTTAATTTTTTTAATTTCACTTTTTGTACATATGGCCTAGGCTGTTCTTAACAGCATTTAGTGACATGCTTTACAGCAAGACTCATGGACATAGACTACAATAGACAGACTCTGCCTCCTTGAAATGTATGGGAAACATTAGTGAGAACGCTCTGTGACCTTTGAATGGGTCATTTCATAGGGAGCTGCTATGGCCTTCTCTATCTACTGGTGTCACATGTTGCTGTAATTCTGTACAGATCACTTTACAGCAGCCTCCTCTTATCACCACAGACACAACAGAAAGCTTAGCTGAGCTGTTTTAGCCCCAGTGGTAAAAATGAAAACGGCAAGATAGAATTATTTTAGATTTTTATATTATTCTGTATATAGGACATTGAATAATAAACTGATTGTTGGGGGTCCCCCACCATTCCCAAAAACGGTCAGAAAACTGAATGAAAGACGTGCACTTTGTGTTTGCAGCCTGTGTTCCATGCATTTCTATGAGTCCAACAAGTAGTTTGGCGCTCTAATAGGCGGCCCTATAGAGAACAATGGCAGTGTGGACATGGTGTGCACCATTCCGGAAACAATGAATGGTGCACAAAGGTTAACACCCCCCACCACCAACGACCAGTTTGTTATCCTCTCTCCTATGGACAGGGCATAATTTAAGATAGGAATAGCAGGTTGCATTGTATACGCTATTGTCCAGCTCCATCATTAGTGGTGGTGGATCCATTAACCATGAAAAAGTTCCCAATGGACCCAATTGACTTTAATGGACTCTTTTGGATCCCCATCGTGAATCATCCCCCCCCCCCCCGATCATGTATTCAGGTCTGCAGGGTTTTCTACCTGTTGCACTACCCACCCCTTGGTCCACCTTACTGTTGTACATATCACCTCCAGGCTTCTGTAATAGTCTTGCTAGTCCGATAAGAACTACAGGATGACGTTCTCTATGCGTCAATGAGACAACTGCAGGATGCTTAGTTAATTAGGAAAAAAAAAAAAAAAAGTCTTCCTCTGCAATATAAAGAAATGTGGCTGAAGAAGTTCATCTGGGAATTATAAAACTTTCTGCAAGCCGGGCTATAAAAGAGCTGAGCCACGGGGAACAGAAACCAAAATCATCGCATCAGCCACTTGCTGAGAACAATGAGATATTGTACAAAGCAGAGAGGCCACTCATATACCTGTTCCTGAAGGTGACCGTCTACTGACAGCTATTGCTCCTTATAAATATGCACGCTCTGATAAGATGAGCGTGCATATAATATCCTTTGAGAACAAAACACCTCCGTATACCCAAGACCTCTCCATAGACGACGACCCAAGACCTCTCCGCAGGCGACCCAAGACCTCTCCGCAGGCGACCCAAGACCTCTCCGCAGGCGACCCAAGACCTCTCCGCAGGCGACCCAAGACCTCTCCGCAGGCGACCCAAGACCTCTCCGCAGGCGACCCAAGACCTCTCCGCAGGCGACCCAAGACCTCTCCGCAGGCGACCCAAGACTTCTCCGCAGGCGACCCAAGACCTCTCCGCAGGCGACCCAAGACCTCTCCGCAGGCGACCCAAGACCTCTCCGCAGGCGACCCAAGACCTCTCCGTAGACCTAAGACTTCTCCATAGACCTAAGACTGTCGCCTGATCCCACTAGAATAGGTGGGTTTGGCGGACTTTGCTCCTTCGTAGGATACCTTTAGACTTAGGCAAAACACCAATGGTTACCATGCTCTGGGCTGATGGGAGTTTGATTCTATAACCCGGTGGCCCACAAGATGATGTTCCCATAACATTTCGATGAGAGGAAAACCCCAAGGGGCACTTCCATAATACGAGTTTCGCCTTAGGCACCGATCAGATTTATAAACAGGTTATCCTGCTCCAGTCTGGGCCTTTGTGCAGGTAGAAACAAGTTTTACAAGTTCCCCTTCTCCGTAAGGTTACACAAAAACAAAGACAATTTGCAATAAAACAAGAATATGAACAGTAGTCATAGCTACAGAATGTATCGGGAGCAGCCAAAGTCCGCACCGCTAATACCTACTACTGAAGCCATACACAATAAGCAAATACACAGAGTAAAGAAAAGCAAAATGTACATAGAGACAATATCTGCTGCCTATACCTATAGCTGCTCATTGTACACTTAATATTACAGTGCTCTGTGACTACAGTCAGCTTGGGAGTCAGACCCAGTGACATAGCTACCATGGAGGCTAACCATGCAGTTGCAATGGGGCCTGTGTGGCAGAGAGGCCTGGGGCGAGCCCCAGCGAAGCATGGTCTGCCACCATGGTATGGCTCACCACCTACCTCCCCGCAAACAGCTGCTGGCAGCTAGAGCATGCCCACAACACTCTGTCAGCTGTATATCATGCTCAGAGCTACAGAGAGTGGCAGATAGGGGGACAAATTACGATGGCTGTTTGCAAAGTTATAAAATCATATTTTCTTTATAAGCTCAAGAGTCAGAAATGGTGCAAAGCTGCAGTATGCACAGGTCCTCTCTCCACCCTGCCTTCTCCCTGGCATGGTTGATGTACAGGGTTTGGCTTCTAGCACTGAGCCAGTGCTATCAATGGTGGGGAGGAAGAAGGCATGTATGCTGCAGCAGCTCAGTTCCACCTCTATGACACTTGAGCTTAGAAGGAAAACTTGATTTCATAACTTGGCAAACAGCCATCAGCTAAGAGACAGGTATCATTTGTGATGTCTCCCTATCAGCTGTCTGCAGATCTGACCATGATATTAGAGCAGAAAGATTCCCTTCTATGGAACTTAAGCAAAAAAGTAAATTTGGCATTGAACACTTGGGGTTTTCTTCCTCTAGTTCATGATGTCGCTGCTGTGATAGAATCTCAGTTCTTGGTTTTATTTTCATAACCATGTTCCTGTTTTCAGATTTCGCAAGTCTATTAACTGGTACAACCAGACTGATGCACACAGCTTACTTTCTATAGCAGGGGTACTCATGTGGGGAAAAAACCTTTCAAATCAACTGGTGTCAGAAAGTTATACAGATTTGTAATTTACTTCTATTTAAAAATCTCAAGTCTTCCAGTAATTATGAGCTGCTGTAAGTCCTGCAGGAAGCAGTGTATTTTTTCCAGTCTGACACAGTGCTCTCTACTCCTATCACTGTCCATGATAGGAACTGTCCAGCGCAGGAGAGGTTTTCTATGGGGATTTGCTCCGACTCTGAACAGTTCCTGACATGGACAGGGGTGGCAGCAGAGAGCACTGTGTCAGACTGGAAAGAATACACCACTTCCTGCAGGACATACAGCAGCTGATAAATACTGTAACACTTGAGATTTTTAAATACGGTTCAGGGAAGAAAAAGAGTGCTGCTCCTCACACCTATGGCTGATACTAGTGCCTCTCGGCTGCATAAGAAACATCAGAATTCTGTATGTGAATTGATCAAGCCACACTGCCCCATGTACCGCGTGCAGGTATCTGATACACATGGGTCCCTACACTAAGTCCACACTGTGCCAGTCAGCGACCACCACCCCCGCAGGCGTGCAGTGTCAGGGAAGGGAGGCCATGGAACGGCCCTGCAATCCCCATGCCACAGGACCAGACCCAAAAATGCCACACCAAAACCCAGCCAGCACCACCGGCGGAGGAAGCTGCCCCCAAACAGCACCAGTCTGGATAAGGTATTGCACTCACCATAGCTATCAAAGATAGAATGGGACAGACAGGAGGGATTAAAACCATGAGCACTCAGGTGTCTCCTGCTAATTGCGGTGATGTAGGTCTCACCAGGAGGAGTGCAAAACACGGAGAAAAGAGAGAAACAAAATACGCTTCAGGGAAGAAAAAGAGTGCTGCACCTCACACCTATGGCTGATACTAGTACCTCTCGGCTGCATAAGAAACATCAGAATTCTGTATGTGAATTGATCAAGCCACATAGCCCCATGTACCGCGTGCAGGTATCTGATACACATGGGTCCCTACACTAAGTCCACACTGTGGCAGTCAGCGACCACCACCCCCGCAGGCGTGCACAGTTCCATGGCCTCCCTTCCCTAACTGTGCACGCCTGCGGGGGTGGTGGTCGCTGACTGCCACAGTGTGGACTTAGTGTAGGGACCCATGTGTATCAGATACCTGCACGCGGTACATGGGGCAGTGTGGCTTGATCAATTCACATACAGAATTCTGATGTTTCTTATGCAGCCGAGAGGTACTAGTACCAGCCATGGGTGTGAGGTGCAGCACTCTTTCTTCCCTGAACCGAGATTTTTAAATAAAAGTAAATTACAAATCTATACAACTTCCTGACACCAAATGATTTGAAAGAAAAAACATATTCGCTGAAGTTCCCCTTTATTTGTCACTTTCTTACCGCCCAAGTTTAGTTGCCCAACATACATATACACACACTTACCAATCTATCTATAAAAAAAACCTAAATGGGTCACTATTGTTTCTCACTCCATTGACAAAATATTGGCTGCTGTGAACAATGTCTGTATTGTGTGGATGGCGTCTGCTGGGCAGCGGCGGTTTCTCCCTACTATTCGTTCCGTTCCAAAAACAGCAAACAAGGAAATACTCTAATAGTCTGGGACTACAACATATGTAGTGGATATCAATACTGCACCGTGTAATAACTGGCACCAGGTTCTAAAGTGCTTATAAGCCATAGATGAAAGTCACCTAGTGCAACAATTTTTGCAGGATCGACCAACCATCTAATAGGGATGTCCTAAGTCTCCTCCAACAGAAGATGATGGAGGAAAGAAGAGCATTTTCTTCACCAGCAGTAGCACAGCGCACTGCATGGTTCCAGTTCCTCTTGTTGGCACAGAAGCTTGATGGTTGCAGTATACACTAGGCCCTATGGAAGAATTAAGGGGGAGATTTATCAAACTGGTGTAAAGTAGAACTGGCTTAGTTGCCCCTAGCAACCAATCAGATTCCGCCTTTCATTTTTCAAAGAGTCTGTGAGGAATGGAAGGTGGAATCTGATTGGTTGCTAGGGGCAACCGAGCCAGTTCTACTTTACACCAGTTTGATAAATCTCTCCCTAAATTTTTCTTGAACACAACTAGAAGCAATCATGTCAGTGTCCCCTTCACCCTGCCCCTTAGAAAGTGTGAACAGAGTCTTAGTAGGAAGAGGGCCTCTTCCACATCCGGCCTTTTTCTCGAGACTACGCCACAGGACAGTACTAGCCAGACCACACTGTAGGCCTCAAGACAGTTAAGGCCCCTATTATGTTGGACTCTTAACGCGTTGGTATTTAACACAGTCCTCCTAGTCCTTGTTCTAGCCCTCCTTCGAAGTTGAGACCACCACAACCTAAGCTTTGTTCAGAGATGGTGTATCTCACACCCCCAACCAGCAGACTCCTGCCTATGCCTACTCATTGATGGCTCATAAATCTCCAGCAGTCCCTACCCTACGTGAAGGTCCATCAAAACACTCAAAGGGACCCTCTAAGAGACACTATAGAGTCCTCGTCACACTCTTCCAACCCATTGAGGTGAACAATTCACTCCGGCCTCCAGTCCATCAACACACCACAGACAAGCCATGTCCGAAAGGTCTCCATAGATAGAAAAAAGCTGAATAATCCTGCCTTTTAGTGGATTAAGTAATGTGGATGGCTTCCTGACACCGACAGACGAAGATGGGGGAGAAAAGGATGAGGCATGTACATCAGGCCATGGGATCCTACGGCCCTTGAGCTGTTACAAAACTACATTTCCCATCATGCCTGGACAGCCAAAGCAAAGCTTTGGCTGTCCAGGCATGACGGGAATTGTAGTTTTGCAACAGCTGAAGGCCCAAAGGTTCCCCACCCCTGCTGTAAATACAGTAGACATAGACTGCCTACACTTCTGTGAATATTATAATATACAATATAGGGCAATGATTATTTTACGAGACTGTAAAAAAGAGCTGCGTATTTACCTCTATATATAAAGTCCCAGATTAGATAGTAACTCACACCCAGCTATGTGGGCAATGTTACACAACTCCAAAGTGCACATGAACACAGATTTATACTGGCTCTAGTCCTGCCCGGGACATGACACCAAGTAACCCGACCAAAGCTCATCTGTTCACCTCCGGGGGAAACCCACAGGGCGTAGGGAAGGCTAATATCATACCACAACTCACAGCTCTATAGATGATGATGACCTATTTAACAGGTTGCAAACTCCTCCGTCCTGGCAATTCTGGTGCAGAAGAATTTTAGTCAAAGAACATAAAAACTGCAGATTATGTAGCTACATCTATTACTATAGGAGAAGGTCTTGGTGGCAGAATGACTTAATATTAAAGGGATATGTCCACCTGTAAGCACTAAAGTACACTGTAGGAGTAAACTGATTCTGTACTAATCCTGAGTTACATACTGTATTATACTCTAGAGCTGTACTCACTATTCTGCTAATGGGGTCACTGTGTACATACATTACATTACTTATCCTGTACTGATCCTGAGTTACATCCTGTATTATACTCCAGAGCTGCACTCACTATTCTGCTAATGGGGTCACTGTGTACATACATTACATTACTTATCCTGTACTGATCCTGAGTTACATCCTGTATTATACTCTAGAGCTGCACTCACTATTCTGCTAATGGGGTCACTGTGTACATACATTACATTACTTATCCTGTACTGATCCTGAGTTACATCCTGTATTATACTCCAGAGCTGCACTCACTATTCTGCTAATGGGGTCACTGTGTACATACATTACATTACTTATCCTGTACTGATCCTGAGTTACATCCTGTATTATACTCTAGAGCTGTACTCACTATTCTGCTAATGGGGTCACTGTGTACATACATTACATTACTTATCCTGTACTGATCCTGAGTTACATCCTGTATTATACTCCAGAGCTGCACTCACTATTCTGCTAATGGGGTCACTGTGTACATATATTACATTACTTATCCTGTACTGATCCTGAGTTACATCCTGTATTATACTCCAGAGCTGCACTTACTATTCTGCTGATGGGGTCACTGTGTACATACATTACACTACTGATCCTGAGTTACATCCTGTATTATACTCCAGAGCTGCACTCACTATTCTGCAGGTCGAGTCACTGTGTACACTAAACAAGATTATAATATATATATATATATATATATATATATATATATATATATATATATATATATAATTCTTAACCATTATATCTGTTACTGTTTTATTCCGTTTGCGATGACCTTAGTTGATCTGTGATTCATAGAGAAAACACATCCAGAGTAATCCTCTCTATTGTATTCTGTATTTGCATAACTGTGAAGGAACATGGAAATGACACCGTACTATGATCACAGAGCGGGGAGCCTTTACCAGTCTTGTCATGGAAGATGATGAGAAGTCACAGAACGTCGCCTTCATCTCTCCATCCAGGACTTATGGTTCTTAATGACAGATCAGACAAGAGACAAGATTCCTGTAATACTTTACTTATGTCTTTAAGATTTCCAGCACATCATGTTCCTGGGTAACTCCGCACTCACGCATATATTATATTCTGTTCTAGTACCAAGTCGTCTTGCTTAGACCCTTCCCTTGGTCTAGGAGCCCCGGAGGCTCAGACTGATGGTCCAGGGGTTCAGACTGATCACCACATCTTAGAAGCACCCAATGGCTCAGACTGATGGCCTGGTCCTGTAGGCCCAAAGGGCTTAGAGTGATGGCTGGGACCTGGAGCCCTAAGGAGCTCAAACTGACATCCAGGTCCCAGTGGTTTAGGCTGATGGCCTGGTCCTGTAGGCCCAAAGGGCACAGAATGATGGCCGGGGACCTGTAGGCCCAAAGATCTCAGAATGATGGCTGGGACCTGTAGGCCCAAAGATCTCAGAATGATGGCTGGGACCTGTAGGCCCAAAGGTCTCAGAATGAGCGGGACCTGGAACCCAAAAAAGCTCAAATTGACATCTAGGTAACAGTGGTGGCCTGGTCCTGGACGCCCAGGGACTCAGACTTATGGAGAGACCCCATCAGCCCTGGGGGTTCTTTCTGAGGCCAGGTTGTGTAGGCCCAAGGTGCTCAGACTGGCTGCCAGGTCCCAGAGGAGCAGGTAACAGCCAGGTCCAAGGGGCAAAGGCTGTCAGGAAGACACCATTGACCCTGAGGGTGAAGACTGATGGCCAGGTCCTGCAGGCCCAAAGGGCTGAGAATAGTGTCCGAAGACTTGGGAGCTCAAGCTGGCAGCCAGGTCCCAGGGGCTTAGACTGATGGTGAGACCCCATTGGCCTTGGGTGCTCAGGCTGATGACGAGGTCCTGTATGGCAAAGAGTGATACCCATGTTCTAGAGGATTAGGACTGATGCCCAGGGGCACTAAAACAAATGTATGTCCTGGAAACTTGACCTTGAATTCCAAAGAATTCAGATGGGCACCCTGGGGGCTCAGACTGGTGCCAAGATCCTGGAATCCCAGAAGCACAGATAGGCCTCCAGGTCCGTGAGCTCAGATTGATGGCAGAATCTATCATAGCTAATACAGAGAAGAAAAGACCCAGACCTCCTATGGCAGCTGTGTATACCATATATGTGTGACTATCTCCCATTCCTCAGTAGAACAGATCACCTCTGCTACTGGGACACCGAGGCGTTTCAGATGACTCTTACAGTAAATACACGAGAAAGGGGACTATGGCTGTGACGTACGGGCGATTTGTCCTATTACTCCCTTTCTTTACAGACAGCTCCATAGAGAATGAATGGGACTGTATCAGGCCGGCCATCAGTGTCCTGTTACACTGGGATCGATAGAAACATGACATTAGATACACCCACACACATATACAGGGCTGAGGTCTATTAACCTCCCATAATCCACATAGTTCTAGATCAGATAGTGACAAGGTCCAGACACATTCAGAGCGCTATGAGGCCCTGTATACCTGCACGTATATCAGCCATGACTTTGTACAATTTCCTATAACACAGCAACAACCCCAGGCTGGAGGCCCCCTGTAATCCCAGAGGGACCCACACTCTAGTAGCTTTGTATATACAGTTAATGACCTGTATACAAAGCTAATTACATTTAATAAGGACGAGTTCACACCCTGCAGATCAAATCTGCATATATTATCAGACGTGTAACTTACGGCCATCGTAATGAGAAGGATACGGCATTATAGAGGGGAACGGGAACTCGTATTATACTGCAACCATGTAATGGATTCAATGCAGTCTGCTGACACTTGTAGTGTCGGACTGACCCACCAGAGTACCGGAGAACCCTCCGGTGGGCCCCCAGCTTTGGAACTTGCACTAACACTGACTGACACGTCGTTTCTCACAGGTTCTTCATTGGTGGGCCCCCAGGATCATTTCCTTTGGCGGGCCACAGATACTCCAGTCCGACACTGGCCACTTGTATCTACCAGGGTTGGTGGGTGGTATACTGTGAAGACCCTGGTGACACCACCTCTCTATGGAGCCTGTAATGCCTCGCTGGCAAAATATGAAGGAGACTAAAATCTTAGGTCACTGTTGTAGAATTCAGACCCCACCGATGGCCTTTTAGGAGCCCCGTTCTTTCAGATCAACTGGTTTTATAGAGTTATATAGATTAGTAATTTACTTCTATTTAAAAATTTCAAGTCTTCCAGTACTTATCAAGTGCTGTATGTCCTGCAGGAAGTGGTGTATTCTTTTACAGTCTGATACAGTGCTCTCTGCTTCCACCTCTGTCCGTGTCAGGACCTGTCCAGAGCAGGAGAGGTTTTCTATGGGGATTTGTTACTACTCTGGACAGTTCTAACAGCAGAGAACTCTGTCAGACTAGAAAGAATACACCCCTTCCTGCAGGACATACAGCAGCTGATAAGTACTGGAAGACTGGAGATTTTTAAATAGAAATAAAATGACAAATCTATATGACTTTCTAAAACCGATTGATTTGAAAGAATAAGATTTTCGCCGGAGTACCCCCTTTAAATATTACCGCCAATAACGCACAATATAGTACTGCCATAAGGGCAAGTATAATGTTCAATACAAGGAAACCAAGGAAAAGTTCACTTATATTTTATTATCTCTACTTGCAAAGTCAAATCTGATTTCTATTATAGAACGTCCTTACGTCCGTCACCTAGTGACATTCCAATACTGGAAACTGGGTTCTGCCCAATCCTCATGTATCCTAATAAAATATAATGACTCTATAATAGCCTATGAGATTATAATCCAGCATACCTATGGAAATCCCGAGCTCTAATGACGGCCATGACATCATCAGTACTCCTTAGTCACTGGAAATCCTGAGCGCCATTGCACTGACAAAGAACAAGAGGAGGCCTCACCTCTCACCAGTCACTGTGACAAGTTATGCCGACCGGTCTCATTCCTAGGATTTTACTCACAAAGGAATTTACAATAAAAATAAAATAATCAGGCGAGATAACTGTATTATTAATGCACTGCTTAATTATTCATGCTTGCAGCGTGCTGGAAAGTGGAGCGCTTTGTCTGCTTCGTGTTAACGGGAACAAAAACGGTTCGCAAGTAAAATGTTTGTGTGTGGTCAAATGTATATAGGACGTGGAGCGGGACATTGGGACTTGTTAACCTACACCAGGGATGGGGAACCTTCGGCCCTCTAGCTGTTGCAAAACTACAATTCCCATCATGTCTGGACAGCCAAAGCGAAGCTTTGGCTGTCCAGGCATGATGGGAATTGCAGTTTTGCAACAGCTGGAGGGTGGAAGGTTCCCATTTCCTAACCTACACCAAGCCCCATTGTTATTAGGCACCAGGCATCACGGGAACGGTAGTTTTACAATAGCTGGATAGACGCAGGTTGTGCGCCCCTGGCCTACAAACCACGAAGGCTTAAAGGGGTACTCCAGCTGGGGGAAAAAATCTTTCAAATCAACTGGTGACCGAAAGTTCCAGAGATTTGTAATTTACTTCTATTAAAAAAATCTCCAGTATTCCAGTACTAATCAGCTGCTGCATGTCCTGCAGGAAGTTGTGTATTCTTTCCAGTCTGGAGAGTAGGAGAGGTTTTCTATGGGGATTTGCTACTACTCTGGACAGTTCCTGACATGGACAGAGGTGTCAGCAGAGAGCACTGTGTCAGACTGTAAAGAATACACCACTTCTGTGTCAGTACAGTCGCGCGAAGATTTAAACCAATTTCGAAGTCCGTTCCTTGGTACATTGTCTGTATACACGGACTGTGCAGGGAACATGTGCGATCCCCAGAATACCAAGAGCGGGTACATATCCGCCTTTGGTCCTTTGCGGCATTCCATTGGACTGTGGATTCCAGATGAATGCAAATCCAATAACCATAAGGATTATTTAAAGGGGTACTCCAGGCTGGGTTTTTTTACTGTATGGCCCTCCCCAGTTCCAGAGCCGGGTCCCGGATCGCGCCGCCCCGTTCCCATGTCCTGCAGCCCTCCCGCTGGCTCAAGGCCGCTCAGCCATTCAGCGGTCGTAGCCGGGTCCCGCCTCAGCCGCTGAAAGATTGAGCTGCCTTGAGACATCAGGCCTCAAGCCGCAGCTTAGACCAGGAGCCGGCAGCGGGACGGGAGAACGGGGTGGCTGGAACCGGGGAGGTAAGTGGATGGCGGCATCTATATCCACCCCCTCCCTGGCCATACAATAAAAATACCCATAGCCCTGGGGACCCATTTAAAGGGATATTCCCAACCTGGACTTTTACAGCATATGTGATAAGAGTCTAACAAATGTAGGCCCCATCTCTGCAACCTGTATCTATGTGAAGGATGAGACACCACCAACCCACCTTGTTGAGGCTGCATCAGAATGGATGGTTAGCAGTATGTTCTGCATTAATTCAAGCGGAATTCCGCGGCAGAACCCCATCTGTCTCAGTGTGCCGTAGCCTGTCTATGGGAAAGCGCGCACTCCTCTGCTGTCACATGTCACAAGTGACATGTCACTTTTTTGAGCGGAGAGCGGCGTCCGCAAAAGAGCACGCGCTCTCCCATAGACGGGCTATGGCACACTGAGGCAGGCGGGTTTCCGCAGCAGAAAGTTCCGCCGCTGTGTGAGCATACCCTAAGGTAGTCCTACAGGTAGGACCTACAGAAGCAGATGAGTAGCAGAACCACACTGGAGTGGAAGTGGCCAATTGGGAAGGGTTGTCCAGGCTTAGAAAAACATGGCTGCTTTCTTCCAAAAACAGCACCAATCCTTGTCCTCAGTTTGGGTGTGGGATTTTGCAGCTCCGTTCCATTAAAGTGAATGGAGCTGAATTGTAATACCACACACCTCCTGAGCACAGGGGTGGCACTGTTTTTGCAAGAAAGTAGCTGTGCTTTTTCTAATTCTGGATAGCCCCTTTAAGAAATGTGGCATGATTCCAGTCCATTTACTTTGCACCTAGTAGGGCACAAAGTATATTGAGTCTACCATCAGACTAGATGCGTCATAAAGTAATTTAAAGGAGAACTTCTTCTGGACCTTGCCCAGATTAAAGTGTTTGTGGTGCCAGACAATGAACCTTGACTTAGCTCCTGACCTACTTAGAGAGCAAAACATCCATTACTAAAGGTGCCCATACACGTGAGATGGCCACCAAAGAAACATATTGGGGGAGATTTATCAAACATGGTGTAAAGTGAAACTGGCTCAGTTGCCCCTAGCAACCAATCAGATTCCACCTTTCATTCCTCACAGACTCTTTGGAAAATCAAAGGTGGAATCTGATTGGTTGCTAGGGGCGACTGAGCCAGTTTTACTTTACACCATGTTTGATAAATCTCCCCACCAAATGAATGAATGCATGAATGCTCACTTTGGCTGAGCTTTCATGTGTTCTAGATGGAGAGAGGATGGATGAGCTGCTGCCAGACTTTGTCGCTGGCTTATGTCTCTATTGAGCAATTGAAGACATTCGACTGGTCCTGCCAAAGTTAGGTTTTGCCAACTATTTCTAAGGTACATCAAAGCCTTAAAGGGCTTATGCAGGATAAGAAGACACAGCTACTTTCTTCTAAAACAGCGCCACCCCAGTCCTCAGTGTGTGGAATTACAATTCTGCTCCATTCACTTCTATGGAACTGAGATGCAATACTGAGGACAAGAGCGGCACGGCTTGTGGAAGAAAGTAGTAATGTTTCTCTTACCCTGGATAACCCCTTTAAGACATAGAAACATATAAAATTGTTGGCAGAAAAAGATAACATGGTTTGACTAGTCTGAGATTATCATTTTAGGATAGATAAATGTTTATCTCAGACAATTAAGGCCCTATTCCACCGGACGATTATCGTTCGCATAATCGTTAACGATTAACGATCTCAAACAACCGCTATTGCGAAAGACCTGAAAACGTTCACTCATTTCCATGGAACGATAAACGTTACTTATGATCGTATTTGCAATCGTTTGTTCTTCGTTATTTCTTCGCTATTGTGTTCGTATCTACTGCGAACGACCGAACGACGTCTTATTCAATGGAAACGTTTTGCGAACGAGCAACGATAAAAATAGGTCCAGGTCTTATAAAGCGATCAACGATTTCTCGTTCGGTCGTTAATCGTTAACTGCATTTCAACCAAATGACTATCGTTTGGATTCGAACGATTTAATGATAATCTGAACGATAATCGTCCGGTGGAATAGGGCCCTTAGGGCGTTATTACACGGGCCGATGGGGGCCTGATAATAACTGTAAATAAGCATGATCTGCTAGCTCGGCACTTATTTACTGGGCCTTTTCCACGGCCGATGTCCTTGCAGCCCTTGCTTAAACTTTATACATTACCTATCCATGCTGCAGGGCTTCTCTTGCGGTCTTCTTCGCCCCGGGTCCTGCGCGCTCCAGCTTCAGAGCGGCCTGTCTCAGCTGACAGGCTGCTCAGGCAATCACTGGCCAGTGATTGGCTGAGCGGCCTGTCAGCTGAGACAGGCCGCTCTGAAGCTGGAGCGCGCAGGACCCGGGGCGAAGAAGACTGCAAGAGGAAGCCCTGCAGCCTGGATAGATAATGTAAATCATCAGCCGCCGACCGCGCACCGCTATTACACGTAGTGATGCACGGTCGGCGCCCGACAATTATAGGTTCAAACCTATATCAGCGATCAGCCGTTGATCATTGTCATCGGCTGATCGTTGTATTTATTCCACGGATCGATAATCGGCCAAATCGGGCCGATTATCGCTCCGTGGAATAGGCCCTTTATCGTAGGTTTTCCCAACCACCTCTGCTGGAAGTTTGTTCCAAGTATCTACTACTCTTTCAATAAATTAATATTGCGGCTAGTCTGCCTCTTAACTGATGCATAGCGAAGCTTAGGCTGTCCAGGCATGATGGGAATTGTAGTTTTGCAACAGCTGGAGGGACAAAGGTTCCCCATCCCTGGCATAGACATAGCTACCTCCAATGCTATCTTCCCTCAATACCGCCGCCCTATTGGTAAGTTTGTTAAGTACAGATTTAGACTGTTGTTTTTACATAGTGTGATGGTCTCAATAGAAAAACCAAAACAATAACCATCATAGACACCAGGCTTCAAGGAGGAGGGGGCGTATCCTTGATTATGTTTGGCCATACTACAGACTCACCGTCCAAAAACAGAAACATAGGTTTCACTTACGAATCTGTATTGTATTCTTGGAAAAAGAAGAAGGATTTGGAAGAACTCCAAGTCGCCATAAAGCGGGATGCTGCTGCTCAATGACATCATATATGGAACATGTAGACACCCACCGGGTCATATACCATGCCCATCTCTGAGCAGGACGTCATCATCATATTGGCAAAAACCAAAATCTTGCAAACCTCAGATTCCTAGACAGTGAGCAAGAAGCCAAGTATAGAGCATCCGGGCATGCCAGCACATTGGCACGGAGACATGCCAACTCAGAAGTGACTAACCCCCTCAAGTTAGGATGCACAATCCCAAACCACTTCTCAAGAAGAGGAAGCCGAGGTGTCACCGGAATCAATAGCTTTCCATCAAGTTGATGAAATCTTCGACTAACCAGACTCAGGGGCATTACGTACGACCGCAGTATATGGGTCACAGCTTGCCAACGTTAAAAATCCTCAAAACGTGGAGTTCCCCTTTAAATAATTCATCAGGATGCCAGTCATTTCTCCGCCTTCGCCTATTAACGTGCTTGGCGTACAGTAGTAAATCCCCCTCCGGAAAAAAAAAAGGTGAATTAAAAGGAAATGATTGATGTCAGAGAAAGTCCCACACCGAGCAATCAGTACCAGTCGCAGATGTCAGCGGCGTATACCCTCATGACACAGCATGACATCATGTTTACCCAGACCTTTTCTCTATATACTCCTCATTCCCCCCCCCCTTATGTCAAAGTACAGCTGAGCCCATCGCTAAAGATTCACCGGTTAACCCTCTAAGGCGTCAGATCGCACGACAACAACCCCCACCGTCTCCGGAGGGATTGCACTCCCCACAATGATGTGTTGTCCAGATACATTATTTATAGCATCCCCTATGAATATGCACAAGGCAGCAAACAAGGAAGCCTGTGTGTGTGTATATATATATATACATCTTATATAGAATATGGATACAATGTATATAGAATGTTCACAAAACAATGAAAAAGAAACATAAACACTGACCTGGATAAATGTTTCAAGATCTGCTTCTTGATAATCCCAGCCATGGTGGAGATCTTAAGGAGCAAGGGGGGGAGGAGGAGGTGGTGGTAGGATCTTAGAGGGGTTCCTCATCTATAGACTGGGGGTCCCTCCATAGTCACAGGCTGCAGAGGGAGGGAGAGTCAGTGACACAGGGTCCAGGAGTGAGGAGCACACACACAGCACCATCACACAGCCTCCATGTTAGCTGCAGCATTACCTAGAGACAGGCAGCAGGGGGCGGTGCAGAGTGACTCATGCTGGGGAGTGGCAGAGGGCTGCACAATAGGAGGGGGAGGGATAACCCTTTCATGGCCTGCCTGTGCTGCCTCACAAGGAGGAGGGGGAGAGGGGATGGCTATTCTTTAGAGAGGAGGCACCAGGAGAGGGAAGGGGCTGGGAAGCAATTTTGAGGACAACTTCACTTTCACAATCAGAAGAGATATGGAAGCTGAGCTATAGGGAGATGTTTGCAGGGGGTCTTCGTACTCCAAAGCTGTTTTTCCAGTTATTTCGTAACGTGACGTAGCAGTCACCTGTATTATAGAAAGACAGCTCCGCAGGGACAAAAGAAGTAATTTTTGCAGTCTGTTTAACGTATCTGCCTTATGGCAAAAAAAACTGTTTTTCTGTACGTTAAAAAGTAACCATTTAAAAACAAATCCATTAAACGGACAGCAGTGTGAACCCAGCCTTAGGGTATATTCTGCATTATCTGGCTTCCCTAAGGGGTTAACCAGAATTAGAAAAATATACGAACGTTTTTGTTTGTTTTATTGGGAACAGTGCCACAGTTATCTACAGTTTGGGAGTGGTATTGCAGCTCGGTCACATTGAAGTATATTGAGCAGCGGTGTAATACCCACACACAACCTGAGGACAAGTGTGGCGCTGTTTTCGGTAGAAAGCAGCTATTCTTTTTGAATACGGATGTCAAAATCCGCCGCAAAGTGTAAACATACTGTTAAGGCCTTTTCCAATCGTTTAGCGAGGGCTGCAGGGACATCGTTACCGATGTCCTTGCAAGCCCTTGTTTCATACTTTAACTGGCGGCGGTCCTGGCCAGTGATTGGCTGAGCGGTCTGTCAGTTCAGACAGGCCGCTCCGAAGCTGCTGCGCGGGATCGGGAGAAGGAGAAGACCTGCGCCTGGACAGGTAATGTATGATGTTTGTAAAATCGTCGGTCGCCCTCCACGCCCGCTATTCCACGTAGCGATGCGTGGATGGCGACCGATTATTTTAGGTTTGAACCTAATTGTACGATCAGCCGATGACACGATCAACGGCTGATCGTTCTCTTTATTCCACGGAGCGCTAATCAGCCGATTCGGCCGATTATCGCTCTGTGGAATAGGCCCCTTAGGGTCCATTTACACAGAAAGATAATCTGCCAAAGATTTGAAGCCAAAGCCAGGAATGGATTTGAAAAGAGGAGAAATCCCAGGCTTTCCTTTTATGACCTGATCTCTGTTTACAGTCTGTTTCTGGCTTTGGCTTCAAACCTTTGGCAGATAATCTGTCAGATAATCTTTCTGTGTAAATGGACCCTTATACTGCAGATTAGGTGGACGTTAGTGTTATGGTTTTTGTGTGCTGTTTGCACTCCAACCGGATTTATAGTTGTACCCGCCAATCCTTGGTTTCAAACTCTATTGTTTGGGGGAAAGTGAGAAAAAAACAATATACAATAGATATTTGGCTAATCCTAACAAAGCTCCAATATCTTATATGTAATGTCCACAATTAGTGTTGAGCAAACCTGTCAAACTGTTTGGGTTCAGCAACGTTCTCCGAACCAGAATGCACTGCATTTAACTTGGAGGCAGTTGGAGGCAGCCCTAGGAAGTCCTGGAAAGCATGGATACATTAGGGCGGGTTCACACATAACTGATCCGCAGCGGATTTCATGCTGCAAATATGCATCCTCTGCCAATCAGTGTGCTGCCCCTCCGCAGGATGCATATTTGCATGTTATGAACAACGGACGTGTGAATAAAGCCTCAGTTTTAGCCTCTGTCTACCGCTACCATTCAAGAAGTAAATCCCACAGGAATTACACTTTAATATTGTATGATCTGCGTCAGGAGTAAGTCTTAGCTGCCGAGCAAATTTCCATGAATATTACGGCTAAAACATCACAGCTACTAAAGCCTGCCATTACAGATGCCTATAGAACGGGGGGGGGGGCTTCAGCTGTTGCAAAACTACAATTCCCATCATGCCTGGACAGCCAAAGCTTTAGCTTAGCTGTCTAGTCATGATGGTAATTGTAGTTTTGCAACAGATGGAGAACTGCGAGTTTGACACCCATGTCCCCTATCAGGGATGATGGGGAATCCCTTGGCCCTCCAGCTGTTGCAAAACTACAATTCCCATCATGCCTGGACAGCCGAAGCTTTAGCTTTGGCTGTCCAGGCATGATGGGAATTGTAGTTTTGCAACAGCTGGAGGGCTGCAAGTTTGACTCCTGTGCTATAAAGGTTGTTTAAGTTTTTGACTATATACTAATAAGTTACTCAGCTTCTTCCGTGCATACCTCACATTAGATTGTGAACCCCACCGGGACTGATGACTATCTCCGTATAATGCTGCGGGATATGTAGATAATAAAGAAAGAAACAAAAATAACATATCTCAGATTCCTTCTGCATGTAAAGGGAGGGATCCTGAAAATGTTATTATGTGAAAAGCCTATTCCCATGGTAAAAGGGGAGAAAAAAAATATATATTTTAACTTAGCTGCTGCGTGTCCTGCAGGAAATGTTCTCTTTTCAGTCTGACACATTGCTCTCTGCTGCCACTTGTGTCCATGTCAGGAACTGCCCAGAACAGTAACAAAGAAACACATAGAACAATAGAACACATAGAAAACTTCTGCTCTGGACAGTTCCTGACATGGACAGAGGTGGCAGCACAGAGCACTGTGTAAGACTGGAAAGAATACACCACTTCCTGCAGGACATACTGCAGCTGATAAGTACTGGAAGATTTTTTAATAGACGTAATTCACAAATCAGTATAACTTTCTGATATCAGTTGATTTCTCCAGAGTACCCCTTTAATCATTTATGATATAGCCATATGTATTATAATGCATTGTAGTGCCGCACTGATGACTGCCTATACTTGCACTGTCTGTCTTCTTTGTTGTTGTGGTGACGGCAGACAGTGGATTGCCATATCCTGCCATTGTCGGTGGCCTCTTCCTGACTGACAGGCTGCAGTAGGAGTGCTGATGTAAGGGCAATATGGTGGTGCTAAGCATTGTGCTGTGGCATTGCTGCATAGTAGAAGAATATATATATATATATATATATATATATATATATATATATATATATAGGGAAATTTATCAAACATGGTGTAAAGTGAAACTGGCTCAGTTGCCCCTAGCAACCAATCAGATTCCACCTTTCATTCCTCATAGACTCTTTGGAAAATGAAAGGTGGAATCTGATTGGTTGCTAGGGGCAACTGAGCCAGTTTCACTTTACACCATGTTTGATAAATCTCCCCCATATCCATAGTATATGTTATTAAAGGGGTACTCCAGCGAAAATCTTTTTCTTTTAAATCAACTGGTTTCAGAAAGTTATATAGATTTGTAATTTACTTCTATTTAAAAATCTCCAGTCTTACTTATCAACTGCTGTATGTCCTGCAGGAAGTGGTGTATTCTTTCCAGTCTGACACAGTGCTCTCTGCTGCCACCTCTGTCCATGACAGGAACTCTCCAGAGCAGCAGCAAATCCCCATAGAAAACCTCTCCTGCTCAGGACAGTTCCTGACATGGACAGAGGTGGCAGCAGAGAGCACTGTGTCAGACTGGAAAGAATACACCACTTCCTGCAGGACATACAGCAGCTGATTAGTACTGGAATACCTGAGATTTTTTAAATAGAAGTAAATTACAAATCTACATAACTTTCTGAAACTGGTTGATTTGAAAGAAAAAGATTTTCGCTGGATAACCCCTTTAATAGTGGGACCCCCCCAATCTAAAGATCATGTCCTGTAAAATAAATAGCGCATACTGCGCATGTCTGGCTAGTATTTCATTCACTCTCTATGTATCTTCTGAACGTTGCTGAGCTCAGCCCCATAGAGACTGAATGGAGCTGGCCGGGCATGCGTGGTGCGCTTCAACCTAAGCTGGTGTTAGGTGCCCAGGGGGCACCTCATGCAACCCGCACTGAGTTTCATGCCAGGAGAAATTTTTATTTTTGTTTCCAGGATTGGTGGGGGTCCCAGCAGTTGGACCCCCATTGATCAGCTGATCTATTCTATCTTATGGATATGGGATAGCTTGTGGGATAATAACTTTAAGGACCACTTTAGGGGGTTATCCAACGCTACAAAAACATGGCCACTCTTTACTAGAGACAGCACAACTTTTGTCTCCAAGTTCAGGTGCGGTTTGCAATTAAGGCTATATTCACACATCCTGTTCCTGTCCGCAATTGCGGATCCGCAGAAAAATAGGACCAATGTATTTCAATGGACCCATACACACATCCGTGTTGTGTACTGGGCTGCAATCCGTTCCGCAAAAAAAAAAGGACAGACCCTAGTACGGACAGTAACTGACACATCCAATACAACTCTATGGGGTCCGTATTTTACGGATGCAATACGGATGCAATACGGATGCAATACGGATGAAAATTTGCGGATTGCTTACGGATTCAAAATTGCGGATTGGAAAATATACTGACGTGTGAATAGACCCTAAGCCCCATTCACTTTAATGGAACTGAGTTGTGGTACGTTTACACAGAGAGATTTATCTGTCAGATCTTTGAAGCCAAAGCCAGGAACAGACTATAAACAGAGAACAGGTCATAAAGGAAAGACTGAGATTTCTCCTCTTTTCAAATCCACTCCTGGCTGTGGTTTAAAAATATCTGTCAGATATATCTGTCTGTGTAAACGCACCATTACAAAACCTGCACCCAAACTGGAGCCAAGAGAGGTGCTGTCTCTGGAAGAAAGTGGCCATGTTTTTGTAGCGCTAAATAATCCCTTTAAGGACCACTTGGGAAAGACGTAAGGTAATAAATTCAACTGCAATGTCTTTGTAAGTAACACCTCTGAAATTTCTGTCACCTCATAGAGAAGGCCCCCCCCCCTCGAATTCTACAAGGACATGCATTGTCTGTCTTCCCCATAGAAGACCAAGCACCTATGAGGGACTATCCCTTTAAGGACTTGTCAGATATTATACTATAATGAACCTCCGAGAACACCCAGATCAGATGTAGTTGGTGTTAGTCATCATCTGCCTGTAATGGATGTTATTGCAGCGTCTTCTCCTCTTACACATGACGCATGCGTTCGCTCACTGCGAGTGAATTGGCATGACATCATGACTCATGAGACGCCACGGTCTATCGGATTAAAGGGGGCGTATAGAGGGGTCATCCTCCATAGCAATTGTTGCTCTGGAGGAGTATGCAGCAATACTGGATAAGGTAATATAACCTGTAGGGGGCGCACCGGGACCTGAAGGGGGTTTACACATTAGTCTGACCAATATTATAAAGCAGGGGTAGGAAACCGTGGCTATCCAGCCGCTGCCAAACTACAACTCCCATCATGCCCGGACAGCCGAAGGCTGTCCGGGCATGATGGGAGTTGTAGTTTGGCAACAGCTGGAGTGCTAAGGTTCCCTACCCCTGATATAGATGATGTGTGACACTATAGGTGAGATTTATCAAACATGGTGTAAAGTGAAACTGGCTCAGTTGCCCCTAGCAACCAATCAGATTCCACCTTTCATTCCTCACAGACTCTTTGGAAAATGAGAGGTGGAATCTGATTGGTTGCTAGGGGCAACTGAGCCTGTCTCACTTACACCATGTTTGATAAATCTCCCGCTATGTGTGGGCCGGTTACAGAGTTTGCCAAGGTGACCATAAACCAGATGACCTGACATTGCCATCCACTACCTGCGGCGACTGTTGCTAAGCAACAACTGAAACCTATGCGGACTTTGCCTTAAAAACAAGAGTTCATGACGAGTCCTTGACAAAATTTTTAGAATTTATTCCATTATAGTTACCAGGCAGTTTCCAATTAGTTGCAGTACCGCTGTTTCACCACTGTAGGCAGTAGATTTGCTCTATAGCACAGAAGGCCAGTGGTGTCAAAGCTGCAAAACTACAATTCCCATCATGCCTAGAGGAGCAAACTTTTATTGTAGGAAACACCCACTCTGTATACAAAGGGGGTTGTCGAGGATTAGAAAAACATATCCGCCTTCCTTCAGAAACAGCTCCACTCTTGTTTTTTAGTTTCAGTGTTTGTTTTTTGCAGCTCAGTTCCGTTTAAAGGGATACTCCGGTGAATTTTTTTTAAATTTCAAATCAGAAAGTTATATGGATTTGTAAATTACAACTATTTAAAAAAAAATTCAGTCTTCCAGTACTTATCAGCTGCTGTATGTCTTGCAGGGTGTGGTATATTCTTTCCAGTCTGACACAGTGCTTTCTGCTGCCACCTCTGTCCATTTTAGTAACAAAATCCCATAGAAAACCTCTCCTGCTCTGGACAGTTCCTGACATGGACAGAGGTGGCAGCAGAGAGCACTGTGTCAGACTGGAAAGAATACACCACTTCCTGCAGGACATACAGCAGCTAATAAGTATGGGAAAATGTGAGATTTTTAAATAGAAGTAAATAACAAATCTGATACTTTCTGATACCAGTTGATTTAAAAGAAAAATATTTTCACTGGAGTACCCCTTTAAGTGAATGGAGCTGAATTGTAATACCACACACAACCTGAGGACAGAGGTGGCGCTGTTTTTTGCAAGAAAGTTGCTATGCTTTTTTTTAATTCTGGAAAACCCCTTTAAGACTAGTGCAGCAGATCACATTAGAAGCCAATGAGCCATGTGGCTTCCTTTATAACCCTATGTGCACACATACAGATGTCACATGTTCAGATGACTGTGGATATATGGCCTGCACATCTCTTCCGTCATGTAGTAGAAGGTGTACACAATAATATACCACAAAAACATCTGTTGTGTAAAAATAGAAAGAGAAGGTAGGGCTGTTAAACCAGAAGAAGATGGATGACAGCACTTCCTCTGTATACCCTATACCCCACCCATTATAACAACCAGGCGGGCATCAGAGAAAGTATGATAGTAACCCTCTTTCTGGATATTCGCTGGGTAACTACTTGGTGAAGCAGCTTTAGGTGCCACAATGTCCTTATTGTCTGCTTGCTGACTGTTTCCAAGGACGAGTGCAGATTTGTTAAAGGGGTAAATCTTTTTCTTTTAAATCAACTGGTTTCAGAAAGTTATATATATTTGTAATTTACTTCTATTAAAATATCAAGTCTTCCCATACTTATCAGCTGCTGTATGTGCTGCAGGAAGTGGTGTATTCTTTCCAGTGTGACACAGTGCTCTCTGCTGCCACCTCTGTCCATGTCAGGAACTATCCAGAGCAGTAGCAAATCCCAATAGAAAACCTCTCCTGCTCTGGACAGTTCCTGCACAAAAACACCTCCAACACCAACCAAGCACGGATCGTGGGGCGCAGGTCCAGTGGAATAAGGACATATAGTATAAAATATTTATATTTATTGAGACTCAACGCGTTTCGGAACCGCACCGATTCCTTTCTCAAGAGTCATAATAGTTCACACAAAAAACACAGTTCATATAAAACAAATAAGGATATGACATCAGAATATGGGGGAGGAGGGAACACACCCACTTAGACCAGGTGAAGCAAATCTCTATTATTAAGACAAAAGTATAACAATATATATATAAAAAAAAAATATATAACAATGTATATAAAAATATATATAAAAAATGTATAAAAAAATATAATAATACACTGATGAAAATATATATACACATATATACATACACACATACATGTACATATACATATATAAATACATACATATACATACATACATATACATACATAAACAACACATCTAGAGACATTATATACAAAAATAATTAAAATGTATCTATAAAAATAATTTTTGTATATAATGTCTCTAGATGTGGTGTTTATGTGTGTATGTATGTATGTATATATTTATATATGTATATGTAGATGTATGTGTGTATGTATATATGTGTATATATATTTTCATCAGTGTATTATTATTATATTTTTTATACATTTTTTATATATATTTTTATATACATTGTTATATTTTTTTTTTATATATATATTGTTATACTTTTGTCTTAATAATAGAGATTTGCTTCACCTGGTCTAAGTGGGTGTGTTCCCTCCTCCCCCATATTCTGATGTCATATCCTTATTTGTTTTATATGAACTGTGTTTTTTGTGTGAACTATTATGACTCTTGAGAAAGGAATCGGTGCGGTTCCGAAACGCGTTGAGTCTCAATAAATATAAATATTTTATACTATATGTCCTTATTCCACTGGATCCGTGCTTGGTTGGTGTTGGAGGTGTTTTTGTGCAATTCATTCCTTTGGATAGCGGGAGTGGCTGCAGTCCATCGTATATGCCAATACGAGTGTTGAGCCTCTTTACTAGCACAACCTCATCAGGTGAGGGTCTCCTTGCATGTTGGTCCCTCTCTGTCTCTTATAATTTGATCCGCGCTATGGAGCGCTGTCCTTTTCTATTCTGGACAGTTCCTGACATGGACAGAGGTGTCAGAATAGAAAGAATACACCACTTCCTGCAGGACATACAGCAGCTGATAAGTACTGGAAGACTGGAGATTTTCATATAGAAGTAAATTACAAATCTATATAACTTTCTGACACCAGTTGATTTGAAAGAAAAAGATTTTTGCTGGAGTACCCCTTTAAGGTGATGAATGATCTCTTACAGTACATACATACTTTATCCATTCATAATCTTTTTGTTTCTTTTATTCTGCATGGACAAAAGCATAGTGGTTTGACATTTAAAGGGATTATTGCACTAAAATATGCCACCTGTGTATCCAGCCTGTCCTTGTGTCATCATAAAAATGAATACAACATGAAGACAAGTTCCATTCTGGACTGTGACTTTTTATTGACAATAGAGGAAGGTTCTAGGATTTCATCTGGTGTTTCACAGCTCCACCTTCTGGCATACAGACAAACACTGTGTGAGATTTAGGAAGCAGACAGGACATCAACCATAACTCTCAGTCGACTCCTCTGTCCATGATTTACGAGCGTTTGGGAATCTCGATTTATACAGAGCAATTGTATACAGTTTTAGGGTCCTATTCACATAGAGCAGCTTTTGAGGTACCTAAATAAAGGAACATATGAAGCGCTATTGTTTAGCCAAAACAAATCTATATTTCCCAACATGGCAGGGCAGCAAACATGGTGGGAGTAGTAGTACTGTGTCAGCTGGATAGCCACTGGTATAAAGATGAGTCTTTGGGACTCCCACTAAAATGGTGCACGGTGTTCATTTTTCACTGGCAGTGGCACAACATGCTTAGTGGTTACTGTCTAGGGGCGGATTAAGCTGTGGGCGGTTTGGGAGGCTGCCCCGTGGCCCATGGCCGTACAATTCGCTCACATTATTAGACTGCAGGGGCCCACCGGAGGATCTCCGGCTATTATGGAGATGCAGATGATGGTGGAAGATCAGGTTGCCGTGAGTGAGTCCCATGCTAGGCGAGTTTCTTGCATGAGCCCTATTCCAATTAATAGGGCTAGTGTGCAGAACATAGTGACAGGCACCCTATGAAGTTGTTTTCCGGGAATATTTTTCTTTTTTATATATGGCTGGGGTAGTGTAGAAATAAAAAAGAAGTGATACTCACCTAACCTGATCCCTCTGCAGCTGCTGCTCTGACAGTCCGGCTTCTTCCTGTTTTCTCTGGCACATCATCCCCACAGGAACTGATGACACGGCCAATCACTAGCCGCTGTGGTGTCGCACCTCAGTCATTGATTGGTTGAATGAGCAGTTACTGTAGAGACAGAACGGGAGATTTATCAAACTGGTGTGAAGCTGAATTGTCTTAGATGCCCCTAGCAACCAATCAGATTCCACTTTACATTCCTTACAGATTCTTTGGAAAATGAAAGGTGGAATCTCATAGGGGCAACTAAGACAACTCTACCTTACACCATGTTTGATAAATCTCCCCCAAAGTGTCAGAGAAATCAGGGAGACAAGGAGCATCTGTTCAGCAGGTAGGGAGTATCAGGGTAGGTGAGTATCACTTTTTTTTTTTACACTACCCCCAGCCATGGTGGAAAACACAACTAATGCACCAATAGGTCAGGTTGTTCCCAAGCCCAAAAGAGCGGATAGCTCATAACCACACTTGCCCTTTGTATATGATGGCCCTGGTGCCTTTGAGTATCCTCATGATCTCTAGGCCACTAACGTTCCCACGTTATTTCTCCTGAACACCAATGGCTGCAAATGTGTACACCACTGAGACTTGTGGGTTTTCGCTAAAGTAAGGTTTCCTTGTAGAGATGAGGGTACCTGGAGCATACTCGAGTCGATCCGAACCCGAACTTTCGGCATTTGATTAGCGGTGGCTGCTGAAGTTGGATAAAGCCCTAAGGCTATGTGGAAATCATGGATATAGTCATTGGCTGTATCCATGTTTTCCAGACAACCTTAGAGCTTTATCCAAGTTCTGCAGCCCCAACTAATCAAATACCGAACGATCGGGTTCGGATGGATGCTACTTATCCCACTGCATCGGGAAAAAGGGGGAGATTTATCAAACATGGTGTAAAGTGAAACTGGCTCAGTTGCCCCTAGCAACCAATCAGATTCCACCTTTCATTTTCAAAAGAGTCTATGAGGAATGAAAGGTGGAATCTGATTGGTTGCTAGGGGCAACTGAGCCAGTTTCACTTTACACCATGTTTGATAAATCTCTCCTTTTGGGTAGCTTCACACATACCGGATCTGCAGCGGATTCCACGCTGCGAGTTTGCAGCGAAGTCCGCTGCGGATCCTGGTATTATGTAGTTGAATGGGTCACATACCCGCAGTGGAATTTTCATTCCGCTGCCTGTATGTGACCCGACCCCTTTAACCCCACGCTGCCCGCAGCCCGGAGCATACATTATCTGCTCAGTGCCGAGGCTGTGTGTGATGCTACCGACTTCGCTCGCTCCTCATCAGCCAATTAATGCACGGCAGCACTGATTGGCTGATGGGGACTGACGAGAGCCAGGAGCCTCACACACAGCCGCGGCGCTGAGCCGGTGATGTATGCTCTGGGCGGCGTGGAGTTAAAGGGGCCAGGTTACACACCTGCAATGATATGTAACTCCATAGACCTTCACACTATATGGATCTGCAGCGGATTTCGCTGCAAACTCACAGCGTGAAATCCGCTGCGGATCCGGTACGTGTGAAGCTACCCTTTAAATGTCTGCTTAGAGGGGGCCAGAATGAGCTCCTGCGTCACACACATGCAGGCCACTCCATTCCAAGGTGATACCCAGGAGCCTGTTTGAGATCACAAGGGGCCCCAGCAGTCAGCCCCCCCTGCAATCAGACACTAATACAGGATAAGTTTTACAAGTTGGAATACCCCTTTAAATAAACATATTAAAATCTGCGGCAATAAAGAGTTAAATGGGAGGCACGATCCAAAGTTATGCCTTGGATTATAGCCCTGTATTCCGTGGCGCATTTTTCCAATGGAGAAAAAAAAAAGTGTGGGAACATTGCCTAATATCCTGTTGGCCTTGCGGTGGCGCTGTACACGAACACTTGCTGCTGGGTTCTCAGAATATATAGTAACAACAAACGCTGCGTTTGCACGGAACGATTATCGTTCGAATTTTCGCAATAACGATGGCATTTGAGCAATAATCGCTCCGTGTAAACACAGCCAACGATCAAGCGACGAGCGAGAAATCGTTCATTTTGTTCTTTCAACATGTTCTCGAATAGTCGTTCGCTGAAAATTCGCAGATCGCTTTGTTTACAGTCTTTCACAGATTCACCCTACGTGTGAGATCTTAAAAATGATCGCAATAACGATTTTTCTTATGAATTTTCTAACGATTTATTCCTCTAAACGCTGATCGTTATAAAAAACAAATTTTTGCTTTAAAATCGTTAAACGATCGATTAGGCGAATTATCGCTTCGTGTAAACGCAGCAAAAGTAGACCAAAGCAAGACAAAAGTTTGGACCAGGGGTAGGGAACATTGGTTCTCCAGCTGTTGCAAAACTACAACTCCCATCATGCCTGGACAGCCGAAGGCTGTCCAGGCATGATGGGAGTTGTAGTTTTGCAACAACTGGACAGCCAAGGTTTCCTAGCCCTGGTTTGGACATTCTGGTACTTGTAGTTCCAGACTTTACATTGCAGGGTGAACTTTTAGGGTGTTTTCACACCTACAGGATCCGCAGCAGATTTGATGGTGCAGATTTGATGCTGTGTTCAGTTATTGAAATGAAATCTGCTGCGGATCCGCAGCAGAAAATACACTGCGGATCCGGTAAGTGTGAAAACACCCTTAGGGTATGTTCACACTTACCGGATCCACAGTGTATTTTCTGCTGCGCATGCGCAGCAGATTTCATTTAATTAACACAGCATTGAATCTGCGCCATCAAATCTGCTGCGGATCCTGTAGGTGTGAACGCATCCTTAAGGGTGCGTTCACACCTACAGGATCCGCAGCAGATTTGATGCTGTGTTGCTATTTAAATGAAATCAACTGCGGATCCGCAGCAGAAAATACGCTGAGGTTCCGGTAAGTGTGAACACACCCTTAAAGGTGCAATGATTTTTGCACAATATAACCATATTCTTGTGGTTCCACACACTTCATGCATAACCACCTAAATTGGTGCAAGCCTCCTTCCATCCTGTGAGAGCAGCAGTTTTGGTAACAGTGCCTGCACATATTGGATGACACCTCAGCAGTCCACACCTACACCATGCAGATGGTGGATGAGGAAGAAGCTTCCAGTTTCATTGTAAGCAGCTTCCCCAGGGAGAGAGCTGTATGTATGCGTGGCAGTCTCCCCAGCCTCCTGCAGGAGGGGCCAGGCTGGGTGTGAGCAGAAGGAGGGGAGTGCAAACTTTTTTTTTTCTTCTTCCCTTGCACTACCCCCAAAGTTAGAAAAAGTTTCTTTTTAGGACTGGGAGTCCAGCCCCATTGACTCCTATGCTGCAGATCATTGGTCTAGAGCAGCCACAAGGAAGCTGCATTGCTAACTTTATTGATTGCACATCAGCAACAGTTGCCAGCAGAGCTCTCACCCTCACTCACACTCACACTCACACCATGGCTAGTGCAAGGCATAGGAATAAAGGCAACTCTGCAGAGAACAACTCCCAGGCTGCTGCAGCTGGCAATGACGTGGCAAAGAAGAGCCCTAAACCTCACAAAGGGTCATCCTCATCCTCCTCCTCTTCATCATCCTCCTCATCATCCTCAGCAGGGAAACCTAGGATCTTCAGCAAGCTATTGACTTTCTTATTCTATGTAGTTGTGATTGCAGTGGCTGCGGGCACTGGCTGGCTGGTGTATAATGTCCTGGAAGAAGTCTCATTGATCAGCAGAAAACTGAGCCACCTATCTGACCAGAAAGGAGAGCTGGCAGAGACTGTGCACACCCTCCAGAAGCAGGTAAAGGGGCGAGGAGATGCCCACTATACAATTCTCTATAGACTTTCATTCATTACTGATCTCTGTTTGGTAAATTAGTGTAAATTTTTGTATTTATAGTTACAAAGTATCAAACTTTTCCAGGGTCCTGAATGGTGATGTACTATATAGTTTGTCATTCAGGGGTCTGGAAAAGCTGGGTGACAGGTAGCGGCAGCCATGTTAGTCTTTTTCCGAGTGTCTTTCCAATCTCAGCAGATTATATAGGAAGGTGCCGCAGGTATATTATAGGGGTGGGGGGAAGGAAAAGTCCAAGGCGTCTCTGATCTCCATGTTCTCCGGTGCTGTATGTATTGCAGCTAATGGAAATGAATGGGGTTGCATTGAGACCTGCGAGTGACTTATATCTATCCAAGATGCATTGTAGATGGTTATGTAGCTACAATTTAGGGTGTACGACATGGCGATATTTACTCATGTGACCCGTGTTGCCAGTAATCTGGTTGCTATTAGAGATAAGCGCAACTTGCGCATGCTCAAGACCGATCGTTCGGGCCTGCATCCGACTTCTTCAGCCACCGGCAATCAAATGCCGAATGATCAGACTCTAGCATACTCCAGTCCAATCGTTCGGGGCTGCATCCGACTTAATCAGCCACCGGTAATCAAATACTGAACGATCAGACCTGAGCATGCTCCAGTTGCGCTCATCTCTAGTTGCTATATCTGCACCATGTCACAAGTTTTTGTAAAACTTCTGCAGTTCTATTCCGTCTTATCAACCATCTCCGTGGTTTTACAAAACAGACTCTACCCCAGGGCACTTAAGTGCAACAAGGACGCATGCCTTAACTTATGCATACCCTTTGTAGTCCTGCTGCCTCGTCATATAGCCTAGGGGCCCCTCCGACAACCTTTACATCCTCCTATAGCAGTGTTCCCCCAACCTGTGTCCTCCCATTCCTTATAGTACTGCTGTCTTCTTATATAGTATAGGGATCCCTTCTATGACCAGGGCCCAGATGCATCTGCAACCTCCACATTCCCGATAGCAGGGGTAGGGAACCGTGGCCTTCCAGCTGTTGCAAAACTACAACTCCTATCATGCCTGGACAGCCAAAGCTTCAGCTTTGGCTGTCCAGGCATGATGGGAGTTGTAGTTTTGCAACAGCTGGAGAGCCAAGGTTCCCTATCTTTGCCCTATAGTAATGTTCCCCAACTTATTGCAAAACTGCAGCCCCTATTATACCACTGTCAGGGCATGATGGGAGTTGTAGTGTTGCATTAGTTAGAGAGTCACTGATTGGGAAACAGTGCCCGATAGCTACACCAGTGTCTTCTATAGGATGGCCAGCTTGCTAGTGCCTGTCTTGGCCTTCCCATTACGTAATACTAAGGCAATGTGCACAGTTGGGATCCGCCATGACATAGTAGCCAAAAACCTGGAGTAGTTTACGGGTAGTAGGGGTCAGCCGGACATCACTACTCTGGCCAGTCAGTATACCTATAACTGTATATACCTATAAACACCTATCAATATACCTATAACTATATATACACCTATCAGTATACCTATGAATATATATACCTACCTATCAATATACCTATAACTGTATATACCTTTTTAATATACCTATCCCCTACATAAACGTTTCTGACAAGGTCCCTCATCCCATACACTACGTACAGAAAGTTGTTAGACCGTGTACACCTTAATACTCTGTATACTCTAGTATTACATGGTAGTGCTATGTAAATAAACTAAGCAAATAAGACTTATCACACCAGGAAGCATAAACTACTACCACTACCCGCTGTGCCATTTCCTGGTTAGTGACTGTAGGATTCTGATGGAAATGACCCTTCCTTTTGTACAATGACCCGGTATGTGCAGCCGCTTCATTCATGGCCGCGCCACATTTGCATATAACCTTTTAGCCATGACTACTACTCCTTCTTCTTCCAGGTTTATTTTTGGGTCCTACGTAAATGAGTGCAGTGCCCGGTAGGATGTGTACAGTATTTATGTACATGCACATATGTCTGGAATGAATGGCTGACCTCATGATGTGCATAGCAGATGGTCTTGTCCTTTATTAGAGGACACAAACACGAGCTCCTGCCACATATTGTCTCTCTCCATACCTGCATTCATATTCTGCAGCCCTGATCCTATCTTGGGTGTAGTCTCTTACCTTATTATGTAATAAAATGAGTCCACATCACACCCATTGGCGTTTCCCAGTGCTCAGGCCCATAGTCACTTCATGCAAAATTGGGGGTCCTAGCGGTCAGACTTCTATCAATCAGACAGTCCTATAGATGACGAGTGTTGTAGTATCAGGACTGCCCTGTTTTCTCAAGACAATATTAGGAAACCTTGTTAAAGGGGCTGGCCACTTTATAGTAAAATACTTCAGTGTACAGTATTGGGGTGGGTTCAGACTACGGAATCCGTGCGGATAAATTCCAGCGGATTCCGTAGCTCGTACCCGTTCGCGGCCGCGGGCCTCTCCGTCCGTGCCATAGACACCATGCTATGCACGGGCGGATTCCGCATTCTGCCGAAAGAATTGACATGTCAATTCTTTCGGCGGATAGCAGAATTGGCCAGCCCTTAGAATGGTGTTTATGGAGCTGGAGGAAAGGCGCCCGGCCGTGAGCGCGTACTAGCGACGGAATCTGCACGGATTCTGTAGTCTGAACTCGCCCATAGTAAGTGTACTTACTGCCCTTACTGACAGATGCACAGCTGTGCTGTCCTGCTCTCTGGTGATTCTGTCCATAAGATGGCCAACATGGAGGAGCATGTGACCATGCCACTCCCCCCAGTGTCCACCACTAAGCCTGTATATGCCTATGGAGGACACTGGAGGTGGGGCATGGTCACCACAGAGCCGGACAGCACAGCCTGGAGGAGGGGAGTCTGACTTTAGCTCTATGAGGTACACAGGGAGCTGCTGTCAGTATATACAGTGAGTACACATGAAGCTGCTGTCAGTATATACAGTGAGTACACATGAAGCTGCTGTCAGTATATATAGTGAGTACACATGAAGCTGCTGTCAGTATATACAGTGAGTACACATGAAGCTGCTGTCAGTATATACAGTGAGTACACAGGGAGCTGCTGTCAGTATATACAGTGAGTACACAGGGAGCTGCTGTCAGTATATACAGTGAGTACACAGGGAGCTGCTGTCAGTATATACACTGAGTACACTTACTAATACTGTACACTGAACTATTTTCTAATAAAGTGTCCAACCCCTTTAAATCTCAATGCCTGTTTCTTTAATTTTCTCTAGAGATGAGCAGGTTTCTCTCTTCTTCTCACTGAAACCTATGCTGAGCCAAGTGTACACATGTATTGGGGCAAATAGCTAAGCAAACATTTGTCCGACAGCTATTGAAGGTGCACGGTCACCTCACAAAGTCTTATAAGTCTTGGGCCTATACATGCTCCATTTGGCATGTATTTTTTAATATGAAGAACAAAAGGATTGAGCAGGTTGCAATCCAATTGCCCGATCCTTCAGAAAGCTCCCCTGGTAGGCCAGTCCTATTGATGCTGGCTACTTAGGCCTATAATATTTAATGTGTACGGCCAGCTTTTGGCCACGTTCACATTTCTTCTGTGTCATTTACTTATATTGAGGTCCATTGTAGTGTCTGCTGGGAATTTATAATAATGTCCCCCATCTCAGACCTTGGCCTCTGTCTACATTAGGGATGGATACAGCTCAGGAATATCAGCTTTAATGGGCATCAATAAACGGAGCAGGATCCGCGGAGATACACCATCTGACGCACAGTCCCCAAGGGGCTCGGCTCGACACCCCAATGTCAATAGCGGCAGCAAGTGGAGGACAGCATCATCTTCAAAGTATTATGACTTTATTGTGCCAGTCTGCATAACTATAGATTTAAGGGGCATATATATGTATATAATATGATTACAGGCTTAGATGGTGTTGATCGTGAGAGTATCCCAATTGGGGTTGCCCATATCAGAAGCCCCCTGACACGTTACAGGATCCCTCCAATCCCAGTGGCAGGCTGTCATTACACTCTAAGAATGCAGTTTATCCAGCGCTCCGGGCGCTTCAGATCGGCCGCTTGTTTTCTGAGCCAGCACAGCACATTTGCGGCCCTGAAGTGCAGCGAAGCGTCTTCTCATTAGTCTGTCTAAGCAGAAAGAAAACTTGATTAATTCGGAATTTTTTTTTTTTTAGCAGAATTTTCAGGCGTTCCTTACGAGTTTATGACTTTTCATGTTTAGAGAGAAAATCTTGTTCATTCACAAAATAGGTCAAATACAGGAATGGGTCAGTCTACATAATGGTGTCTATGGTATATATATATGTGTGTGTTTATATATATATATATAATCTATCTTTGAATAACCTTATTGGTGGAAAGTACTTCTATAGGGTCCATGTCTTAACATAGGTATAATAACTTTGTTGATCTTGTCCACCAAAATGATGGTTACCCAACATACAGGAGGACTACGCAACCTCTATAGTAGGGGTAGGGAACCTCGGCTCTCCAGCTGTTGCAAAACAGGACGCAACCATTCCGTTCATTTGTATATAGAGCCGTCACTTATTTCCACTGGTTTTATAGAATCGAATGGAGCATTGGCGCACATGCTGTACCACCACTATAATTAAACGGGTATTGGGCCACTATTCTCCTGATCAATGGAGTCCCCAGGGATAAGTGGATGTAACCACTGTTCATGAGGAATAGCCATCTCCACTTACTTTTTAAGGTTGCTGTACACATTAGACATGTGTCGACAATCTAAAGGATCAGGATGTCCCCATAGACAGTATATTAGTTGGTGGCAGAGTTTGACGACATTTATTGAATGTCTATGGCTACCTAGGGTAGAACTGGAAGGTAGACTCCAACTCTGGCAAATGTTAAGGTAAACGAGGGTAGGACATGTTGAATTTCAGCTGCTTATCCTTTTGGTCTCTTACCCACCTCTCTCCATTGAAATCCTGTGCACACACGGGCCACACTGGGTCAGTTGTAATCTGTAGGTAAACCTGGCAGTAAGGGTCATATTATGCTCTGCGGCTAAGACTTGGGGTCCTATTAGATGGACCGATGGCGGCCCAATCAATAATGTAAACAAGTGCTGATCTGCTAGATCAGCGTTTACTGAGCCTATTACACGGCCCGATAATCGTTTAGCAAGGGATGGACGGACATTGTTAGTGATGTCCGTGCAGCCCTTGCCCTAAACCGTTCATACATTACCTGTCCACGATCCCGGTCTTCTCCTGCCTTCTGCTCTCTTCCTGGCACTGCACACTGCAGCTCTTGGTGTCGGGAAGGCAGGAGAAGACCAGGAGCATGAACAGGTAATGTATAACAGTTTATTCAACCATAAGCCATTGGACATGTATCGCTATTACCCGTTGTGATGCACGATCGCGGGCCAATAATTTTAGGTCTGGACCTAAGGAAACGATCAGCCGGTGATCATTTCATCAGATGATTGTTGTCTCTATTACACAGAGCGATAATCTGTTAAATCGGGCTGTAACAGGGCCCTAATAGTTTACTAGCATTACATTCAATTTGGTGGTGTGCCCATGTAAAGCAGGACAGGATATAGCCTTGAGCATGACAAAGAACGATATTCTATGTAGATGTTCTCCACTTCATGTTGTCCAAAACATGTGAATCTAGAACAGGCCTCCTTCCCCATCAACTCAGAATTCTTAAATAGGTTTTCTAAACTGTGAAACCCCTTTAAGAACCAGTGGGGAATCAGGTAGTGGGTCCTGGTGGGAGTGAAAAAGTCACGTTAGATATTTAGCAAGGGAAGACCAGGTGAAAAAAATCCTAGCTAGAATTCGAACAGCCATTAATACCTGACTATTTTTCCTTAAAGATTTCTTACAGTCTCTACTTTCCATTTCAGGTCGATCTACTTGAAAAAACAGTTGGACGAGTAGAATTTATCTCAAAAGACATTCAAGAAAAGCAACAAAGACACGACATCTCCATCAAGAACTGCGAAAAGGAGCTGGACGTTGTTGGTGTCATCCTTAAGAAGCTGCAGAAAGATCTATCGGGTGTCGTCCAAGATGTGAAAGACCAAGGTGACCGGGATCTTGACCTCTTTGACAAAACCATGCGGGAAAAATTTACAGAGTTAAATAATTCGATTAACGAAGATCTGTCTGAGCTTACCGAGGTACAGAAGTCAAGCCAGGACGAGATTAACAATGTGAAGGCCAAAATAGCTTCTTTAGGAGACTTAAATGCCCTCAACGAAGATGTGGAGGCCTTAAAAGATCTCGTCTCTCAGCTAAAGTCATCGTTTAAGTCTAAGGAAGAGTCTATTGACTGGTTGATGAACAACGCCTTAAATGTGGAGTCCGTTACCGCCAACAGTAACGAAATCGAACTTCTCAAGAAGGAGCAAGAGAACCTAGAAAAAGTTGTGGAAGAACAAAAAGTGGCATTAGAGATTGTGGCGGAAAAGATTGCGACCAGTGAAGACTCTGGCCTGAAGGTAGAACTGGAGAGAGTCCTCAAGGAATTCAAACAAATTTCTTCTTCGGTCAAAGAGATGGAAGATAATTATATCTCCTCCAATAATGATATACTTAAGGAAATTGAGACAAACAGAGATGATATTGAGCTGAGACTAAAGCCTCTGGAGACCAAAGTGGAGGAGTTAAATAGTGAAGCATCTTTGAAGACCAGTTTTGAGGAGTACAGCAGAAGACTGAACGCTGTAGAAGAGGCCATCACTGGATTGAAGCTCTCATCTTCCGATGGTCAAGGAAGCCCTGAAGTATCTCAGATGCTTTCAACTTTGAAAGAAGCCCAACAAGCTGTATCCAAAGAGGTAGATAAGCTGAAATCTTCCATTGAAGCCCAACCAAACGCAGCTTCCGATTTCGAGAAGTTACAAGTGGACTTGACCAGCGCCTTAGGCGATCACAGGCAGCAGATCGAGGAGTTAAAAGACAACTATGAGCAATTGAGGAGTAACGTCGGGTCCTCTGAACAGACAACCGGCGTTGATGATTTAAGGTCCTCCATTAAAAAACTGGAGTCTGACTTGAAGATGATGAGGGAGGCCGTGGACAGTTTGGTGGCTTATTCTGTGAAAATAGAAAACCACGATGAGGAGTTGAAATCTGTTAAAGAGTCCGTCGAAGACCTCAAAGAAAGTACTGATAAACTGTTAGTCAAATTTGAACATATCCAAGAGAGTGTATAACTGAGTCGAGCATGAGCAGAAGACCAACGTAGGGATGTCTAACTAGTTCTAATTGTGTTCTCATTAAAGTGTTTTTTTTTCTGTATTTTTTTATTTCTTTATTTAAAAAGAAAAATTTTTTTTTCTTCTTTTGCTTTTTTTTGTCGAGGATTCTTGCATTTCTCATGAAATTTCTTAAAGGGGTTATCCGGTGCTACAAAAACATGGCCATTTTCTTTCAGAGACAACACGACTCTTTTCTCCCGTTCAGGTTCAGTTTGCAATTAAGCTCCATTCACTTAAATGGAACTGAGCAGCAAAACCCTGTCCCAAGCTGGAGAGAAAAGTTGGGGCTGTCTCTGGAAGAAAGTGGCCATGTTTTTGTAGTGCTGGATAACCCCTTTAAAACTCTGGTTGTTTTTCTGGGAATGTTTGGCCTCATTGCTGTTGGTGTAAAAGGGCACACCTTATTAACAAGGGGTAAAGTAACACCCATTAGTATTAATACATGTGGCATGATAAATAGTTGATGATCACTATTGTTATTTAAAGGGGTACTGTTTTCATATCAGCTGGTGCCAGGAAATTATACAGATTTGTAATTTTATTCTCTTTAAAAAATCTCTAGTCTTCCAGTACTTATCGGCTGCTGTATGCCCTGCAGGAAGTAGATTATTCTTTTCAGTCTGACACAGTGATCTCTGTAGCCACCTCTGTCCAGAACAGGAGAGGCTTTCTACTGTCCAGAACAGGAGAGGCTTTCTATGGGGATTTGCTGCTGCTCTGGACAGTTCCTGACATGGACAGAGGTGGCAGCAGAGATCACTGTGTTAGACTGGAAGGAATACACCACTTCCTGTAGGACGTACAGCAGCTGATTAGTACTGGAAGATCTGAGATTTTTTTTTTAAATAGAAGTCATTTACAAATCTGTATAGCTGATATAATTTTTTCCCCTCCTGTATAACTTTGAGTACCCCTTTTAATGGAGAATAAAATCAAAGCTAAAATGTCCTCTTTAAAGGGGTTATCCAGCGCTACAAAAACATGGCCACTTTTACACCACTCTTGTCTCCAGTTTCCTTTCCATTAAAGTAAATGGAGCTTTATTTATTCACCACACGTGAACCGGAGACAAGAGTGGTGCAAAGGTGGCCATGTTTTTGTAGCTCTCAAACTGTTGCAAAATGACAATTCCCAGCATGGCCAGACAAAAAAAAATGTATTACTCCCAGCATTTTGGTTAACACAGTTACAGGTTGGGGTGGACACGGATTATAATTATTCTACGTACTATATACAGTGGTGCCTTGGATTACGAGCATAATTCGTTCCACTCTTAAACCAAAGCAAATTTTCCCATTAGAAATCATAGAAATGTAGACAATTGGTTCCACACCCCAAAAATAATGATTTATTATTCTGAATAACATGTAAAAAAAGATTAATCAAACATTTGGAAACAGCAGAATATGTGATATTATAAGTCCGTTTTGGTAAAGTTATTTAAAGGGGTTGTCCAGACAAAAAAAAAAGCCCACTCCCCCCCCCTTCCCAGAAACAGCGCTACCATTGTCTTCAGTTTGGGTGTGGTATAGCAGCTCAGTTCCATTGAATTAAATGGAGCTGAATTGTAATACCACTCAAAGGCTGAGGACAGGGGTGGTGCTGTTTTTGCAAGAAAGTAGATGCCCTTTTTTTTACCCCCTATAACTCCTTTAATACTAAAGCAACAAGAGGGGGTGTTTATTGTATACGTACCGGTTATTGAAATCCTGTTCATGAAGGACAAAAAGGATCAGCTGCTCATATCTATTTATAACCGGGAGTTGTTGAGGACAAGGGAAATCACCGCACAATATGGCAGTCACCTCTCTGAGAAGTCAATGGCTAAGAGTAAAAAGAACGGCCAGAGTATTGCTTCTGCTAAGCATTGAGGCTTTTTTAGTTTGTTTGATTCTCGTCAAAACCATATATGTATAATTTTTTTTTTCTTTTTTCCATTTACTGTTTTTTTTACTATTATAATATTTTTGTTCTCACCAAGTTTGGATTGTATGTCCAAGAATAGTTTGGGATACTGACAATGCAGACCAAAACTATCTACTAGTAACTATGTTTAGTTCATTTCCAAACATATCTTGAGGTCATACGCCGAGAAAGGTATGGGGCTGGCCGAGGTCGTACGCCGAGGAAGGTAAGGGGCCGGCCGAGGTCATACGCCGGGGAAGGTAAGGGGCCGGCCGAGGTCATACGCCGAGGACGGTAAGGGGCCGGCCGAGGTTGTACGCCGAGAAAGGTAAGGGGCCGGCCGAGGTCATACGCCAAGGAAGGTAAGGGGCCAGCCGAGGTCATACGCCGAGGAAGGAAATGGGCCGGCCGAGGTCATACGCCGAGGAAGGAAATGGGCCGGCCGAGGTCATACGCCGAGGAAGGTAGGGGGCCGGCCGAGGTCAGCCAGATGGGATTACACCTTTGCTGCAACACTACTGGATCATGTTGGACCATGTTCACACAAGCAATAGCTGCTTGGTTTTCAACAGAATATGCAGTTTCACTTTAAAAATACCATTGAATTAAATGGAAATGGTGTGAAAAAAATAAGTGACATTACTTTGCAGGTATGCCCCCCCCACCAGTGGCTGTGCAGTGTTGCACACAAACAGTACGTGCCCAAGGGAGTGTACATGCCCTATGGAGCCCTGTTCTCTGACAGCCCAGTGTGGGTGAAGCTACATAATATAGCTAGTACATGTAAAAGAAAACAAAAAAGCGATGTACTAGTGGTACATTCTCTTTAATTGGATGAAAAAAAATATTAAAGGGATATTCCACTCAAACATAACTTTTGGTATGTTGCTGCCCATAGTAAGACTAACAATTCCTTCCATACTTGTTATTATCAATTCAGTCTCCTTCTCCCAGTTCTGAGCTGCTGCTTTCTGCTGAAGACACAAAAAATCTGTGTGTGAGATTTTCTCTCTGTCTCTCCCTCCCCCCCCCCCCCCCCCCTCCCATCTGAGACAGCTGATGTAAACAGGTCCCTGGCAGGCTGCATCTGCAACATTGTAGCTTCTTTGTAATGCTGGGAGGGTTATTCTGAGGTCAGATTGCTGATAAACTCACTGTGATTAATCCTCCCAGCATTCTAAAGAAACTACAATGTTACAGATAAAGCCTGCCAGGGACTTGATTACATCAGCTGTCTCAGATGGGAGGGGGGAGGAGGGGGAGGCAGAGAGAAAAGTTCACACACAGATTTTTGTGTCTTCAGAAAGCAGCAGCTGAGAACTGGGGGAAGGAGACTGAATAGATGATAACAAGTATGGAAGGAATTGTAAGTCTCACCATGGGCAGCAACATATGGAAAATTATGTTTGAGGGGAATATCCCTTTACCATGAGATGTAATTAACAGATATAGAAAAGAAAATAGGTCTGACCGCAGGTAGCTACACCTGTGCTATTTGCATATATAGGGGTGGCTGTTACCAAGCACCGGGTCATATGGAGACAGTCCTTCCTCCTATACATACTGTACATTCTTGAAATATCTCTGTTGAGCCTGTTCCACTGCATTTCCCTTCCTCCCACCACCAAGGCAGCAAAGTAAGAAATGACAGCAAACAACCAAAGGGCATCACTGATTTATTTTTTTTTTTTCTCTCTCATTTCCTGGGGCTGCAAGTAACCGGTTTTGCCTCTCATTGAATCTGAAATATGGTGGTGAAAATTTGAGCCTAAGGGCCCTATTACACGGGACGATTATCGTGCAAAAAATCGTCAAATCGTTCGAATTAAAACAATAATCGTTCTGTGTAATTGCAGGCAACGATCGAAAAATCGTTCATAAGTCGTTTAGATCTGAACCTAAAATCATTGTTAATCGTTCGCTGTAATTCCACATTTGTTCGCTTGAGTTCCGCATTCCACATTGTTCATTGTTTTGCTGAGATCAAAAGGAATAAACGATCATAAGAATGATCGCAATAACAATTGTAATAAGAATTGTTGTAACCATCGTAACTAATGATTATCGTCCTTTGTAATATGGTGAGCGATTTCAGATTAACGATAAACAATTTCGTTTTCGATCGTTTATCGTTAATCGATAAAAATTGCTCCGTGTAATAGGACCCTAATTTTGCTGATCCAACTACAGTGAGGGGCCCCATTCCACGAAACGATCATCGGCCGTTATGGTTGATGATCGTCCCTTGGAATAGAAGGCAACATGTTGTAAAACAAGCGACTGATATAGCAGAGATCTGCTGCCGTCGCACCATGGAATAGGAGCGGCGGCAGCAGACCGCTGCTGTATGCTATGGGATGCCGAGACGATCTAGTGATCACCCGGGCAGCCTCCCCGCAGCCCCTGCCGCACTCACCCACTCGCTGCCGCCACGTGGAGTGGCGGTGGGAGCGAGCAGAGAAAGAGGAGCAAACGAGCGCTGACAGCGCTTGTTTGCTTCTCTCCGTCGGCCCGTGGAATAGGGGCTAAGGGTGCGTTCACACCTACAGGATCCGCAGCAGATTTGATGCTGTGTTCAGTTATTAAAATGAAATCTGCTGCGGATCCGCAGCAGAAAATACGCTGCGGATACTGTAAGTGTGAACGTACCCTAAGGGTGCCTTCACACCTACCAGATCTGCAGCGGATTTTCTGCTGCGGATCCGCTGCGGATACGGTGTGTGTGAAAACATCCTAAAGGTGGATATTACTTAATGTTTACAACAATCATTCCCTATTGTCCTCTCCTTTGATCCAGCTCCTGATTGTAAGGCAATTTACAGATAAGTGTCTATGACTAAGGGTCCTATTCCACGGGCCGATGGGGGCCCGACCAATAATGTAAACGAGCGCTGATCTGATGCTCATTTACTGGGCCTATTCCACGGCCTGATAATCGTTTAGCGAGGGCTGCAGGGACATCATTACTGATCTTGCAGCCCTTGTCACCATACTTTACCTAACCATGTTGCAGGGCTTCTCCTGCGCTCCTTCTTCCTCCCGGTCCGGCGCACAGCAGCATCTTCGGTGCGGCCTATCTGAGCTGACAGACTGATCAGCCAATCACTGGCCGGGGTGGTCTTGGCCAGTGATTGGCTGAGCAGTCTGTCAGCTAAGACAAGGTGCACCGAAGTTGCTGTGCGCAGAATCGGGAGGAAGAAGTAGCGCAGGAGAAGCCCTGCAACATGGTTAGGTAAGCATGGTGTTTGTGAAATCGTTGGTCGCCCAGTACACATCGCTATTTTACGCAGTGATGCGCGGAATCACTGCGTGGATGATCGTTGTCTCTATTCCACGGAGCGATAATTGGCCAAATCGGGCTGATTATCGCTCCGTGGAATAGGGCCCTAAGAGTGCGGTAAGCTGACTTTCTGGAATAATTATAAAAGAATTGTTTACTGTATTGCAGTATAGTAAGATATTAAAAAAGGTACTCTTCCAAGTCAACTGGTTTTAGAAAGTTTTATAGATTTTTAATTCACTTCTATTTAAAATTCTACAGTCTTCCAGTACTTATTATCTGCTGTATGTCCTACAGGAAGTGGTGTATTCTTTCCAGTCTTACACAGATGAGGGCAGGTGTGCCCAGGCTGGTATGTGAGGCCCCAGTGACCTAACAGGTTCCCTTTACATGTAATACAGTGCTCTCTTCTGCCAACTCTGTCCATGTCAGGAACTGTCCTGAGTAGTAGCAAATCCTTATAGAAAGCCTCTCCTGTTCTGGAAAGTTCCTGTCATGGACAGAGGTGGCAGCAGAGAGCACTCTATTACATGACACACCTGCCCTCATCCCCTGTTGGTGCTGTTCTGACATTGCTCTCATCACTTACATCACTCTTGTCTGTCCGGACACGATGCTTCCCATATACTGCACACACAGAAGAAAGGATCCTGCTGCTTCATATCTCTATAGCAAACTTTTAGAAGCAGCAGCATGGAGGACATTATAGAGCACAACGCCAGTGTGATATGTAACATTAACTACAAGGGGCTGAACCATCTATGTTTCTGTCCAGCTCCCTCTCTATAGACCTTTATGGGTAGTATGTAACTAGATCCCTCAGTGAGCTGGTAGTCTGTGTGATCTAGACGTTTACCAGTGGATAGAGGATAATAAAGTTTACTGGTATGCCAACAAGCTTCATTCAAGACTATAATACTAGGCACTGTCTGTGTACAACAGTAGAAAGGGTAGTAGGGGAACAAAAATTAGTCCAGGTGCCGGCGCTGTTAGAGCATGCTGGGAGTTGTAGTTTATGAAACTCTGATAAGCCATTAAAGGGATGACAAAGACAAAAGTGTGATATCTAACAACATCATGGGCCACTGTGATAAGTTGTATAAGTCTAGTTCTGCACAGCCTACATATAGGTCACTACTAATAAACCTGCCCTGTAGTAATCTGCCCCCCCCAGCAGAGGGCAGTGTGATCTATGGGCCCAATTTAGTCCAATGAAGGAAGTGGAGTGTGAGACAAGTGATGTATTGTTCGGCTATGGTTGCTATGCCAAATGTGGCTGCACACTGCAATTATAACATGACTATAAACAGCCCTCCAGGTGGAGAACCGTTCAGTGACATTCGCTCCATCTTTACAAAGCTGCAAAACAAAGGACGGTGTGATAGGACCTGCGGATACCGGGGGCCGTTCCCAGCTGTGCTCTATGATTCACACATCGATTGTTGGCACTCTTGAAGATCTTGTTAGATTAATGAGAATGTTACATAATAGGATATAACGTAATAGGACAACTACCAGCACGGGACTGTAATAGTGAATACACACACACTGACAAAGAGTTCTGGAGTGAGGGCCCTATTCCATGGGACGATTATCGTTCAGGTTATCGTTACATCGTTCAAATCTAAGCGTTAATCGTTCGGTTGAATAGCAGTTAACGATTAACGACCGAATGAGAAATTGTTGATCGTTTAATAAGACCTGGACCTATTTTATCGTTGCTCGTTCGCAAATCGTTCACATTGAATAAGACGTCGTTAGGCCGTTAGCAGTAGCAACGAACGCAATAGCGACGACGAGACGACCGCAAGAACGATCATAAGTAAAGATTATTGTTCCATGTAAATGGGGTGAACGATTTCAGATCTTTCGCAATAGCGGTCGTTTGAGATCGTGTATCGTTAACGATTATGCGAACGATAATCGGCCCGTGGAATAGGGCCCTTAGAAGAGCGTCTGGCCCTGGAGGACCCAACATGTCCAAGATCAGCCCAATGATTGTTATGTTACCTGTGTAATATTTCATTCTGCCAGTGGTGGTGCTTCAGGGAAGTTAAAGGAAAAGTCTGTCAGAGGGGGTAAGAAAAATTACAGACGGGGTGGGGGCAAAATAAAACAAAGACACTGGGGGCGATTTATCAGCCATGGTGTAAAGTGAAACTGGCTCAGTTGCCCCTAGCAACCAATCAGATTCCACCTTTCATTTTCCAAAGAGTCTGTGAGGAATGAAAGGTGGAATCTGATTGGTTGCTAGGGGCAACTGAGCCAGTTTCACTTTACACCATGTCTGATAAATCTCCCCCAATATGCTTAATGCTCCCAGTGCCCACACTGAGCTCCCGGACTCTGACAGCTGTCATCTTCTACCGAGTTCCCAGGTTCCAAGTCAGGATTTAGCCCGCTCAGCCAATCAGTGACTGCAGCGGTATCCCACTCCAGTCGCTGACTGGCTGAGCAGGGCATCTTTCAACCGGGTTGTGACGTAGCCAGCGGGGAGCTCGGAACACAGTCAGCAAGGTTCAGGCCCTTTTGCGGGGGCCCTACTCGTAATGATTTTTTACTTCTCGCCCGGACTACTCCTTTAAGGATATAATGATACGCAAACCAAAGAGATTTAATAAGCCAAGCCAAAATCTCCCCCAGAAGTACTGTACAAGTTACCCATCTGTAGACAATTGTTTCAGGGTTGTTGCCCCTCATCAGTACGGAGCATGGGGCCGGCTGTCTGCAAAGAGTCCGATTGTTGTGGCACCAATGGGATGTTGTTTTGCCTTGAGGAGCGCTACCGCCAAAAGGTGGTGTCAGAGAGCTGCTTTGCATATTCTTCTTCCCAGAATTCTCAGTAAAGCATGAATGGCCTATAAGTCTCCACTCACCACCTTAAGGAGAAACATTACCCCTTTGATCACAGGTGGAAATAAAACACTTGCTTCTTTCAACTAAGTAGAGTTAATCATTGGAACCATCCAAAGTGGAGCACCATCCAAAGGGGAAGCATTAAGTTTATGGCTTTTATAGGGTGTTCACACAATTATGGACGATGTACTACAGAACGGACTACGGAATTCCCAACATCATCATTCAGGGTATGTTTCCATTAAGGAATATGCACGGAAATTTCAAGCGGAGGCCATGCTTAAAAATTCAACCTGTCCCATTCACTCAAATGATATTTTCAAACTCAATTGGCCATCCACCCAAAGAACCGACATGTTAATTCTTTGGGCGGACGGCGGATTGAGCTTCTTAATATCAGAGTCAATGGGACAGGCGGAACTTCAAGCTGAGCCTGCTGCGTGGCCTCTGTTTAAAATTTCCGTGCATATTCCTTAGTGGGAACATACCCTGATGCTGGGAGCTAAGTCCATGCTAAAATGTAAACTGTTCTAAACCTTGATGTTGGAAGTTCAGAATTCTGGTCGTCCAATCAGGTCCATCATCCAATGGGTCCAATCAGAGTTTGCCTGGTGGTAAATTTAGTTCTACTACAACTTGACTCGACATTGATCATTATTGTGAATGGGGATCCAACCTCTCTCACCCAATGGTAAATGTCAGAGAAAAATGTCGGAATTACTTGATCCTTAGTTTTCATGGTAGTTTAAGACCCCCTTATACTACTACTGTATAAGGCTTATGGGGGGCCTCCTAAGTCTCCACCGAGAGTTGTATGTGATGGATTTTTACTGTCTGACTCCTTTGTTCTTGGAGAGATAAGCCAGACTGCAGCTTACCCCTACCTACCCCAAAAGGAATACACAAACGTTCAACCATGCCAAACTTTCACCTGTGAAGGGAGAACAAATGATATAGCTGTTGGCTAAACCTAAACTTTAAGTGGTGACTAGGGGTGTCTGGCAGCAGATTATTCTATTTTCTCCCGTGGGAACACATGCATGCTTTATATAGAAGAACTGTAAGTACACCAATATACAAAATATAGGGCAAATAAGTATCACAATAGGGACTGTTTACCACCTTGTAAGTGTTGCCCTAACAGTAGCATCCCCCATTACGATGAATCATATCAATAAAACTGCAAAAGCTACACAGAAAAATGAACATCAGATTTTCGCCAGGCTTTAGCTAGACGCTGAGTCTTTGTGAGTGGGAGGTGGAAGCACGACTGCTCCTGAAAAAATAAAATTCATACAGATCAATAAAGTATAAAACAAAAAAATCACTTTAATTGAAATACGTTGTGCACACCATACCCATTAACCCCCCCTCCCCCTCTTCATGGAGCTGGTTTAGCCTCCTACACGTTGCTAATTTTATTACTTAGATCTAAGACTTCGGATTTCATTGCCGTTAAGTTGTACATTTTATCGCTCAGCAGGTTGATATCTTTTTCCCTGTTCAGTAGATCCGATGCCAGGCGGCCGATCCTTAGCGACAGATCGTTTATTAAGGCTTCTAAATGGGCAAAGTCCTTCTTGATTGTGAAGACTTTGGGCTTGAGTTCATTGGCGAAATTAACCGCCTGTAAGACCTTCATTCGGTCGCTCTCTAGACCGGAGAGTTTATCGGAATTCTCTGTAAAGTTGCCCCTGAGCTCCTTCAGACGTATCTTTATGAGATCTATTCTATCCGAATTTGTAGACACCGCGCTCTTCAATGACGTAATGCGGTCAATACTGCTGGCCAAGGCAGCTCCGATTCTCTGGGCCGTGTCCTTTTCTACTTTTTCTAATTTTTTCTCCAACTTATCGACGGAGTCGGTCAAGGAGGCAACGTCAGTCTCCATCCCCGATATCCTCCTCACGTCCGTCTTCACAGTGGCGATCTTGGCAGAAACCTCGATAGAGATTCTTGTGGTGGTCTGTTCTACCTGGGAGATGGCCTGTTCGAGGGTGGTAAGATTGACTTCCAGCTGCTGCCGTTTTGCAGAGATATGGCTTGTCCATTGCTCAATATTGGCAATGTCTTTTTGCAACTGTTCCATACGTTGAGTGATCTGAAGATCCTTTAGCTTGGTCACGGTCTGAGTGTTTTCTTCCATCTGAGAGAGAAAAAAAAAAGTTTAAGAAAAGTATCAAAACATTTAAATATGAAGAAGGTTCCTTAGAATAAATGGGCTATCTATCTTATATTGGCAGAAGTAAAACCTTCATCCATCAACTAAGTCAAGGGTTGGGTAACCTTGGCTCTCCAGCTGTTGTAAAACTACAACTCCCATCATGATGGGAGTTGTAGTTTTGCAACAGCTGGAGAGCCAAGGTTCCTTACCCTTGAACTAAGTGAAGGTGTTGGACTATCACTAATACTTGGCTGTGACTAGCATTGCTTCTCAATCTTTTTGCTTTGAAGAGAATGAAGATGTACTGAGCTGTAGCAGATGCAACAAGAAGTATAGAGCGGCATCTAGTGAACAATGAAGGATCCAAATGGACAACCATCCATCGGGCCAGGATTCTGTACTCCTAGATAACCATACCTATAATCCATATAGCTGTATCGTAAAAAAAAACACATATCCATCAAGCTCATCCTTTCTCCAATGTCCCTTGATCCTTCGTATACTTCTGGGAATGACTAAAGGCTGTATTACATGGCACAATAGTCCGGGGGAAGCGAATGCCGACCTGTCAGCTCAGCACTTGCTTCCCCCTCATTCGACGCTCGGTGCCTGTGTTATTACACGCAAAGACAGCGAGTGCGGAGGATTGGGAACAATCCGTAGATGGTTTTGGCTGCCCATTGAAGTCACCGGAGGTGTGCTGCCACCGCTCCTGGTCCACGAATCGTGCTCTTTGAACATGTTGAAAGACCTTGATCAGCCGAAATTGTGTATGTTGGCTGATTGTGACCTTTTAACCTGTCCTATTAGACAAAACGATTATCGTCCAGAACGGTCAGTAATTGACCAAGTAAGGCCAGTAATCGTTTGTGTAATAGGGACCTAAATGCACCCTCCCCCCCCATCTACACAATAGTCAAATGGTCTTCAAACCTGCCATTTTTTGCATATGGAGGAACCTCCCTAAAGGCTGCTGTAAATTTTCAATAACTGTCAGCCAATCGTTTGGCTCACCCATACATATGAGCGTTCACACGAATATTCCCTATTGGGAGGGGTATGACTGCTCTGGACCCGGCTTATCTGTCCGAAAACATCATCTGTCAGAGGAGAGTTGGGTATCCCCCATACACCGTGTACTGTTGGCTCAAATATGCCGCCATATTTGTATTGACCAGACCTCTAAAGCCTTCCTTCCTTCCTTGTTCTAAGATTATAGGTCCCCAATAGCTTGCAGCGGATTCGGTCGCCAGCATCACAATCCTGATTTCTTTAGATTCTCATTATAGGAGAGACCTACTTTCATAAACCTTCGAATCTTCTCTACTATTGAACCCTATATTTAAGATTAAAGGACAACCCTAGGTCCCTGGCCGCTTCTTGGTTAGAGAGGGGACCCAGGACGTGAAGTGTCAGGGCCACTCAGCGAACAAGGCGGCACCCCATTACGGCCTCTGACTGGGTGAGCGACTCTGACACGTCAAGTCCTGGGTCACCTCCGGAGGCATACGTGGCATCAGCACTGGAGCAGGGGAGGTGAGAGCACGTTATTTCTATCAGCCTCCCCCTCCCTGGAACTTTTCCAAAAAATAAAAAAGATTGCCCTTTCCGGATTTGTCCTTTAAATCTTACCAGGACCTTATAAACATTTTTTTTTTTTTTTTTTTTAAATAAATTTTTATTCAATTTTCAGAATTTTGATTTACATACAGACTTACAAACACCCCATCTCTCGAAACAATTGGAGAGAAGGAAAGAACCAACAGTGAAATGTAACATATTCAAGATACAGGCAGTAATACATGGTGAGGAGACAGAGGTATCCGACATGTCACAGGATAACGCAAAGCAACTTAATTTAATTCACATCCGTGTCTGGATGTGATAATCCTCCAAATCTTGACCACATCACCCTTAGTTCGACAGACTCCTCCCCCCCCCCTTGCTTCCCCTGTCCCATCACCCACCCTGTTTCTGAGGCACAAGGACATCTGAGGAGACCCATTGTGACCAGGTCTTCCCTGAAGTGGCTGCTAAATACGCAGGCACCCCAGAGTTCCTGCCAGATCATGCCGACAATACCACTCAGTAAGTCTGAAGGGGTACATTATGTCATGTATCTCCTGAGCTGTGTGATGGGATTCCAGAAAGGAGCGCCAGCGGTCAAAAAACCCCTTAATCCCTGAATGCTTGTGCCTTTCTGCATAGACTCTATCTATGCCGAAGAGTCGTTTTAGCTGGGATATTACCATAGGGACATCTGGAGTCTTACCTGAAAGCCACTCCTGGAACAAACACCTCAATGCTACGTGTATGACTATATGTACTATGTCAGGTATCTTTACCACAGTGTCGTCCTCCGGGGGACGTAACTGATGGAAGAGAAAGGCTTGGGGGGAGTGTGATATCTCTATCTCCCAGTGTGAGTGAACATAGGCAGCTATAGCCCTCCAGTATGTTTGGGTGTGCGTACAGCTCCACACCCCGTGCCACAGGTTAGTGAGGGGTTGATCACATTTTGGGCAGGCTGTGATTCTATCAGGAAATTGCGGAGAGGGGAGTATGTTAAAACCGTAGAGTGCATTATGTGCCAATTTGAAATAAGTTTCTCTCCATCTTTCGTTTATTATACATTTTCTGACCTTTTGCCACCCTTGCAAGATTTGTTCCTGGATTTGTTGGTCAGACGTCCATCTAACCCAGGATGGGAACAGGGCTGCCTTGTCAATTTTTAGGAAAGAATCTCTAAGGGCATTATACAATACTGAGATGGAAGTCTTTCCAGGAGCGGCTCCCATGATGCCATCCAGAGTATGGTTTTGGGCCTCTTCCCCCAAGTTCCGCAATCTGACCTTATAAACATTTTAAAAGCTTATTAGCTTTTGCAACTATGGTCCTATTACCTGCACACACAGATATCTGACAGATCATTGAAGCCAAAGCCAGGAACAGATTATAAACAGGGAACAGGTCCTAAAGGAAAGACTGAGATTTCTCCTCTTTTAAAATCTGTCTTATGTTCTTGCTCATGCTGCCCGCTTGTCCGTCATTCTGTGATATTTTGCAATGACGAATATTTACAGACACGTATAGGGCTCAGCTTTTGGTTCCCGCTCAGACCAGCTGGTCTCGCTACTGAGAGTCCCACACAGTCATCTGTTATCATTGAGTATAAATATCTCAGTATACAGTATTAATGGACGCCCATGCTGGACACAGCTCTCGGCTCAGTCTAATGACTTTCCTAACAGGGTATATGGAAAGGGGGTCACCTAACATCAATATGCGATATAGCTGGTGAGAACGATGAAGAGAACCAATTTACAGTTTCCACAGCAACGACTCTAAGACGACTCCGTGAAAAGAACAAATGATCCATACGTGTTTTACAGATACTGAACGAGATCCTCACGTAGATCTAAATTCTCATATCCCAGCACGAGGAGTAATGAAAACTTTTTCGTCTTACTAGGATCTCGTCTTCCTTCCCAACACAAGACACAGAAAAAAACAAAAAACAAACAGGCTTATGCAATATTTCATTTTGCCTGTGGTGGCACTGCGGGGAAATTGAGCACTTGCAACCAGGTTCCCCCAAGGCCGATCACTGGGATTCCCAGCAAGAGAACACTTTGAGGGAGATTTATCAAACCTGGTGTAAAGTGAAACTGGCTCAGTTGCCCCTAGCAACCAATCAGATTCCACCTTTCATTTTCCAAAGAGTCTGTGAGGAATGAAAGGTGGAATCTGATTGGTTGCTAGGGGCAACTGAGCCAGTTTCACTTTACACCAGGTTTGATAAATCTCCCCATTTGGGGGAGACTTATCATTGTTGTGCCCCTGGTGTACGCCAGGAGGAGGCAAAGACTGGTACCTTCTCCATGACGTACACCAGCCGTAAGCCCTGCTCACCTGAAGGGCGGGGAAGTGGCGGCAAGGAGGCGTGGCCTCTACCCTGCCTTATTTACCATTCAGAGGAGGAGCAGGTATCGACTTTACCTCTTAGGTGTGCACTTCTTAGTAAATCTGACAGGGTGAATGGGGATGGGGAATAATTCGAGAAATAAATGACAAGCCACAGAACGGCCAACGACTGAGCAAAACCTCATTTTGACACATCAAAAAAATAATTGTCCATCTGCCATATATCTCACCATGTAAGGGTCCTTTTAGGGTCCATCTACAGAAGCAAACTAGTGCCGACGTGTGAGATAGCAGTGCCTTTACAAGGCGCAATTAGTCATGCGGCCAGACTGGGCGATCCTTGTATCATTTGTGCGGCCATTGAAATATATTAACGGTCGCACATCTCCTGTTTACACAGCAAGATAGCGATTATTTTGCCGCAATGCAGGATGCGATCAAGCGACAAGTGGGCATTTCCCGCTCCTGGACTGATCGCTGGCACTTTTACACGGGTTGATTATTGGTCGAATAAGCTTTTCTAGGAGCGCTGGTTACTTATAATTGGCTGTTTAAAAAGGCCGCTTAATGGGAAAATTGCGGTTGATGGGTTATGGCAACGACGAGCCACCATAATGATCGATACCCGTCATGCCACCATTAAGAGGCCCTCTCTGTAGCAGCCGAGGACCGCGGCTAATAGCTGTTGTGAACCAATCAAAACTCTAAAAACAAGTCAGTGGTGGTCCAGTGGCAGGATCAATCCCCCCCTCCCCAAATAAACATATTTGCTATCACCGTGTGCAGAATCGCCCGAAATGACCACATTCCTGATCTAGTAAGGTAAACAGCATAAGCGTAAAAAAAAAAAAGGCAAAGTGCAAAATTGCAGTTGGTTACCTCACATTCAGAAAAATTTAAATAAAAAGTAATCAAAAAGTTGCATATATGCCAGCATAAAAACTTCAGACCTTGGCGGGAAAAAAATGACACCTCACTCAGCCCCATAGACCAAAGGATAAAAGCGTTATGATTAAGCGACTCTGTACCCACAATCTGTCCCCCCCAACTGTTTGTACCTTCGGATAGCTGCTTTTACTCCAAGATCTGTCCCGGGGTCTGTTCGGCAGGTGATGCAGTTATTGTCCGAAAAAACAAACTTTTAAACTTGCAGCTCGGTGTTTCAAATTGGCGTGGCCTAGAGTGTCTGTGCCCTAGGCCTGCACCTCCTCTCCATCCTCTTCACCATTAGGAACGCTCCCAGGCAGGATTTCTCCTAATCATCACCTGTCTGAACACTGCACATATGCCTGATCAGTAAGGTACCTGTGTATAGTGTGCAGGCAGGTGATGCATAGGAGAAATCCTGCCTAGGGAATTCCTAATGGGAGGAGAGGCGTCGCAGGCCTAGGGCACAGGCACTCTAGGCCACACCAATTTGACGCAGGGCTGCAAGTTTAAAAGTTTAGGACAATACCTGCATCACCTGCTTAACGGACCCCTGGAAAATTCTTGGATTAAAAGCAGATATTCGAAGGTACAAGCGGTTTTGTGTGTTCGAACCTACATCATGCGACACCACTGGGACGCTTTATGACCACAGCTACGTTAGTGAGACAATCATGACCCACTTAGTCGCCAGCTCTAAAAGGTAGAAAACTTGGGAACCACCTATCAATCCTAATCATTTTATATTTGAAGTTCCAATAGGTTGAACACTCCGCAGACATTCTGACAGATTGTTGAGGAGTTGGCCGGGCTCCCGGTAACAATGCGCTCAGTGTTCACAGCTCCATTCCTGACTGTTTTCCTTACAGAAGAATGGGATGTTTTCATTAGTTATTCATCTTGTCTGTCATTGTACCCTTCAGCTATTTTTGTAAAGTATTTTTTGAGAACCTGTAATAGTGCCAGAAAAAAAATCAGGATTAACTCCCCATCCTGACTAACAGGCCTATTAGTGGAAAACTGGAGAGAAGTCAGGTGTTAACCGTGTCGCACCTGCTGTTCCGTGCAGCTTTAGGCTGGGTTCACACTATGTATATTTCAGTCAGTATTGTGGTCCTCATAGCAACCAAAACCAGGAGTGGATTAAAAACACAGAAAGGCTCTGTTCACACACTGTTGAAATTGAGTGGATGGCCGCCATATAACAGTAAATAACGGCCATTATTTCAATATAACAGCCGTTGTTTTAAGATAACAGCAAATATTTGCCATTAAATAACGGCCATCCACTCAATTACAACATTATGTGATCATAGCCTTTCTGTGTTTTCAATCCACTCCTGGTTTTGGTTGCAATGAGGACCAAATACTGCCTGAAATATACTGTGTGTGAACCCAGCCTTATACTGTTCTACATGACACTTTCATATGAAGAATACAATGGACACAGTTCATAGGATTGACTTTCATTGTATTAAAAATACTTGGCATGAAACACAATGCATCTTATGTGCAATATAGTGAAATGTAGATATTACGTAAACCTCAACAACCTAATGTCCAATCAAAAGTCTCGCCTACTGTTTTGTGTTTACAGCTCCTATGCAAATCCCATGTGGTCCCTAGTCTGACAACCAGGACAGTATGTATAATGTAGACGGGATGTCAATCCCTTCCTATCCCTTACAGGATTACATCAGCCCTCCAATCTTCCCCTACCCTGCAAGCTTTGCCCTCCTGTGTGTCACTCCATATATAAAATAATTTCTGCACTGAAAGACCAGGAGTGCAGTGATATAGTAGGTGGGTCCATACAAACATTAGCTAGAGTTACACAATTTTCTTCTCTCCTATTTGCAGAATCTCCAGTATACTTCTATGAGATGCAGCTTGACACTTATCTCCCCTCCCTTCTCTTTGGAAGAACTGACAGGGAAAAACCTATAACAAGGGGACAGACTGAAGCTGCATCTCATAGGAATGCACTGAGACTCTACAATGTGAAAGAGGTCAGACCTTCTATGTCCAGGGCCATCTTAACAGCATTATGGGCCCCTGGGCAGAGGTGCGAATTGACACCCCCCCCCCTCCCGTGGCCCCCGCCATAAAAAAAAAAACATCTTGGCAACCCCGCCCCTAACCAGTACACAGGTATACAGGTGATGGGTAAAAAGCTAATTAATATATATTGGTGCCCCTCTATATATGAGACATGTCGCTGTCCCTCTGCATATACGCCATGTTGTCTCCCTGTATACTGTATAATATAGGAGGTCTGTTTATACTGTATTATACAGTATACAGGGAAACAACACGGCTTATATATAGAGAAGGGCAAAACAACATGTCTCATATATACAGAGGGGCAACAACATGACTATTCTATTATATATGAACCATGTTGTTTCCCTGTATACAGTATACATACAGGGAAACAACATGGTTCTCATATATAATAGTCATGTTGTTGCCCCTCTGTACAAGGAAGATGTCACGTCGGCCGGGGGGGAACGGCTGACGGCAGCACAGGCACAATACCTACAAGGGAGCTTGCTTGGGGACCGGGAATATGTCACAGCGGACAGGGGCCCCCTAGGACGCAAGGGCCCCCGGGCAGCCGCCTACCATGCCCAATGGGTAAGACGGCCCTGTCTATGTCACAGATCCATCACTTACTGCTCTCAGAGCAGAGCAAATGTGGTGCGAAGAAACACCATCCTTCTGTCTCTGCAATGTGAAAGGCATCATAGGAATATAGGTTGTACTATGAGGGTCATATCAGAGGGGAATAAGGAATCAAAATGGCAGACAACCCATACATGGCACATGATTTAAAATATAGGTATACACACACATAATACTCTGTATCACTACTTAACAGCAATCTAATCTACTCTAATTAGGCAAAATAGCAGATAGCAGCGGCAACAATGGAACCAGGGAGGCAAGTTTTATTTATCATTCTAAAACAACCCATCCCTGGGCATTTGTTAAAAAATGTCCCTTGTCTGGAATACCCCTTCAAGGGTGGCGTAACTTCTGTCTTTGGTGAATTGCTGAGTCCTTCACTACCCCCTCAGGCCCCATACTAGGTGTGACACGGTTTATCAATGTTGCCTTGAGCAATATAGCAGCTTTCTTGCAAAAACAGCACTACGCATGTGCTAAAGGTGTGTGTGTGTGGTATTGCAACTCTGCTCCATTCTCTTGAATATACCAGACACCAGAGGATGAGAGAGGTGCTGTTTCTGGAAAAAATAATTAATATATTTTTAATCCTGGATAACCTCTTTAATGTTGGCATGTGCTGAATTCTAATTATTTAAATATAGAAATTGTAATACATTTTTATAAAAAATAAACCCTAGATATAGTATACTGAATGATATAACATGTGCCATATAACATGATTAAAGGCAGCAGTCCATCTTCATAAATCCTACTAGAGAATTCAAAGTTATTAAACGAGAGGGGGTCCATTGTTCAGGATCATCTCTACAAAGAGTGTCTCCCATCCTGGAGGACTTATCTTGACCTGCATTATGCAAAAAGTCTATTGATTTGAATGGGAAATGTGTAATACCTCATTTGTCCTGTGGTTGTGCTGCAGGGAAACTGAACACTTACTGCTTGATTTTCCTGCAAAAAACAGCTGATCAACAGAGTTATAAACTGATCAGCCTATTTTTTAAAGAGACCTTTTCAATTAACTAGGCCTTGTTCAAAAAGGTGAGAACATCTTTAACAAAAATAAAAAAAATTCTAAAAATCCATCAAAAACTCAAATGATTGATCAATTGGTAGGATAAGTTTACAAAAGTGAGTTTCTAAATAGGTCTTCTATGATTACTTTTACACTATAAGAGAACAGTGTATCGTAAGCTCAAGAGCTCCCCCTAATGGTGGCTGCCATTAGCCAGAATTTGATCAATTAGGGGAATTAGAGCTCTAGAAAGAAAGATCTTTTAAGAAATTGCTCTGCACCCAACCTATCCATAGGTTTGGGGACAAGTGTATGAGCACCTGGACCCTCCATATTCTGGGAACATGATGTAGCACTAGGTATGCATGTGTACTACTTTTCCATTGATGGTGGGAGTAGTCTGTACTTGGCTTCCAAAATGGAGACTTGTCGGTAGAACTGAACATCATATCAAAGCAATGGAGAAGAATAAGAAGCTTCAAAGAAAATGAATGTATCCCTGTCTTGTAGATGGGTGTCTACTCACTGGGTCCATGGATTGTCAGGAAATCTCAGCAATGACTGCGAGATAGATGCGTGTCTATAGTGCCCAAAAGAATAGGATTAAAAAAACAAACAAACAAACATTCTGCCCCATAATCTTAACTCTCATCTGGCTCTTTTTCTTCTGTAAGAGACTGTTCATCGACTTTTGACCAACTATTTGCCTTTTCCTTTAAGGCCGATACGTCGTTTTGCAGTTTTAGGATACTGTTGTCGTACTGCATCCTCTCCAGAGCATGCTGGATCTCCAAAGTCTCGGTGATGATTTTCAGCAAGTTGTCCTCGGTATTGAACACCTGCTCAGTCAACGTATTAACCTTTTTGTCCATCTCCTGCATCTCTTTGGACACCTTCAGAAGGCTACCTACGGCGCTCTCAATCGTTGGCAAGTGCTCGACGCATTCAGTCAGTTTAGGCTGGAACTCGGCCATGTTCTTTCGTACCTCTTCGTTCATATTGGCCAAATCATTCTGCTCCTTTTCCATCTCCTTGATGGCGTTATCATCCCACTCGAGAACCTCAGATATCCGCTGTAGGTCATCATCTTCCTGAGTTTTCACCGTTCTAAAATTTCGAACAGTCCCAGATTCAAACTCTTTAAGTTTTTCCGAGAGCTGCTTGAGCGTTTGGTCGGCAGAGTTGATCTTCTTAATCACCTGGTTATGGAAAGCCCTGGCTTCGCTCCTGACGGAGTCGCTTTCAAGGTTCATCTGATCGAGACTCTTCTTCCATGAATCGGTGACATTCTGAAATCTCAGGTTGATCATCTGCATCTTTTCAGAGAGCGATCGCTCGCGGACTTGGATGAGGTCAATATCATCATGGAGGTTAGTCAACTGCTGCTGTAGGTTGCTTACTAGAGAAGACGATGACGTTGCTTCTGCTAGGACCTCATCGGTAGACCCGAGCTGCAAGAAAAGGTCCATGTGCTTAGTGTAACACAATGTACGGTATGAAAGAAATTCATAAACAAAAAGATCGATCATACGAGATTTCCTTCATAGTAACACTGCACAGTCGGCTTGCACTAGTATCAAGGACCCCTATGCTGAACTAATAGACTTTCTTCAAGGGGGGGGGGGGGGTAGAAGATGAAGACGTAATACATTGACTGATGCAGCAAACAATAAGGATTCACAATTATTAAGAGTGTTATGGAACCAAGTGACGTGTCTTTGTAGAACTGTGTTGGCATGCAGTAGATTTCAGTAAAAGAGGTCCCACTGATAGGTAAGAATTACAGACACCAGTTAAGGGGCAGGATTTTTGGCCCTGTGATGTGTTAAATTTCACCCCATTGTAGTAGGGCTAAAATGACCAGTTACCTTGTCCATATAAGTAAAAAGGTTGGCTCAAGAGGCAACACCTATCCCTGAGGTTATTTTGTATGCATATGGCCTTTCTAGTGTAAGGTCACCTGATAGGATGCCGCCCGCCCTTAAAGAGACTCTGTCAGTAGGTTTATGGTGTCCTATCTAAGGGTAGGATAAAGTAGTGACAGAGAAGCTCAACAGAATGATGTATCACTTATATTGTTCTGTGCAGCTGATCCAGAGATCTCCTCCTGAATAACATGGACAATAAGTAGTCCTCTCCATTATGTGCATGAGCCCAGTAGTCCTGGATATTCATGAGAAGCAGAAAACTCTGCACACCAGCTGTTTGTTGGCAGTTATCTTTCCATGCTGTGTATAGGCAGTCAACTGTCAATCAGTAGCTGGAGGGCAGGGGGAGGGGTGTGACAAGAATCCTATTCTCCTGCATATTAGGAGAACGGCTAAACAGAATGATGTAACACCAATATGTTCAGCATTTCTGTTACTTGTTTATGCTGCTTTCATTTAAAGTGACATAAACCTAGTGACTGATTGCCTTTATGGTTTTTAAAGCATATGGATGTCATAATGGGGGATCCTCTGATGCATGCCCATTTTATTTGGCAGTTCAGATCACAGACAACGCTTCAGCACACTTGAGCCTGCCACGTAGATGCACAATTATTTGTTGTGCAATACCAAAATTCTCCTGTAGCGGCCACTGCAGAGAAGGTATATGACACCAGTTTTAGAAGCCACGCCCATGAGGGTCTGTTAATTAATGAGCTATAACCTTATATTTTATTTTTATATTTTTTTTTATACAGCAAATTTACAGCAACTTAATGTATACCATGGTTCCATTCACTCACTGGCATATTGTGAAAATGGTGAGAAATATTGGCACAAGATATATATGGAAAACTTTTACTACAATAAAGAAGTTATTTGTTTTCCTCCCACGTCAGTGAATCTGTCGCACCTATTTAATAATAGGAAACCCTCCTTTCTGTCTATTGTGATTGCACATCTAGGAAACGTTGTTGTCATCAAGAAACGCCCGACTATACATATTGCAGGAGTCACAGAAGCTTCGCCTGCGAGACGTCACAACCCTTGAAACCTAATCAAAGCCTCATGTAAGATTCATGAAGAATGTAATCCCGTAATTGTGTCTCCGGGTGAAGAACTAGGACACAGTCTTTCCATTTGACACAATGTGAAGTGCAGGAGATGCCCCGGAACGCGCTGACACTGATTTACCGTAATTACAATTAATGAATCATTATTCTTTGTCACCAGGCAGAAATACAATGTGACTATGTGAAGTAATGAAGATCCCGACCGGCCAGGTTAGGTACCGATCCTGTACAGTATGGGGTCTGCGCTGCTGCCCGATAAACTGGAACTAGACACACCACTAAAGTGACAGAACACACTGGATGAAAGTCATGTCTCGATTTTGCCCGATCCTTTTCTTAGGGCCCTATTACACGGGACAAATCATAGAAAATCGTTATATCGTTCGAATTTAAACGATAATCGTCCTGTGTAATTGCAGGCAACAATCGAAAAATCGTTCGTGTGTCGTTAATCGTTGATCTAGATCTGACCCTAAAATCATTGTTCATCGTTCACTGTAAGTCCACATTCGTTCGCTGTAATTCCTCATTCGTTTGCTGTCATTTCGCTTTTGTTCACTAACAAACAACGCGATCGTTAATCCTTGAAAATCGCTTCATCTTATAGGACCTTTTTATCTTCTCTCAGGAAATTCAGATTTCAAAATGTCTGGGGCGGGGCCCAATTTATGACCGGCGTACGAGTAAGGGCCCTATTCCACCGGACGATTATCGTTCAGATTATCGTTAAATCGTTCGAATCTAAACGATAATCGTTCGTTTGAATAGCAATTAACAACTAACGACCAAACGAGAAATCGTTGACCGTTTAATAAGACCTGGATCTATTTTTATCGTTGCTCGTTCACAAATCGTTCGCATTGAATAAGAAGTCGTCCGGTCGTTCGCAGTAGTGATGAACACAATAGCGACGACAAGACGACCGGAAGAACGATCATAAGTAACGATCATCTTTCCATGTAAATGGGCGAACGATTTCAGGTGTTCCGTAATAGTGGTCGTTTTGAATCGTTTATGGTCAACGATTATGCGAACGATAATCGTCCGGTGGAATAGGGCCCTAAGCCAGGCTTATAAAAAGCACGGCTACTTTCTTGCAAAAACAGCTCCACCCCTCAAGTTGTGTGTGGTATTACAATTCAGCTCCATTCACTTCAAATAAACTGAGCTGCAAATCCCACATCCAAACGGAGGACAAGAATGGTGCTGTTACTGGAGGAAAGTGGCCATGTTTTTCTAGGCCTGGATAACCCCTTTAAGTCTGTTGGTTACGCCAGGGTAAGATTGTCTTTACATAACTAAGCAAGCTGTGGTCAGGCGGCGAGCGGGAGGTACAGTAATAAAGCGGGAAACATTACGTAAAGAAACTGATGGCGAATGAAAATAATTCTCTCGGACAGATGGTTCCAGCATTACCACAAGATAATCTATAAAGAGTAAGTAAGGAGAGAGGAAAAAAAAGGATGATCCAGGTAAGCTCCTTATATACACTGACCCGTTTTATTTCCTATATCTGACCAGTGAGGCCAGCAGATAGAAAACACTATGACACGTAGAATTAGAGACAAAACTATAAGAAAATACATCAAAGCAAAAAGAAAACATAAAAACATTTTAGAAAAGTAACTGCAGCTGTTTTCTGGGTAGGGGGAGAAGGGAGGAAGATCATGCTCAAGATTTCTCCAGGACCGTATTTCTTCCATTCAGACATAACTTTTGATATGTTGCTGCCCATGGTGAGACTAACAATTCCTTCCATACTTATTATCTATTCAGTCTCCTTCACCCAGTTCTGAGCTGCTGCTTTCTGCAGAAGACACAAAAATCTGTGCATGAGCTTTTCTCTCTGTCTCCCCTCCTCCCCCTCCCTTCTGAGACAGCTGATGTAATCAAGTCCCTATCTGCAACTTTGCAGTGCCGGAAGGATTAATCACATTAATTAATCATATTCATTAATCAAGTTCATCAACAACTTGACCTCAGATTAACCCTCCTGGCATTACAAAGAGGCAAAGAAGTTGTAAATAAAGCCAGTCAGGTACTTGTTTACATCAACTGTCTCAGAAGGGAGGAGGGGAAGAGCTTACTCACAGATTTTTGTGTCTTCAGCAGAAAGCAGTTGTTTAGAACTGGGGGAAGAAGACTGAATAGATAATAACAAGTTTGGAAGGAATTGTTAGTCTCACCATGGGCAGCAACATATCAAAAGTTATGTTTTAGTGGAATACACTTTTAAGAGGGAGCAAGGAAGAAAGGAAAAGAAACAAAAAGAAAGACGGAAGGAAGAAACAAAGAAAAAAGAGAGAGAGAGTAAGGGAGGAAAAGAGAATGAAAGGGTAAGAGAGAGCATTAGAGAGAGAGGGAGAAAGAAATGAAAGACGACGGAAGGAAGGAAGGAAGAGTAAAAAAAGTGAATAAGGTAAAAGAAAAAGAAAGGAAGAGAGTGGGAGAAAAAGAGAAAGAAAGAAAGAAAAAAAAGAGAATGGGAGAAAGACAAAGAAGGAGAAAAAAAAGAAGTAAAAGAAAAAAAAAAGCGAGCGGGGAAAAGAGAAAGAACAGGAAAAAGAAAGAACGCTAGAAAGACAACAAGAAGAAACAGAAACAGTAAAGACAGTCAGAGAGCGAGATTTTGCTGTCACTATTAGGCACCTTCTCTTCTCTGCATTATATTCTAATGAGAAGGGGCAGCGGCCTCAGATCCCCCCCCACCCCCGCTGTAGTGACTGGTGGAGCTCCCAGGGGCGGGGCCCCCTCTATCATACATTCATCCTGGGCTGTGGCTTTGGCTGTCCAGCCACGATGGGAATTATAGCAATCAGGGGCGGATTAGCTTTACTATGGGCCCTGGGCTGTTCACCAAGCTTGCCCCCCCCAACCCACTGTAACTATGGCGCCAATAACTTACGTCTTTTTCCTCCATAATGCAGCCTGTAAAGGACCTGTGGTGCAGGCCCGCTTCTGCCATGAGGCGGAATGAGCATTCCGCCTCAGGCGGCAGATTCTGCGGTCCTGCAGGGGGCGGCAAAATGTTCCCCCTGCTGTCATTTTAGTTAAGTTTCACTTAACTAAATTGACAGCAGCCCCGCAGCCGCTCACATGTCCCGCAGCTGCTGTGTAGCCGCCCACACTCACGGATGTCCCCCATGTCCCGCCGGGCTCCAGTGACGTCACCCAGCAGCTCTCATCTTCCTCCAGGCTGTGGTGAGTGCCAGGGGTCAGCAGAGGTCGCGTTCAGGCGTTCGGGGAGGCGATCGGGACGGCGGGGGGTGAGTGTTGTCGACAGGGGGGGTGGCGGATGGCGGTGTTGGCGGCCGTATTCGGGTTGTTACGGACATGCGCGGGGGGGGGGCGGCCAGTGAGGGGGCGGCCACCTGAGGTTTGCCTCAGGCGGCGGGAAAGCCAGAATCGGCCCTGCTGTGGTGACATCATTGTCACATGATAAGGTCCTTCAATATATTCTCAAATGTTACTGCATTGTCTCCTGGCTGCAGTTTTACCCTGATTTGTGCAAAATTGCGGAAAAAAGCAGCGATTTTTATGCAAATCATGACTGAACACAAGTCTGTTTTGGGGGCCATGGGCCCCTCAGGAGCTCAGGGCCCTGGGTTACTGCCCAAAATGGACCTATTATAATCCGCTACTTGTAGCAACAGCTGTTGGACTGTGACTTTGACACCTGTGATCTACAGAACAGCTTATACCTCTTTAAACCCTTATACCCAAACCACCGGAAGAAATCATGAAATTACCTTTCCAAATATCTGCCCCATTTTTTCCTCCAGCTCTTGTAGGGCTGATGAGCGAGACTGCAGGGACTCATACTTCTGCTCCAGGAGGGTGAAGTTCTGAGACTGCTGAAACACAATCCTGAAGGATGGAAATAAATATTAATTCATTATTACTACAGTGAGCAACTGGTTTTATCCATCATGTCTTAGGGCCCCATTACACGGAGCGATAATCTCATGAATGATACAGATCATCGCTCCGTGTAATAAAGACAATGGGGGAGATTTATCAAATATGGTGTACAGTGAGACTGGCTCAGTTGCCCCTAGAAACCAATCAGATTCCACCTTCCATTTTCTGTGAGGAATGAAAGGTGTAATCGGATTGGTTGCTAGGGGCAACTGAGCCAGACCTAGGTCAGGTCAATGTGCGGCCGACGGCAGACTGACGCTTGTGTAATACAGCCCTTATACTGAAGCTCGGCCCCAGGCTGCAATACTGGATCCAGCCCATGGACAGGAAGGCGCTGTTATGGAGGACATTTGGGGCCTACAATTTGCTGTCGCTAGGAAAACTTTTTCAATAGAAGGGATCCTCATTTCTTCACGAGGGGGGTTACAAAGAGCGTCTCTTGCTTTGGAGGACCTGTCCTGTCCTGCATTATACAGACAATCCATCGATTTTAAAGGGGTTGTCCAGCGCGACAAAAACATGGTCGCTTTCTTCCAGAGACAGCACCGCTCTTGTCTCCAGTTTGGGTGCAGGTTCTGTAATGGTGCGTTTACACAGACAGATTTATCTGACAGATTTTGAAAGCCAAAGCCAGGAATGGATTTGAAAAAAGGAGAAATCTCAGTCTTTCCTTTATGACCCGTTCCCTGTTTATGGTCTGTTCCTGTCTTTGGCTTCAAAAATCTGTCAGATAAATCTGCCTGTGTAAACGCACCATAACTCAGTTCCATTGAAGTGAATGGGGCTTAATTGCAAACCACACCTGAACTGGAGACAAGAGTGGTGCTGTCTCTGGAAGAAAGCATGTTTTTTTGTAGCACTTGCTAACCCTTTTAATGAGCAGCAAACAATGCTTTTCCCAGTGATGGCATGGTGGAAAAATTTAGCACTAATGTCTGTTTTGTGTAAGAAAAGGTTCAGATTCAAATAAGCAATACAAGGATTGTTCATGCAGCTCAATTTGTCGTGCCACGTAAAATCCCTGCAAACAAGTACTCTGATATCACTGATCGGCTCGCTTTTGCACCCCTCGCACCCAACAAATATTTTAGTCTAAAAGGACCTTAAAGGAGTTATCCAGCGCTACAAAAACATGGCCACTTTCCCCCTACTGTTGTCTCCAGATTGGGTGGGATTTTGAAACTCAGTCCCACATTGAAGTAAATGCAGATTAATTACAAACCGCACCTGAACTGGAGACAACAGCAGGGTGAAAAGTGGCCATGTTTTTGTAGCGCTGGATAACCCCTTTAAGTGATACAGGATGATATACAGTCAGATAACCTTATGTTTAAAGGGGTTGGCCCAGAGTGTGTTTGTCTTGGCCTGGGGTGGTGTAAAAAGAAAGAAAGAAAGAAAGAAAAAAAAAAAAAAAAAAGGAAGTGACACAGCTGGATCCCCTGGCATCTTCCTAGTTACAATGACACATTGTTCTGGCAGGAACTTACCTGCTCACCCAATCACTGACCACAGAGGTGTTTGGCAGTGATTGGCAGCCCCTGCGAGGTCTAGACGTCACTGGAACCAGGAAGAAGCAGTGACGAGCAAGGACTGGGGGCTGTTGGAGTAGGAGCTGCGGGAGATTAGGGTAGGCGAGTATCACTTCTCTTTTGTTTTTACACCATTACCCAGACAAAATATATATATATATATATATATATATATATATATATATATATATATATATATATCTCAAGTACTAGAGGTAGGTCAGCGCTAACACTATTCAGATGCACAGCCCTCCCGAGGTCCATAAAACAGATAAATGGATTGGTTGAAGATAGCATCAGATTAAAATCGGAACGTTATTGTGCCTGTCCGCATATACAGAAAAAAGTGCAACGTTTCAGCTCATGTCCTGAGCCTTTCTCAAGCATAAAACAGGGTTGTATACAGATCAATATTATTATAGGAGATCCCCGGCGGTATCAGTATGTGTGGGAGGTCTCTCACGCAGCTGAATGTTGATGGATGGCCAGTGTTTATTGAATGGAAAATCGGACATGTCATGTATGACGTCAGCACTATTCCCCAATCACAGAGCATACCATGCGCAGTCTCCGATGGTGTGTTTACAAGTTGAATGCCGTGATCGACACCTTGATCGTGAAGGAGTTGGAGTCTGTAGCCGAGAGGATCGGAGGACAGGATGGAATACACTGAAGGGTTTGGATAGACTCTTGATATATTATACAATTGCTATGTTGTCCGGTTATAATATTGAGGAATATAATGCTAATTATGCTAATGTGAAACGCACCGCCTATTCCCCTGTTCCCCATTGGATACTTTTAATTGTGTGTTTGTCATGATTGGTGGAGGGGCATATAAATTGATCTGTATACAACCCTGTTTTATGCTTGAGAAAGGCTCAGGACATGAGCTGAAACGTTGCACTTTTTTCTGTATATGCGAATCTGATGCTGTCTTCAACCAATTCATCTAAATATAAATATATATATATATATATATATATATATATATATATATATATATATATATATATATATTATCCCTGCCATTTGTTCTGAAATTTAAAGAAGTCCGGCCAACATGAAAAATCGCCTGCGGGGAGGGAACATAATAGGGAGGCCTTACTTACCTGTCCCAGTGCCCCCGCAGCGCTGCCTTACCATTCACAGAAACCTCCAGCCTCCTGAATCTCCTGGTCCAGCAATGTCACTACCCAGCTGATAGATTGCCCGCTCAGCCAGTCAGTGAGTGACTTGGGCAGCACACCACTGCAGTCACTGAGTGGCTGAGCGGGCAATCCATGAGCCAGGTCAGGTACTTTCTCCCAGGTCATGACAACACCAGAACCTGAGAGAAAATGAGTCCCGGCAGCTGTCAGTGAGCCTGTGACTGTTACGCGTGCTGGGGGGGGGGACATGGGGATATATAAGTAGAGCCCCCAGTGTGACGATCTCCCCTCCCCTCTGTGATGCGGCTCCATTACAATCAATAGAGCCGCGTCAGAGGGGAGATTGTCACACTGGGGCCGATGAGTGCTTCATGCCGGGCCGGTGCACGGGAATAGACCAGCGCTGTACGTAGGAACCGGCCGGGGGTTCATTAAAAGGACTGCGCCACCGGCATTCCCACGTGGGCGCCGGTCTGTTCACGTAAAAAAAACAAAGATATGTACCTAGTGGTCCATTCGTTTTAACACATTGCAATGTAATGAATGAAATCTGCATTGAAAATCAACACAATTTCTTCAAGACAAAGACCGTGATGTGGAATAGAAAATTCTGGCATAGAAATACATACACTTCTACAAAGAATACATCCTGGAATGGCTCCGTCTCTGTACTACAGACCTGTGTGGGCTCCAATGGATATCAGGGTATGCTGGTAATTGTAGTTTTACAACAGCACTGCCATTGGTCAATGTTCCCTAACTTTAAATGCATGCTGGTAATTGTAGTTCTGTATTCACTGCGGTTACAGATCCCAATGATTACGTGTATTATTATATATACGCCACACTCACCATGTCAATGCCACACAGACCGCCAGGCATAAGGTACACAGCACCGTCCGGAAGTCAAGATAGGAGGATCCAGTGCCAGGGACCGAAGAGCGATCGGGGATCTTCTTCTGCTTCTCCTCCTGCGGCCGCTGTCCTGATCCTCCTCCATCTTTAGTAGATGGGGATCCTCCCTTCTTCCTCTGCTTCACCTCAGCAGACATGATGGAAGCTTCTCCAGCAGATAACTATATACATAAAGTATTAGGAGGCTACAACATCATCACTGACACATAACAGAGGGGCTGCCAGAACTGCTACAAAGTTAATCACAAAGTTTGTAAAAGTTTTTCAAGTGAATGTAGGTAAGGAAAAAAAAAATAAAACTTTATTGCTATGATACAGTGAATGGCAGTATGGAGACCTAGTCACCTCCCAGCTTCTCCTGTTGGAATCCCTCCCTGTCTATGTGGCAGCCAGGCTGATCCTCACACAATCCCCTAAAGCAGCTGAAGCTGGGATGAAGCAGCTACGGGAAGCACACGACGACCAAACTTCCTTTCTTTGCGTTTTCATCTAAATACGCGCCAAGTATATCATTTTCTTCCATAAAGTGTCTCTTCTCATTAAGAATACATGGTCTAATGCCGGCATATATAGTAACTCAATAAAATATAACATTTATATTGGTATACAGTCTATAGTTAAAATTGTGACATGATAAAACACTCAATCAGTATGTATACGGTGTATAATACATGTTTACTATATGTTTGTAATAATACAAATGTTATTTGTGTACGTTGTTTATTGGCGAATGTGCGTTGTGAAATTTGCCCTCAACAAAGATGGACGCCGCGGCGTTGTCAGTGGGCGGGGCCAAGGCGGAACGTTTGTTGACAGTCGCCTGAGCCGGCGGGGAGGATTTACCTGCTGCACCCTTGATCTCTTCCCATGTGTCTGGGCTGCAGGGGAGGCAGGCATGGATGTGCTGGCTGAGGAGTTTGGGACTCTCACCCAGGAGCAGCTCATAGCGCCTGTGGATACTGTGGAGGTGAGAGCCGGCAGTGCAGGAAGAGCAGAGCTTGTCTCTTCACTCCAACACCATCTTTTGTATATAGTAACTCTTAGATAGTGTTTATATATATGTATATATATATATATCACCTGCAATCATGGTGCCTTGTGATTAATCTAAAGGATCACAGTGTGCTCCAGCTAAATGTTTCTTCTGTCAAAGTGCACAAGTGCGCCACCATTATGTATCCCCATGATAGCGTGCCAGCCATATTTGCCTCTTAAAGGGATTCTGTCACCGCTCTATCTGAGATGCTGCAGAGATGCTGCGCGCGCCCTCTCATTCACTTACAGCAGCACACTGAGCACAGCGGGAATTACGCTGAGTTTACTCAGTGTGAACTGAGCCTAAGGAAGAGTCAAAGAGGAGTTGTGGCCCAACTTTTGTGCTGCATTCTGGCACACTTCCCCACGGCTTCCTCTTCCCTCTTCACGAATAATCGATACAACCCGGCCTCTTTTTATCACCTAGCTGTCAGCCAGTGTTTCTGAGTGTTTATTTCAAACATAAACTGCCTGCAGATGACTGATCTGCTATCAGCCACACTATGTTGAAGCCATGGTTTACCTGTCTAGAGACTAATAACTTTTCTTTTTAATGTGTTCGATTCCCCTGATGGAAATTAAATAGTCATTCGGTTTTTTTTCCCCCATCATTGTATCATGCAAAGATTTCCCAATTGGGTCAAAATTAGTTTAAATTTTTTAAATTTCCATCAGGGGAATTGAACCCAGGAAAAAACTTAAAGGTCCCTAGACCATGGCTCCTACACAGTGTGGCTGATTGCATATCAGTCCCCTGTAGGCAGAGACACTGAGTGACAGCTGAGCGAGCAGGAGGCCGGGCAGCATTGATTATTCATGAAGAAGAGGGAGGAGGAAGCAGTGGGGAGGTGTGTCAACTCCTCTTTGACTCTTAATTACACCCCACGGACAAATTACCAAAAGGTACCATGCTCACTAGGAGACTGTCAGCTACAGCACACTGTCAGCTCCTCGGGTAGGGCTCAGGTGCTGACAGATTCCCTTTAAATAGTGTACCATGATGGTGTGCCAGCCAAATCCTTCAGAAAAGATGGTTTAATTGGAGGAAGGGGGGGGGGGGGGGAGATGGAATACGGAACCAAAATGACAGGGCACCAGCTGACTGCTCTCTTATAATGTGCCAGCCCTATGAGCCCCATAACAGTGTGCCACCTATATTCACCCTCATAACAGTGCAGCCGCAGCTGAATGCATCCCCATTGACAGTTTGCTAGGTATCTATGCCCTGGGTGACAGGGTGCCTGCTGTATGCAACACCATGATAGGGTACTGACTGTATGCACCCACATGGCAGGGGTTCTAAAGGTTGCCATACACCTTATACTCTCAGTACATGCGGCTCTTCCAACTGTACCCCGACAGATAATGGAAAATTGCTGCCTGACCCCTTTGTTCTGGGTGAGATGAGCCGCAGTAAGAGCTGTATGACTACGGCTTAACCCTCCCCCCAAAAAAGAACACAGGATTGCTCTGTCGTACTGAATGTTCCTGTGTATGGGGAGGACTGGGGAGATAACTGATGGCTGGATCGTTCGGCCGCCAGTTATTGAAGGTCTATGCCCATCTTAACAGTCAGTCAGGTATTTATCACCTGTCCTGTGGATGAGGGGATATTTTTTCAGCATTTTAAAATCTTCTGACGCGTAGAAGAGATTTGGCAGACATTTTGATGGGGCGCTGAGACCCTGCCAGCTGCTAAAATGAGGAGCAGGAGTGTTTAGCTGAATGTTGAGCGTAACTTTTATTTTTTATTAAACAAAATAGAGTGATTGTACGTGAGACTTTAAAGCGACTCTGTACCCACAATCTGCCCCCCCCCCCCCCCCAAACCACTTGTACCTTTGGATAGCTGCTTTTAATCCATGATCTGTCCTTGGGTCCGTTCGGCAGGTGATGCAGTTATTGTCCTTAAAAACAACTTTTAAACTTGCAGCCCTGTGTCAAATTGGTGTGACCTTGTCCTAGGATTGCGACACCCTCCGTCCCTCCTCCCCGCCCTCTTCATCACTTCATGCCCCTAGAACAATTTCTCCTATTCATCACCTGTGTGAACACAGCACATGGGCTGGATCGTTTAAGACACCTGTCCAGTGTTCAGACTGGTGATGAATAGGAAAAATCCTAGTCCCTAGTGATGAGGAGGGTGGGGAGAAGGGACAGAGAGACATTGCAATCCTAGGGCATACACACTCTAGGCCACGCCAATTTGACACAGGGCTGCAAGTTTAAAAGTTGTTTTTTAGGACAATAACTGCATCACCTGCCGAACGGAGCCCAGAACAGATCTTGGATTAAAATCTGCTATCTGACGGTACAAACGGTTTGGAGGGGCAGATTGTGGGTACAGAGTCGCTTTAACAACCTCTATACCACTACCGACTGTATGAAAGGGGCTAACGTAGAATCCGTCCACCAACAGGGACAGTATATGGGATTTGGCTAGAGCTTCTGACTACCCTAGAGCAGGGGGGGGGGGGGGGTTAAACTCACAGCCCTCCTGCAAAACTACAATTCGCATCATGCCTGGACAGCCAGAGCTTTAGCTTTTCTACTATTATTATTTAAATTCTTCCTTTTTTTTTTTTTTTGCAGGAAAAATGGAAACTACTGCCGGCTTTTCTAAAGGTAAATGGTTTTTTATTTTTCAATAATTTATTAGCGAGCCATTAAATGGGAAGTCTGGTGTCAGCATTTTTTTTTTTTCCAAAAGAATCGGGGAGGAGGTTGCTGAGCATAACAACATGCACTTAACTCCCTGGCTCCAGCACTGGGGTCCGCTGTCCTCCACTCTGGTTCCTGGTCTGAGCGGGTATCCGGGTGGTGACGTATCAGGCCTGCTCAGCCAGTTAGCGGCTGAGGCAGGACCCAGCTACGTGACATGTCACGACCTGGGTTCCCACTCAGACCAGGAGGTGGAGTGGGGGACAGTGGAGCCAGGGAGGTAGATGCATGTTATGTTATGTCTTGCTGATTTAAGGTACTGTGCTTGAAATGCGCCTCCCTCTCCCCTCTCACAGCATGTAGTCCCAGAAACACATCGGACCAGGACTTGTTTCTTTGGCATGGGAAGACGCCTGTATTATACCTGTGTGTTGTTGGTTTGTCTTGTGTCATTGTGGTTATGTGATTTTCCCATTCTTGTGTTTGCCAGGTGAAAGGCCTCGTGAAGCAGCACATAGATTCATTCAACTATTTCATCAATGTGGAGGTAGGTTCTGGTGAAGGGATTAGGACGTCCAGCTTGTCATATAGACGGCACTCTGTCCAGTCAGTGGTGCTCGTGGTAGGAAGGAATCCCGGCACTCACAGAATATATTATACTTGTTTTATTATAGTGGTTCAAGCAGATACATGGAGGACGCGTTTCAGTTGAAAATCGTTATGTAGTTTGAATTTATACGACAATCGTCCTGCGTAATTGCAGGCAACGATCGAGAAATCGTTCGTGTGTTGTGGATTTAGATCAGGCCCTAAAATCATTGTTAATCATTCGCTGTAATTGCGCATTCGTTCACTAATCGTTCAGTGTAATTCCACATCGTTCCTCCTTTTGCTGGGATCAGATGGAGTAAACGATCATAGTAACGTACGACATAACTCACCACTATCGTTCTGTGTAATATGGTGAACGATTTCAGGTTAACGGTAAACGGTCTAATTTGCGATCATTTATCGGTAGTCGTTAATCGTTAAAAATTGCTTCGGCTAATAGGACCCTAAAGCTTTTGAATGATGGGAGTTGTAATTTTGCAGCAACGGAGGGGCCACGAATTTGACACCGTTGCTCTAACGGTTTAACGATAAACTATCACAAACGAGATCGTTTATCGTTAACCTGAAATCGTTCAGTCGTTAATAAGGCCGTTTACTCCATCTGATCCCGGCAAAAGAAGGAACAATGTGGAATTACACTGAACGATTAGCGAACGAATACGGAATTGCAGCGAACCATTGGCGATGATTTTGGTGTCAGCACCAAACGGACAATTAACGATTTCTCGTTGGTCGTTTGATCATTGCCTGCCCTTATGGTTATCGTTTAAATATAACGATAATTCGCATGATAATCATCCTGTGTTATAGGGCCCTCACCCATTTAGAAAAATAAATACTATATGCTATGCTCTACCCGTGGCTTAAAAGGGAACAACAATGGTTGTGTCCCATTTAAAGGGATTGCAAAATACATGGCCTATCCAAAGTCAAATTTTTTTTTTCTTAATTGCAATCTTTTGACATTCCTTTTTGTTCTTCAGATTAAAAATATAATGAAAGCCAATGAGAAGGTGACAAGTGATGCCGACCCAATGTGGTATTTAAAGTAAGTGCTGCCTGTGTCACAGTCGGCATTGGAATTATGCAGATCTGGTCATAGACATGAGATGGGTGGATCCTGACTACAAGGTCTCTTCTGTAGTCAGGGTTTATTAGAGACTCTTCTCTCTAGGGATTAACACTGCGGCTTAAAGTGATATTGTCCCCCCCCCCTTTCCATATAAGTTCTCAGCACTTATATTGGGGACATATTATATCTTACTGTATAAAGGATTTCATTGTGGTCTCTCCCCTCAAAAATGCATGTTATTGTTGGTGGGCAGTGACACTGTAGGCCCTGTCCCCTCTGTGACATCATATGCTATGCTTCACAGCGTCATCAGAATGGGCAGACCTAGAGACATAGCCCTGCCCTCTCTGTGACAGCCGCATTAGAGGGGGTGAGACCTTGGCCTATAGGTCGCCCTATTCCAATGGCTGCTGAGGAGGCGGAGCCTAGACACCAATGATGCCACAGAGGGGGCGGGACCTACTGAGCCAATGTGGGCAAATATATGGGGTTTCCAGGGCCGATAAGCCCCGCCTCCCCCTACGGCACTGTCCACCCACAATAACATGCATTTTTGAAGGGAGAGACCACCAAGAAATCCTTTATACGATAAGATATGAAATGTCAACAATATAAGCTTAATAATGGTGCTGGGAACTCCGTATGTGGAAAGGGGGCGACAATATCACTTTAAGGTCCCTGTACGCTTCAGTGAAAATTCCGCCAGACTTTCACTTGAAATATAAAATTATTTGCGGTCGGTTTAAAGGTAATTTTTTTTCTCAATTGTTTTTCAGGTACCTCAATATATATGTAGGGATTCCCGATGTTGAAGAGAGCTTCAATGTGACCAGACCTGTATCTCCACATGAGGTATATGAGCTTTTAGCAGTGACTTATCAAGTATCCATCTGGGATATGTTATGATGGTGACTGGGCGAACGTCTATAGGAGGTGTTTTTCTTAAATTTTTTTACAATTTATTTTTATTAGTGTCGTCTTCGAGATATGACGTACTCTGCGCCGATCACGGTTGATATTGAATACACAAGGGGAAGCCAAAGGATCATCCGAAACGCCTTACCTATCGGCAGGTAACAGGACAATGTACTGCGTGGCCGTGAGGTCCGCTCTGACCAGTCTATAATCCTTATATTTGGGGGCTTCTCTTTAATTCCCCCCCCCCTATGGATAGAAGACTCTCATGCTCTACAACAGGGATGGGGAACCTGCGGCCCTCTAGCTATGGCAAAACCACAATTCGCATCAGCTTTGACTGTCCAGGCATGATAGGAATTGTGGTTTTACAACAGCTGGAGGACCGCAGGTTCCCCATCCCTGGTGTACACCCATCTATATCATGTGTACCAGGAATAACTTGACTCTGGCTTTCCCCAATGACCTTCTCTTGTTACAGAATGCCGATCATGCTGCGGAGCTCCAACTGTGTCCTCATGGGGAAGACTCCAGCTGAATTTGCAAAACTGAATGAATGCCCGCTGGATCCAGGTGTGTAGTATTAGTATACATACAGCTTATAACAAGCAGGTTTATATGTTGTGTCCTCTATTTCAGTGTCTGGTCACCATAGACTGTGATAAAGTGCGATCCCCTTAGGACTGTTGGTTCGTAATAGAATTTAATATGAGATGCCTTTTTTGCTTGCCGAAAAATAATTAAAATTTTTTTTTTTTTTCAACCATTGTCTGAAAATAAGTTTCAATAGACGAACCTGGTGTCCTTTTTAATTTTATTTGAATTAAAAAAATTTTTAATCCCCTTTTGGTTTTTACAGGTGGTTACTTCATTGTGAAAGGACAAGAAAAAGTCATCTTGATTCAGGAACAGCTCTCCAAAAACAGGATAATTGTGGAAGCTGACAGGAAGGGAGCCGTGGGGGCCTCAGTTACAAGGTAAGGTTCAGGAACTTGTGCGAAGACTAGAGATGAGCGAATGTCGAGCACGTTCAGGTCCGTCCGAACCCGAGCGTGCAGCAATTATTACCGGTGGCTGAAGAAGTTGGATGCCGCTCTAGAGAGTCCAGGAAAACATGGATACAGCTTATGGCCTTATACCCATCTTCCAGGACTCGCTAGGGCTGCATCAAACTTCTTCAGCCTTCTTCAGGTAATCAAATCCTGCACACTCTGGTTCGGACGGACCTGAGCGTGCTTGAGATTCGCTCATCTCTAGTAAAGATATTCTGACGAGAATCCATTGTGCATACACAGTAAGCTAGCTGTCCAATATGATTGTCAGTCGACTGTATACAAGCTGATTGTCACTTGTTGATAGGATCATTTAGCCCTTTGAGGACCAGGCCCAAAATGACCCAGTGGACCGGGCAAGTTTTGATCTTAGTGTTTTCGTTTTTCCCTCCTCCCCTTCTAAGAGCTCTAGCACTTTGTTTTCTATCTACAGGGCCATGTAATGGCTTGTTTGTTACAGGAATAGTTGTACTGTGTAATGGGATCTTTAATTTTACCATAACATGTACGATGGAACCCCAAAGTTATTATTCATGAAGATATAAATAGGGGAAATTGTAAAAAAGAATGCAATATGGTAACGTTTGGGGGGTTCCTGTGTCTACGTAATGCACTATATGGTAAAAGCAACATGATACTATTACTCTATAGGTCAGTCCGAACACAACCATATGCAGGTTTACACAGATTCTCTAATAGTGTGTGTGTGTGTGTGTGTATGTATATATATATATATATATATATATATATATATATATATATATATATATATATATATATATATATATATATATATATATATATATATATATATATATATATATAATATTATATATATATATAATATTATATATATATATAATATTATATATATATATAATATTATATATATATATAATATTATATATATATATAATATTATATATATATATAATATTATATATATATATAATATTATATATATATATATAATATTATATATATATATATAATATTATATATATATATATAATATTATATATATATATATATATATATATAAAAAATTCCAATTAATTATTAATAAAATAGGCCTATTGTTACGCTTATAACGGTGTATTGTATGGGGTGTCATTTTTTTCCACCATGATCTCTAGTTTTTATTAATACCATATTTGTGAAGATCGGACGTTTTGATCACTTTTTATAAATTTTTTACATATATATAATGTAACATAAAATCGGTAATCCGCGCACTTTTTTTCCCTCTTTTCGTCTACGCCGTTCGCAATGACGTTTGTTATTTTTTAATCGGACAATTACGCACACTACAGTATATTATGTTTATTTATTTTTATGTTTTATTTATATAATGGGAAAGGGGGGGGATTTATTGGGGGAGGGGCTTTGGGGTACTGTGTTAGTGATTTTTACCTTTTTTTTTTTTTTTCTTTTTTTTACACATTTGAAGTCCCTTTGGGGGACTTTTACACTCACTAGTTTGATTACACACACTGATCATTGCTATGCCATAGGCATAGCATTGATCAGTGTTATCGGCGATCTGCTCATTGAGCCTGCCTGTGCAGGCTCAGTGAGCAGATCGCCGATCGGACCGCACGGAGGCAGGTGAGAGACCTCCGACGGTCCATTTTAACGATCGGGGCTCCCTCTGTCACTTACACTTTAACGCCACAGCTGTTTATAGAGTTAGTGACACGCTGCAGCGCGATCACTGCAGCCTGTCATTAGCGGTGAGGTGCCGGCTTCTCACTGCAGCCGGCCCCCACCACCTATGAAGCTTCATAGTAGGGGAAACACCCAGGACGTACAGTTACGCCCTGGGTCGTCTGGTGACAGACTTCCATGGTGTAACTGTACCTCCAGGGTCGTCTAGGGGTTAAAGTGTCACTCGGCTAAATTTTTTTTTTTTTTTTTTTTGCAGAAACCAATAGTACAGGCGATTTTAAGAAACTTTGTGATTGGGTTTATTAGCTGAAAAAAAATGCATTTTTATCATGAAAAGCAGTTTGAAGCTCTCCCCCCTGTCTTCATGGTTCTCCTATGAAGAAGGGAGGGGTGGAGGGAGATGAGGCACCAAAACAGGGCAACAAAGAGTTAATTTACAGCTACATCAACAGGCTATCTCTTCTGACAGTCAGCTCTGACCTCTGAATACCGGTTTTCGCACAGCTCCCACTGTGTAATCCTTTGTTCTCTGCTGGCGACTAATTTCCCTCCTCCCCCCTCCCCTCTCCATAGGTTACACAGGACTCGACTGCTGTAAAAGAACCGAGATTTCCTCATAATGAGCAGTGAATGAGAGAGAGGAGGGAAGGGGGAGGGACCCGGGGAAAGTCTTTCTGAATGCAGATAATGGCAGATTTGCCTAATAAACCCAAATACAAAGTTTCTTAAAATTGCCTGAACTATTGGTTTCTGCAAAGAAGAAGAAAAAAAAAATACGACAGTGACACTTTAAGGTGCCCATACCCTTAATGTTGAAGTTTCCAAAACCCGCCACTAGAGGGTTTGGACAAAATTATAAGGTGTATGGGAGCCTCCCGGCTCTACACTGACATGGAGAGAAGGGTTGGATAGCTACTTACCCCTACTTTCCATAGGGAACACATGAATGCTCAGCCTTGGCGAACATGTATCTGTATGGGGAGCACGGGGGACCTAGTGGTATTGAAGATGTATAGGCACCATTAGACAGCTCAGTTATTTGGGGGTAAGGAGCAGCTTGAATGCTCTGTTGGTCACCATGTTCACATCCAGTATTGTCAGCAGCATATTCCCTGCTTACATAGGGAGATGTGCTACTGACGAACCATGATGTCTAGGCCTGACCTATCTACACAAGGAACCGATGAACAGGCCCTCGCTACCAGAATGATCTTATGACTACTGCCGCTGTACCCATGAGGTCATCTGCAGCAGTGTGACTGATCCACACAGCCATGTTCCTATAAGTCAGAGGTTTATGGCATTAGTAACATGCTGTTCTTGCATGTTAAAGTTAAAAGGGTTATTTGGGCTAAGAAAAAGCACAGTCCCACAGCACCGCTTCTATCCTCAGGTTTTGTGTGGTATTACAATCCAGCTCCATTCACTGCAATGGAACTGAGCTGCAAAGCTACACCCAAACCGAGAATAGGAGCGGCCATGTCCTTTTAGGTAGTGTCTGGTAGGGCACTGTTCACTTTTTTTTCTCCAAACTTATTTTATTGAAAAGGTCAGTTAAGCATATACAATAAGCATTAGGGAATACACAGTTCCTTGCTCATAGATACAATCAATTTGATGCATAGTGACCTCAGTTTTTTGAAATTTTTCTGCTATAACAAGTTATGATACATGTACTTAAAGAAAATTTACAGAGATCATATATATTCCCAACGTTCCAAATGATCTAAATAAAAGTGACCTGTTGGGAAAAAGCAGGAAAAGTGTAATAATACAAATTAACATAACATATGAAAATATTTGAGTAAGAATCACTGTTCACTTTAATAGAACTGAGATGCAATACCACATACAAACTGAGGACAGGAATGGCGCTGTTTCTGGAAGAAATTGGTTAGGTTTTTCAGATCCTGAATAACCCCCTTTTAATTAATACATCAGGAGCATTTCCTGGTGTATGCATTAAACAGAGACGGAAAACACACGGTTCGCCCGGCCATAGAAAGCTGATACTATGTATTTACATCCGGGCTGTGAAAATTATCGGTCTGGGAATACTCGATCAATTAATGTGGGCGTCTTACATTTTTTGGCATCTGTATATCCTCCATTTTTTTTTTTTTTTAGGCTTTAAAGGTATTCTCATTCTTCCAAGGGGAAACCTTGTGTTATTGGAAATCAATAAATGGGCAAAATATCCTTTTAAATTTACTCCGCAAGCAGAAATCTGATCTGTGTCCAGATGGGTAAACATCCAGAACGAGCAGAATGGTTGTTGTTTGTATCGATTGTTTTAAGAGGACACGTTTCTTTATGAATCTGTGGTCTTCAACCTTGTAGTTCTCCTATTGTTGCTAAACTTCAGCTCCTGGAATGCCCTGCCACCCTGTGGGGAGTTGTGGTATTGCAGGAGAGACCACTGCAGTTAGTGCTCTGATGGTTAGAACCGGTGTATTGGTTAAAGGGGTTATCCAGGCTTAGATAAACATGGCTACTATGCTCAGGGTGTTACTTTGAAATGTGTTGGGGTCACTTTTTCATTGTATGTTTTGCCTGTCTTGTGCAGCTCTACCCATGAGAAGAAAAGCAGAACCAACCTGGTGATGAAACAAGGGCGATTCTATCTGAAGCACAACACATTGTCGGAAGATATTCCCATCGCCATTATATTCAAGGTGGGTTCATTTCTTTATACGTATCTAATAAAAACTAAGAAATTTTACCATGATTATTATATGTATGGTATATACTAGGGGTAAGGAAGCTTGGCTCTTCAGCTATTGCTAAACTACAACTCCCACCATGCCTGGACAGCCAAAGCTTTAGCTTTGGCTGCCCGGGCATGATGGGAGTTGTAATTTTGCAATAGCTGGAGAGCGAAGGTTCCCTACCCCTGTTATATTGCAACATCATAATCCAAGGGGCTGTAAATGTTCATAAGTTGAATGTCTCCTTATATTGAAAAACATTAATAATGTAGAATGAAGGGTAAGTGAACACATGACCATCTGGCCCTACATATAGGCTAATGGTCGACAAAATGCTGACAACTACTAACTCCACCATACACATGCTTGATTGGCATGGATGAGCATGCATGCGTTTCAAATAGACTAGAGAGAGCTGCTGCTTAGTCGTTTCTGGAGGTGGTTTATATCCCTGAGAACAAAAGGAAGTGGCAGTGCCCTATTTTGATGTCAGGAGGTGCCCATACCCGGGACATGGTTGGCTGTTACCCCCTAAAATCTGCAGGTTTGGCTGATATCTAATGTGTATAACCTGCTTTATATGCTGCTTTTACCCGTTGCTTTAATAGTAAAAATTCAGATTAGTTAAAAAGAAAAAAAAAACGTACCACTCACTGTCCCCTTTTCATCCATTTCATCCATATATATGATAGACCCAATCTGCTGAGGAAATTCACAGCGTTTATATGCTACATGTGTGTTAACCCTTTAGTTGGAATATATATACCAAGTCGCAAGGTGGCTGTATATGATCTTAAAGCTTATGTCTAATACCCAAATCCTGTTTGGAAAGCCTTGTATTTCTCTCGTGCTTTATAGTTCAGTCCTGCCTGTTCATGAAGGTCATTGTGCCAAGTGATAAGTCAGTGTATGCCCGTACAACGTACATTATCCAGCACTTAGGGAGGAGGAATCCTCTATCAGAGTATCATATCAGCAGTTCTGTGTTGGCAAAGACTTCAGAGGAGAAGGATTTAGGGGTAGTGATTTCTGAGAGCCTTAAAATCTCAGTGCAGCCAGGTAGTAGAGAAAGCTAATGGTATGCTGGGCTGTATATACAATGGTATGCTGGGCTGTATATATACAATGGTATGCTGGGCTGTATATATACAATGGTATGCTGGGCTGTGTACATGTATGTATGTATGTATATATATATAATATATAATGGGATTTTGAGAGTACTCACCGTAAAATCCTTTTCTCGTCGATGTTCATTGGGGGACACAGACACAGTGGGTATAGGCTGGTGCCACTAGGAGGCGACACTAAGCAAAGAAAAAAGTGTTGACCCCTCCCCAGGAGAAGTCAACAGAAGATATAAGATAAATCTAGAACACAGAATGGCTGATAGACATTTAATGGTTCTCCTCTCCAGTTATGGTCCAAGGCCCAGAAAAAAGAAAAAAAAAAAGATACAGGGATGGAGCTGTGTTCCCCAATGAACATCAACGAGAAAAGGATTTTACGGTGAGTACTCACAAAATCCCATTTTCTCGCTCGTGGGTGGGAACAAAGACAAAACACAACCAATCGGCAAACATACTGCAACCTGCAGAGAATGGTGATGCAAAGCCAGTACCCTACAAGTAAGGGGTGCCAGGAGCAGGAAGCGATCGGAATCGCCTAGGCAGTAGAGAACCAATGATGCATTGGCCATGAGGTCCCCAGGACTGGGGTGAGTGATGAGCTCCAGCTGTCTGGGACGCAACAGTCTGAGCAGACAGCGGCCCTGAGGAAGAAATGGTAGTCATAAATGCACCCCAAGTGGGCAAAGAATGTATGACTACAGTCAGATGAAGAAGAGAACATTCCCAGGATGGGAAGGCCACGACTGGACAAAGGACAGGAAACAGATGAGAACTGCAGTAAAAATAAAAATAAAATAGCACCACTGAAGAAAGGAGACAAGCCACAAGGGGGGCTATGGATCCAGAAAGGCCAGACCCAGACAGAGTCTGGAGTCGTAGGGAACATGACCGGATGAAAGGGGAAGAACGACAAAGCAGCAGGTCACACATGCCAGGAGCAGGTGGAAGCCACCAGGAGTGCGTGAAACACTGTGTCAATGTACCCAGTGACAAATAAGGAGGGAAGAAGAACACTGAGGGTTAATGAGGGTCTGGTAGAAACCTGGTAACAACCAAGGGCCTGAGAGATGACTACTGGACAAACCAGATGGTGACAGACATGTCCAAGACCAATGATACCAGCAGAGGAAATTGGTTATCCCATACTACTCATCAGTCCAGAGACGAAATAGTAAACTGACTATCAACTTGCACAGTCCTGACTGGGTGATGGAACACCCATGAGTCTAGGCAGGTAACTGAGGTGGTGCTGCCAGGCAGGTTAATAAGTCAGATATGAGCAATTCCTGGAGAGTCCAGGGAAACTAACAAGGATGGCCTATGAAGAAAAGCCCTGCTGTAGATCAAAAAGCCCTGGAGACTGGACTCAGCAGGACAGATAAATCACCTGAAAAACAGACGAGTAGAACGGAGAATACAAAGATGGCCATCATAGAGACAAGGCTGGCCAGAAAAACATCTGCCGGAGAAACCAGGGGTGACAGAAGAGCCTGGATTAAACACAGAGGTGGTCTAGATGACAACATCCTGGTAGGGGCTTCCCAATATCATGGCTCAGGTAAGCCTGATGGTGCATTTACAGACAGATTTATCTGACAGATTTTGGATGCTAAAGCCAGGAATGGATTTGAAAACATGAGAAATCTCAGTCTTTCCTTTATGACCTGTTCCCTGTTTATAGTCTGCTCCTGGTTTTGGCTTCCAAAATCTGTCAGATAAATCTGTCTGTGTAAACGCACCATAAGTCGGAGCAGAGAAAGACCCGACCCACAGACAGTGATCTTATAGAACAATTAGCACTGGGGGGTGGGAGAAGCACTGAAAAGGGCAAGCGCATTGAGATGCAGGGCCTGTGTTGTCTGCAGTAGGGCCGACAGGCATTAACAACCCCAACATTCTGTTAGGATAGAAAAAATTCGAAGAGGGGATTCCACCGCAAATGTTCGCTTCAAAATGAGATGTCTCACCACTAGCAGAGAGGATCAAATAGAGAAAGAAGCAAGGCTAAACGAAAACCAGGGCTCCCAACAACAGTGCCCTAGTACTCCAAGAGAGGATACTATTGTGCAAAGAGGTGGATCAAAGCAGGTGAGCTTCCAGTGGAAACAACCTTGACACCTGTGGCAACAGAAGCCGAAGGGACCAAACCGACACAAAGGAAGAAAGTCCGTCTGTAAGTATCACTCCAGGAAATAACAGAGTCTGGAGACTCGAATCGAAGTAGAGTCAAAAACCCAAAGGTGTCGGACCTGAAAAATTCCCTGAATGTGCACTGGATGCACCATGGGTTAAGAAACCCTTCAAAATGGAATAGGGTGAACAGGTCCACTGCAAGTAGGCTGATGCTTCCACTGGGGTGAAGGAAGTGAAAAAACAGTTTACAAGTCACCATGAGTGAGAACCTTCCCCTGAAAAAACCACGGCTGCTCCTGGAAGGGTGCAGCTCAATAGTGGGAGGACCAGAGGATAGATGGCATCCATAGGGATAGGCCATAAGGCCTGACATACAAGATGGCCCTGTGGCTGTGGAAGAACTAGCAGATGTCCACATTTTAGGTCTGAACTCATAGTGCAGCAGACAATAGGTCATCCACAAAGGAGAGGAAGCTGCATAAGGCAAAGCCTGGTCCTCGTCAGCTTCTGATGTGACCCCATGATGCTCCTGGACATACCAATAACCTGGCATAGAAAGGGGAAAAAATAGGAAGGCTGTACATCATAGCAGATAAATATAGAAGCCAAGAGATCCATCTACCAACCCTGAGATGGGACATAACCAGGCAGGGAGGCTGTACTCATGAGTACACCACCTGTGGGAGTGGATAGCATGGTCGGCTGCCCACTCTGGCATCCCGTATAAAAAGAGGGACAGGGTTCCGGAATGGTTATCATAGGCATCTGATGAAGAAGACAGATCTGCAAGGTAACACATTCATTCCACCTATGGAAGAGGATAATGTGACTACCACCGTAACCATGACAGGGACTAGGTGTGATGGAGGAAGGAACCTTCATACAGCAGACAGATATCGCCTTCGGCCACCGATGTAGTGAAGCGATACCTTTGAACAATTAGGGAATCTTTAATACTCCTCAAATCACCACCCTAGGAGTGGTGTAATGAGGTTAGTGGTGTTGCATGAACAGCTGCAAGTCACAGGAAGAACCCCTCATGCAGCCCCTTCACCCTATCTACAAGGGTGAGTAAGGTGGCTAGCAGGTACTAGATAAAGAGCAGAAGGATATCTCTGCAAACAAGGCACTCCGACTACAGGAGGCGGGAAGCGACAGCTGGCGCAGCCAAAGCAGACCTGAAGTTGAAACTCCAACACCATACCTCTGTCTACAGAAGGGAGAGAGATGACAGCCGACAAGGCAATAAAAGGTACTCAGATGTGACTGACAGGGGGTGCCTCTGTATCCCCCCATTTCTCCTCCAGGTAAGTGGGCAATATATTGTCTGACATAGCAGTAGGCAGTGCTACAAGGGAGGATAACACTGTAGCCGAAGCACTTGACCTCTAGAGAGGAAGTAATATGACTGTGACCTGGCAGTAAGTGGAGTATCTCAAAGAACCACAAAGGTACCACAGTAGCACAAATACTGTACCTGTGAAAGGGACTAACATGACAGCTGTTGTGGCAATTTACTGTGCCACATGACAGGAGAACAGTACCAATGTAGCATAACCGATTCACCTGTGGAGGAGAACGCCATGACTGCTCCACTAAAAAGGGAGCTGACTCAAAAATACCCATGCCATAAGACAGGCAGGATTATGGCACTGTAACATGTGGTGTCACTGTGGCCCACGGTGTCACCTGTGTTAAGGAAAAATTATGACTGCAGAGGTAGCAATAGTCATTACCATGTGACAAGCAGAATGGCCTTATAGCCTGATTACATCACCTGCGAAAGGGAGTAATATGACTGGTATTGCAGCAGCAGTCTGTATCACGTGACTGGCCGGATGGCACTGTGGCATAATTACATCACCTGTGAAAGGGAGCAAAAGAACTGCTGATGTGGCGATAGTCACTGCCAAGTGATAGACAGGATGGTATCGCTGTGCCACGACTACTTCACCTATGAAAGGAGTAGTTTGACCGCTGGTGTGGCGATAGCCAGTGCCATGAGACTGCCGATGTGGCGATAGCCAGTGGCGTGTGACTGCCGATGTGGCGATAGCCAGTGGCGTGTGACTGCCGATGTGGCGATAGCCGGTAGCGTGTGACTGCCAATGTGACGATAGCCAGGGACGTGTGACTGCCAATGTGACGATAGCCAGGGACGTGTGACTGCCAATGTGACGATAGCCAGGGACGTGTGACTGCCAATGTGACGATAGCCAGGGGCGTGTGACTGCCAATGTGACGATAGCCAGGGGCGTGTGACTGCCAATGTGACGATAGCCAGGGGCGTGTGACTGCCAATGTGGCGATAGCCAGGGGCGTGTGACTGCCAATGTGACGATAGCCAGGGGCGTGTGACTGCCAATGTGACGATAGCCAGGGGCGTGTGACTGCCAATGTGGCGATAGCCAGGGGCGTGTGAAATGACAAATCTGTGCCATACAATAAGTAGGATGGCATGATGTGGAAGGAAGCAATATGACTGACAAAATAAAAGAGTCAGGAGAGGACCTCTGCAGTGTGAGCCAGAAGATCCCTCTGCTGTAACTGTAGTCAGTATTATTGGAAGGACAGGCAGAAAGTCTGAGAAGTGATACATTCAGACATTAAAAACTCTTGAAACAGCAATCCTGAGTGTGGGGGAAGAGAATAAAAATAAAAAGCCCTTCCTTGCATGGCAGGAATATGGGAACTGTAATAATTACAGGAACCACTAGAGGGCGCCCGGTTGGTGTGGGGGTGTTTGCTGGTCACTAGTGTGAATGGTTGCCGGGCTAGGGAATTCAGAGGGCGCCGGTGGTGACACGCTGCAGGAGTGTTGGGAGAGTATGGCGCCCACCCGGGAGTGGGGAAAAGGTGGGCGGGCTACAATTATGGCCACCTGTCCCTACCCGCTACTGCACTGTACAGGGGTCCTCCCTTGGTAAATTTTCTCTTAAGGGGATTAAAGAGGAGGGGCGAGGGAGGCCTGACACGGCGGGAAGGTGGTGCTGAGGACATGGGGGACATTGAAGGGGGACAATATAACTATATGGGGGACATTGCAGGGGAACAGTATAACTATATGGGGGACATTGCAGGGGGACAGTATAACTATATGGGGGACATTGCAGGGGGACAGTATAACTATATGGGGGACATTGCAGGGGGACAGTATAACTATATGGGGGACATTGCAGGGGGACAGTATAACTATATGGGGGACATTGCAGGGGGACAGTATAACTATATGGGGGACATTGCAGGGGGACAGTATAACTATATGGGGGACATTGCAGGGGGACAGTATAACTATATGGGGGACATTGCAGGGGGACAGTATAACTATATGGGGGACATTGCAGGGGGACAGTATAACTATATGGGGGACATTGCAGGGGGACAGTATAACTATATGGGGGACATTGCAGGGGGACAGTATAACTATATGGGGGACATTGCAGGGGGACAGTATAACTATATGGGGGACATTGCAGGGGGACAGTATAACTATATGGGGGACATTGCAGGGGGACAGTATAACTATATGGGGGACATTGCAGGGGGACAGTATAACTATATGGGGGACATTGCAGGGGGACAGTATAACTATATGGGGGACATTGCAGGGGGACAGTATAACTATATGGGGGACATTGCAGGGGGACAGTATAACTATATGGGGGACATTGCAGGGGGACAGTATAACTATATGGGGGACATTGCAGGGGGGCAGTATAACTATATGGGGGACATTGCAGGGGGGCAGTATAAATATATGGGGGACATTGCAGGGGGGCAGTATAACTATATGGGGGACATTGCAGGGGGGCAGTATAACTATATGGGGGACATTGCAGGGGGGCAGTATAACTATATGGGGGACATTGCAGGGGGGGCAGTATAACTATATGGGGGACATTGCAGGGGGGCAGTATAACTATATGGGGGACATTGCAGGGGGGCAGTATAACTATATGGGGGACATTGCAGGGGGGCAGTATAACTATATGGGGGACATTGCAGGGGGGCAGTATAACTATATGGGGGACATTGCAGGGGGGCAGTATAACTATATGGGGGACATTGCAGGGGGGCAGTATAACTATATGGGGGACATTGCAGGGGGGCAGTATAACTATATGGGGGACATTGCAGGGGGGCAGTATAACTATATGGGGGACATTGCAGGGGGGCAGTATAACTATATGGGGGACATTGCAGGGGGGCAGTATAACTATATGGGGGACATTGCAGGGGGGCAGTATAACTATATGGGGGACATTGCAGGGGGGCAGTATAACTATAGGGGGGACATTGCAGGGGGGCAGTATAACTATATGGGGGACATTGCAGGGGGGCAGTATAACTATATGGGGGACATTGCAGGGGGGCAGTATAACTATATGGGGGACATTGCAGGGGGGCAGTATAACTATATGGGGGACATTGCAGGGGGGCAGTATAACTATATGGGGGACATTGCAGGGGGGCAGTATAACTATATGGGGGACATTGCAGGGGGGCAGTATAACTATATGGGGGACATTGCAGGGGGGCAGTATAACTATATGGGGGACATTGCAGGGGGGGCAGTATAACTATATGGGGGACATTGCAGGGGGGCAGTATAACTATATGGGGGACATTGCAGGGGGGCAGTATAACTATATGGGGGACATTGCAGGGGGGCAGTATAACTATATGGGGGACATTGCAGGGGGGCAGTATAACTATATGGGGGACATTGCAGGGGGGCAGTATAACTATATGGGGGACATTGCAGGGGGGCAGTATAACTATATGGGGGACATTGCAGGGGGGCAGTATAACTATATGGGGGACATTGCAGGGGGGCAGTATAACTATATGGGGGACATTGCAGGGGGGCAGTATAACTATATGGGGGACATTGCAGGGGGGCAGTATAACTATATGGGGGACATTGCAGGGGGGCAGTATAACTATATGGGGGACATTGCAGGGGGGCAGTATAACTATATGGGGGACATTGCAGGGGGGCAGTATAACTATATGGGGGACATTGCAGGGGGGCAGTATAACTATATGGGGGACATTGCAGGGGGGCAGTATAACTATATGGGGGACATTGCAGGGGGGCAGTATAACTATATGGGGGACATTGCAGGGGGGCAGTATAACTATATGGGGGACATTGCAGGGGGGCAGTATAACTATATGGGGGACATTGCAGGGGGGCAGTATAACTATATGGGGGACATTGCAGGGGGGCAGTATAACTATATGGGGGACATTGCAGGGGGGCAGTATAACTATATGGGGGACATTGCAGGGGGGCAGTATAACTATATGGGGGACATTGCAGGGGGGCAGTATAACTATATGGGGGACATTGCAGGGGGGCAGTATAACTATATGGGGGACATTGCAGGGGGGCAGTATAACTATATGGGGGACATTGCAGGGGGGCAGTATAACTATATGGGGGACATTGCAGGGGGGCAGTATAACTATATGGGGGACATTGCAGGGGGGCAGTATAACTATATGGGGGACATTGCAGGGGGGCAGTATAACTATATGGGGGACATTGCAGGGGGGCAGTATAACTATATGGGGGACATTGCAGGGGGGCAGTATAACTATATGGGGGACATTGCAGGGGGGCAGTATAACTATATGGGGGACATTGCAGGGGGGCAGTATAACTATATGGGGGACATTGCAGGGGGGCAGTATAACTATATGGGGGACATTGCAGGGGGGCAGTATAACTATATGGGGGACATTGCAGGGGGGCAGTATAACTATATGGGGGACATTGCAGGGGGGCAGTATAACTATATGGGGGACATTGCAGGGGGGCAGTATAACTATATGGGGGACATTGCAGGGGGGCAGTATAACTATATGGGGGACATTGCAGGGGGGCAGTATAACTATATGGGGGACATTGCAGGGGGGCAGTATAACTATATGGGGGACATTGCAGGGGGGCAGTATAACTATATGGGGGACATTGCAGGGGGGCAGTATAACTATATGGGGGACATTGCAGGGGGGCAGTATAACTATATGGGGGACATTGCAGGGGGGCAGTATAACTATATGGGGGACATTGCAGGGGGGCAGTATAACTATATGGGGGACATTGCAGGGGGGCAGTATAACTATATGGGGGACATTGCAGGGGGGCAGTATAACTATATGGGGGACATTGCAGGGGGGCAGTATAACTATATGGGGGACATTGCAGGGGGGCAGTATAACTATATGGGGGACATTGCAGGGGGGCAGTATAACTATATGGGGGACATTGCAGGGGGGCAGTATAACTATATGGGGGACATTGCAGGGGGGCAGTATAACTATATGGGGGACATTGCAGGGGGGCAGTATAACTATATGGGGGACATTGCAGGGGGGCAGTATAACTATATGGGGGACATTGCAGGGGGGCAGTATAACTATATGGGGGACATTGCAGGGGGGCAGTATAACTATATGGGGGACATTGCAGGGGGGCAGTATAACTATATGGGGGACATTGCAGGGGGGCAGTATAACTATATGGGGGACATTGCAGGGGGGCAGTATAACTATATGGGGGACATTGCAGGGGGGCAGTATAACTATATGGGGGACATTGCAGGGGGGCAGTATAACTATATGGGGGACATTGCAGGGGGGCAGTATAACTATATGGGGGACATTGCAGGGGGGCAGTATAACTATATGGGGGACATTGCAGGGGGGCAGTATAACTATATGGGGGACATTGCAGGGGGGCAGTATAACTATATGGGGGACATTGCAGGGGGGCAGTATAACTATATGGGGGACATTGCAGGGGGGCAGTATAACTATATGGGGGACATTGCAGGGGGGCAGTATAACTATATGGGGGACATTGCAGGGGGGCAGTATAACTATATGGGGGACATTGCAGGGGGGCAGTATAACTATATGGGGGACATTGCAGGGGGGCAGTATAACTATATGGGGGACATTGCAGGGGGGCAGTATAACTATATGGGGGACATTGCAGGGGGGCAGTATAACTATATGGGGGACATTGCAGGGGGGCAGTATAACTATATGGGGGACATTGCAGGGGGGCAGTATAACTATATGGGGGACATTGCAGGGGGGGCAGTATAACTATATGGGGGACATTGCAGGGGGGCAGTATAACTATATGGGGGACATTGCAGGGGGGCAGTATAACTATATGGGGGACATTGCAGGGGGGCAGTATAACTATATGGGGGACATTGCAGGGGGGCAGTATAACTATATGGGGGACATTGCAGGGGGGCAGTATAACTATATGGGGGACATTGCAGGGGGGCAGTATAACTATATGGGGGACATTGCAGGGGGGCAGTATAACTATATGGGGGACATTGCAGGGGGGCAGTATAACTATATGGGGGGACATTGCAGGGGGGCAGTATAACTATATGGGGGACATTGCAGGGGGGCAGTATAACTATATGGGGGACATTGCAGGGGGGGCAGTATAACTATATGGGGGACATTGCAGGGGGGCAGTATAACTATATGGGGGACATTGCAGGGGGGCAGTATAACTATATGGGGGACATTGCAGGGGGGCAGTATAACTATATGGGGGACATTGCAGGGGGGCAGTATAACTATATGGGGGACATTGCAGGGGGGCAGTATAACTATATGGGGGAGATTGCAGGGGGGCAGTATAACTATATGGGGGACATTGCAGGGGGGCAGTATAACTATATGGGGGACATTGCAGGGGGGCAGTATAACTATATGGGGGACATTGCAGGGGGGCAGTATAACTATATGGGGGACATTGCAGGGGGGCAGTATAACTATATGGGGGACATTGCAGGGGGGCAGTATAAATATAATGGGGACATTGCAGGGGGGCAGTATAACTATATGGGGGACATTGCAGGGGGGCAGTATAACTATATGGGGGACATTGCAGGGGGGACAGTATAACTATATGGGGGACATTGCAGGGGGGACAGTATAACTATATGGGGGAGATTGCAGGGGGGACAGTATAACTATATGGGGGAGATTGCAGGGGGGCAGTATAACTATATGGGGGAGATTGCAGGGGGGCAGTATAACTATATGGGGGAGATTGCAGGGGGGCAGTATAACTATATGGGGGAGATTGCAGGGGGGCAGTATAACTATATGGGGGAGATTGCAGGGGGGCAGTATAACTATATGGGGGAGATTGCAGGGGGGCAGTATAACTATATGGGGGAGATTGCAGGGGGGCAGTATAACTATATGGGGGAGATTGCAGGGGGGCAGTATAACTATATGGGGGAGATTGCAGGGGGGCAGTATAACTATATGGGGGAGATTGCAGGGGGGCAGTATAACTATATGGGGGAGATTGCAGGGGGGCAGTATAACTATATGGGGGAGATTGCAGGGGGGCAGTATAACTATATGGGGGAGATTGCAGGGGGGCAGTATAACTATATGGGGAGATTGCAGGGGGGCAGTATAACTATATGGGGGAGATTGCAGGGGGGCAGTATAACTATATGGGGGAGATTGCAGGGGGGCAGTATAACTATATGGGGGAGATTGCAGGGGGGCAGTATAACTATATGGGGGAGATTGCAGGGGGGCAGTATAACTATATGGGGGGAGATTGCAGGGGGGCAGTATAACTATATGGGGGAGATTGCAGGGGGGCAGTATAACTATATGGGGGAGATTGCAGGGGGGCAGTAAAAAATATATGGGGGAGATTGCAGGGGGGCAGTATAACTATATGGGGGAGATTGCGGGGGGCAGTATAACTATATGGGGGAGATTGCAGGGGGGCAGTATAACTATATGGGGGAGATTGCAGGGGGGCAGTATAACTATATGGGGGAGATTGCAGGGGGGCAGTATAACTATATGGGGGAGATTGCAGGGGGGCAGTATAACTATATGGGGGAGATTGCAGGGGGGGCAGTATAACTATATGGGGGAGATTGCAGGGGGGCAGTATAACTATATGGGGGAGATTGCAGGGGGGCAGTATAACTATATGGGGGAGATTGCAGGGGGGCAGTATAACTATATGGGGGAGATTGCAGGGGGGCAGTATAACTATATGGGGGAGATTGCAGGGGGGCAGTATAACTATATGGGGGGAGATTGCAGGGGGACAGTATAACTATATGGGGGAGATTGCAGGGGGACAGTATAACTATATGGGGGAGATTGCAGGGGGACAGTATAACTATATGGGGGAGATTGCAGGGGGACAGTATAACTATATGGGGGAGATTGCAGGGGGACAGTATAACTATATGGGGGAGATTGCAGGGGGACAGTATAACTATATGGGGGAGATTGCAGGGGGACAGTATAACTATATGGGGGACATTGCAGGGGGGCAGTATAACTATATGGGGGACATTGCAGGGGGGCAGTATAACTATATGGGGACATTGCAGGGGGGCAGTATAACTATATGGGGGACATTGCAGGGGGGCAGTATAACTATATGGGGGACATTGCAGGGGGGCAGTATAACTATATGGGGGACATTGCAGGGGGCAGTATAACTATATGGGGGACATTGCAGGGGGGCAGTATAACTATATGGGGGACATTGCAGGGGGGCAGTATAACTATATGGGGGACATTGCAGGGGGGCAGTATAACTATATGGGGGACATTGCAGGGGGGCAGTATAACTATATGGGGGACATTGCAGGGGGGCAGTATAACTATATGGGGGACATTGCAGGGGGGCAGTATAACTATATGGGGGACATTGCAGGGGGGCAGTATAACTATATGGGGGACATTGCAGGGGGGCAGTATAACTATATGTGGGCACAGCAGGGGATCCTACATACATACATAGAGTAACCCACATACCTGCTTGAGTGCTGCTTGAGGGGGTGAAGGTGAAGTGGGGGGGGAGTTGAAAGTGGGGTGAGGGGGCTGGTTGAGGGTGTGAAGGGGGGAGTAAGGGGGCTGGTTGAGGGGGGAGTGAGGGGTTGAGTGGGGGCTGGGTGAGGGGTGAAAAGAAAGAGGGATGCTTTTACTTGGGGGTTGTGGCATTTTGCACTGGGATTTGATTATAGTTTTGTTTTTTTATAGTCCGGCCCTCCGATGGTCTTAGGGACAGTGAACTGGCCCCCTGTGTTAAAAGTTTGGGGACCCCTGATTCTACAATAACAGAATGTAATCATGCCTGGGATATACATATATCTATCCTAAGATAATAAGGAAGTATATACAAAAAGGGGCCGACCTAGATGAACCAAGTGGTCTTTTTCTGCATTCTCTATGTTTCTATGGAACCTAGAGTGCTGTCATCTTTTAAAATGGGATGTTATATGGGATTTCATATTCAATTTATTTGTGTATTCTGCTTATATGGCACCAACATATACCAAAGACTGACCTTACTGGGGCTCACTATCTAATTTCCAGACTGTCTGCTCTGAATTTTTCACTGCAGGCGATCCTTGACGTGTGAACGTAGCCTAAAAATGGTTTCAATTTGGCTAGAGAACCTCTGTACATGTGGAGCCTTAGAAAACGAATTTCCAGCAGTGGCCACTAGAGGCAGTCATGAGCTATATCTTTCTTGCTTATCTCCCTGAATTTCATTAAAGAGCTTCTTGATTTAAAGCCAGATGTTTGCTAACAAGACGCTAATAATATCATCTTGGGAGGAGGTTTTTCTTGTGTATATTGAAGTCTCAGGCAGATATGTTCGCTATATAAAGTGCCTTTCCCTCTGGAGCAGGGGTAGGGAAGCAGTTGCAAAACTACAACTCCCATCATGCCGGGACAGCCAAAGCTTTAGCTTTGGCTGTCCAGGCCTGTAGTTTTGCAACAGCTGGAGGGCCAAGGTTCCCTACCCCTGGTGTAGAGAGTTTTATGGCACACTGGCAGCATCTTGTATGTATCTGGTTGGATAGTTCCAGGAATAGGAGTGCATAGGCCCGCTCCCCGTGCATGTATGATCATTACATATGCACGTGCATCCACATCTCTGTATGTATCTGCGGAGGTCTCAGAAAGTTAGACCGTAAATACCCTAATAGTGACTCAGACCTGTCACTATTTTACTACCATTGATTTTCCCATGAATGTCCCTAGGGTAAGAGCTAGTGTAAATGGCAATACCGAATATATCTTTTAGGGCAGGGACCCTTGGCTCTCCAGCTGTTGAAAAACTACAACTCCCTAAAGCTTTGGCTGTCCAGGCATGATGGGAGTTGTAGTTTTGCAACAGCCGGAGGGCCAAGGTTCCCCTACCCCTGTTTCAAGGTATAAACATCACTACATGATAGGGAGCAGATGTGAATATAAAGACAAAAAAAAAAAAAGTATAATTCTACCTATATACATTGCTTTGTTTTTGCTGCCGTGCACTCGGGGTTAATCTGAAACCCTGCTATATCCATTGACTGGTAATGATGTAACAGCTGGATGGATATATGCTGAAGGCCGCTCTATAAAGTGCTACATAATCTTGTTAGACAAGGTGTTTTGGCATCTGTCCTACACCCCCTGCCCCCCGCCATAATGTCACATACAGTACTGCAGAGTTTGCTGCCACCTAGTGGTCCATTAACAGCGCTGTCAGTCTCAGTCTGACTTTGAGCAGAATTCCCCAGATCTCGAGTCTGATCTTATGTACTTGGCACTACCTCCATAGATAGGATTTTGTTAGGGTCATTGAGAACTGTTTTGTACAATGTATTTCTGGGAACGATTTGGCTATAAGATTCAGAATATTAGGTCTTGAGTGTTTCCCAGCTGTATGTGCTCCCTACACTTTGAGAGGCTTTATATCATCCGTCTGGTACTACCCTCTAGTGATCAGTCATTGCCAGACTTTATAGAGACTTTCCTAAACGATTCTGACCATAGCTGCTCCCCGCCCTGTCGGTTCTGTTCAGGGCACACGTGGAGAGTGCAGCTTAGTTTTTTTTTCTTGTAGGATAAAAACAATGCAAAATAATGAGGTCAACAAATGTTATATGCTAGAGTACAAGCATTGACATGGTTGTGTCCCTTTAAATCAATATTGCTGCTAATATATACATTTGTTCTTAAAGGGAAACTATCAGTAGGTTAGAAGAATCTAACCTGCTGATGTGTCCCTATAGCGCATGGGGCGCTGAGGATGAAGGTATGTCTCTTACCTAACTACCATAAATGCATAAATAATGTGCCGATGCAATATAGTATAATACCGCTATACAGTTCATAAATAATACTTTCATACAATGTCTACATAAAACAGTTAATTACATCTCGCGTAATATGACTGTATAGTCCTCTGGTACTGGAGGGTATGTTATTTAAATAATATTGCCATATAATGCCAAAACAGTAATCTTTACCATCTCTAAATAATGCTGCTATATGGTGCCTAAAAATATGCTAATTGCGTCCACATAATATTGCTATATATATATATTGCCTAAACTTTATGGCAGTAACCAGTCCAACTAATAGGGTAATTCAGTTCCTAAATAATATGCCAATACAGTGTCTAAATAATACTGCCATACAATGCATAACTAATATGCCAATACAGTTTCTAAATAATACTGCCATACGATACATAACTAATATGCCAATACAGTGTCTAAATAATACTGCCATACGATACATAACTAATATGCCAATACAGTGTCTAAATAATACTGCCATACGATACATAACTAATATGCCAATACAGTGTCTAAATAATACTGCCATACAATGCATAACTAAGATGCTGATACTGCCACAGTGCCAAACTAGTATGACTAGTGTCCAAATGATACTGCCATATAATGCATAAGTAACATGCCAATAGTTTCTAAACAATACTGCAATATAATGCATAACTAATGTCAATACAATGTCTCATTAATACCGCCAAACAATGCGTAAATAATATGCCAATACAGTGTCTAAATAGTACTGCTATACAGTGCATAACTAATGTCTATAGTGCCCAAATACTGTTATAGTACGTACCCAATATGCCTATAGGGTCCATATAATACTGCCATACAGTGCATAACTAATATGCTGACAGTGCCCATTAATACTGCAATGTAATGCGTAAATAATCTGCCAGTATAAAGTTTGAATAATTTGCCTATGCCATGCCTACATACAGTGCCAAAATAGCCATACAGCGCCTAAATAATACAGCCATACAGCATCCTAATGCTACTGCCACACAGTGCCTAAATAATACTTAATACCTCTATACAATGCCTAATGATATACAATCCAAATATGACAGTATATAATATACTGACAAACTGGAACATAAATAATACGGTCATGCAGCGCCAGTAGTGTCCAGATAAAAGTGCATAATAATACTGTCCTTCCATGTCAAATAAATACAGCTATACAGTGCTTAAATAATGCATTGGGGGAGATTTATCAAACATGGTCTAAAGTGAAACTGGCTCAGTTGCCCCTAGCAACCAATCAGATTCCACCTTTCATTCCTCACAGACTCTTTGGAAAATGAAAGGTGGAATCTGATTGGTTGCTAGGGGCAACTGAGCCAGTTTCACTTTACACCATGTCTGATAAATCTCCCCCAATGTGTCCAAATAACCCTGCCATACAATGCATAACAGTGCTCCATTACTTGCAAAATACCGGTCATTTACAGCCCACATAATACCGCCATGTAGTGCTCACATGCTATGCTGTTATGTCATTCCGCTGACAATTGAAGGGGGGCGCCTTAGTTATAGTGATATTGTAGGTTTGTTAGACGTGGAGATGGGGGAGGGGGCCTCCGCGTGACCCACGTGATCGGCCACATCATCCATTCCTATATCCCCTCATTGTAACATAACATTCAACACAATCACCTTTCCCAACAACAAGCAAAACCCCCAAAGACGTCTGCCAGAGAACCGTAAAAATTTTTTTATTTTTTTTTACCACCGCGCTTATGTTCACATGCCATAGCATTTAACCTCCAGCGCTGAAACCGATAGCAAATCGCTTTTAATGGCTTGTTCAGGTTCTACCTATTGTGCGTCCGACTTTGCCAGATGGCCGGGTTTAACACTAGTCCAATAAGTGCCTGAAAGTAATTCCGTCCAGCGGCACAGCATTAGCATAAGCAAATGTCACAAAGTCAACCCCGCCAAAAACAACTTTTTTTTTTTTTTTTTTCTCCTGCAGGCGATGGCCGTCGAGAGTGACCAAGAAATAGTGCAAATGATCGGCACCGAGGAGCACGTGATGGCGGCTTTTGGGCCAAGCTTGGAGGAGTGCCAGAAAGCGCAGATCTTCACCCAGATGCAGGTGGGATTCCTGGTTTCAGTTTTTTTTTTTTTTTATTTTATTATTTTTTTCAATATTTACTTCTTTATGTAATTTTATGCCGCCCGTCCTACAAAGCCTAACAAGCTCCGAGACTGGGAACCTCAATTAAAAGGCTTTTACCTTAGGCTTAACACTAAATAAAGTTTTATTGTTTTTTTTATTTTTTTTTTTTATTTATTTTTTTTTCCCCCCTTTTTTGAAGTGACCCGGTTGAGTAGTTAAAAGAAAAAAAAAAACGAAACACATGTTTTTGGTTATAGGAATACATTTTTTTTTTTTTTTTTTTTTTGCCTTTTGGGTAAGTGCATAGACTTGTTGTTTTGTGACGTTTGGCGTCTGTACATTGTACGGATTGTAGATTGGTTGTCTGCCATTGGTCACACAAAAAGCTCCGGATTAGCAGGCTGTAAAGGGAACAAGTTAACAGGAAAATACTATCCAGTCTGAAAGCAGCATATTATAGAGCCGGAGGAGATGTGCACATCAAGATATGTATGATGATGGAGATGCCACCTAAAGTGATGAAATTCTGACCTTAAAGGGGTAGTTTACCATAATTTTGTTTCTTTTAAATTCACTGGTGCCAGAAATTTTCTTCTTTTAAAAAATCTAATGTCTTCCAGTACCTATCAGCTGCTGTATGTCCTGCAGGAAGCGGTGTATGCTTTCCAGTCTGACACAGTGCTCTCTGCCGCCACCTCTGTCCATGTCAGGAACTGTCCAGAGCAGCAGCAAATCCTCATAGAAAACCTCTCCTGCTCTGGACAGTTCCTGACATGGACAGAGGTGGCAGCAGAGAGCACTGTGTCAGACTGGAAAGAAAACACTACTTCCTGCAGGACATACAGCAGCTGATAAGTACTGGAAGACTAGATTTTTAATAGAAGTACATTACAAATCTCTAGCACCAGTTGATTTTGAAAGAAAAAAAATCTTGGTGGACACCCCCTTTTAAAGTCAGGATTTCTACACTTTACATGGTATCTCTGTGTGTGTATGTGTGTGTGTGTGTATAGATAAATAGATGACAGATAGATGAGAGAGAGAGATTATAGAGATATATTTTATTGGTTCCACAGAGATCAGGAAGTCTTTGCAGGATGACATCTTATCTAGGGAACTGGCTAGTCAAGTAGGGATTATCCAATATGGAGACCCCCTTTAAATTGGTTTTCTTTTAGGACACCCCCTCTCCTTATATTTATAGATTCAGGGTCATTTATTGTGGCCGTACCCCCTATCTAGTCACCAGATAGTAAAGCCATTGCAAACAGTGGTTAACTTGTATTACCTTTATTTGATCAGGTACCATGTAATACCGCATACTTCCTGCAGCCGTCTGCGGGCGCTCTTTCTTGTTATTTGATACTTTATACCTGTTGTCGTTTTTTTTTTTTTTTTTTCTTCTCTATACAGGCTTTAAAGTATATTGGGAATAAAGTCAGAAGGCAGCGGATGTGGGGAGGAGGCGGCCATAAGAAGTCCAAAGTAGACGAAGCTCGTGAACTCCTTGCCTCCACCATACTTGCTCATGTTCCGGTACGCAACCTACCACTGATGGTCTAAGTATCTGTTTCATGTCTGTGTGATCTGACATCTTATTTAATTATTGTTCCTTATCTATTTCTGGGCAGTATTGATTATCTATCTATCTATCTATCTATCTATCTATCTATCTCCTATCTATCTCCTATCTATCTCCTATCTATCTCCTATCTATCTCCTATCTATCTCCTATCTATCTCCTATCTATCTCCTATCTATCTCCTATCTATCTCCTATCTATCTCCTATCTATCTCCTATCTATCTCCTATCTATCTCCTATCTATCTCCTATCTATCTCCTATGCGTTGTGCATAAAAAAAGTGATGTCCACTTTTCTTTATTGCCACAGTGCACCCAAAATTACAAATAAAGCTACTTACTATTTTGTGTATACAACTGCTGTGCAAACCTGTGAGTCTCCATGGTAACAGACTACAAACAATCTCTGTGCAGTCTGATCCTGCAGTCATGCTCCCATCACATTATCACCATCACTCATTATTATACATTTGATCAGACTTTCCCAGCATTTATGTGTATTGTGTTACCACACTAGGGCTACATTGGAACTTTAATAATAATAATAAAAAAAACACCACAACATCAGATAGTAAATAAAGATTTTGAAAATTAGTTTTATTTATTCATTTAGATGCATTTAAATAAAATAAAATGTTCAAGTCAGCTGGTACCAGAAAGTTATATAGGTTTGTAATTTACATCTATTAAAAAAAAAAATCTTCAGTCTTTCAGTACTTATCAGCAGCTGTATATCCTGCAGGAAGTGGTGTATTCTTTCTAGTCTAACACAATACTCTCTGCTGACGCCTCTGTCCATGTCAGGAACTGTCCAGAGCAGGAGAGGTTTTCTATGGAGATTTGCTGCTGCTCTGGACAGTTCCTGATATGGACAGAGGTGGCAGCAGAGAGCACTGTGTCAGAATACACCACTTCCTGCATGTCAAAAATCTTCTAAAGTGAACGTAACACTTAGAATAGATACTCTGAGTTAAAACTACCTATCCCCTATCCAGGATAAGGCATTATTAGTGTCAGATAGCAGGAAGGGGTGGTCCGATCCTTCACCAATCACTTCTCATATATGGTGGTGATAGGTGATCAGTTCTGATTATGGAAGAACCCTTAAATAAAACTAATAGTCAATCCAGTCTAACTTATAAGTATTAGTGCTCTAAAATATATAATGTAAGTTTTTTTTTTTTGTTTTTTTTTTTTTGCTTTTCCTTATTAAGGTGAAGGAATTCAACTTCAGAGCGAAGTGCATCTACACGGCGGTGATGGTGCGGAGGGTGATCCTGGCTCAGGGAGAAAATAAAGTGGATGATCGAGATTATTATGGAAACAAGAGGTTGGAGCTGGCAGGACAGGTAGGCCGGGCATATAGGGACAGTAAATTAAAGTTCTCCCCTTACTGTGTGGGTATATGCACACACAAAAAAAAAATTTTTATCAAAAGTTTTGAATGGTTGGTGTCTTAACGTTCTGAATGATCCTGGCGAAGTCTGCGCATTCTCTCTCGACTTTGTGTCATGTGACCAAGATGGCCACATGAAGTAAGTCTCCAGGCAGAGACGTATCAACAGCTTGTTGTGTTCTAGATACTGGGACCAATGGAATTTTTTTCCCACTAGATCCATCACGAATGCGCATTAAAAACAACATGAGTTATACGCAGATTATTTGGGTTGCAGATTTGCCATGGATAGAAAGTTCCTAGGCAGAAAGTATAGAAAGTGAAATCGATGACAAACCTACAACATGAGCGGCTGCTCGTTTGTCCAAGGGCCTAATGGCATATAAAAGCATGTCTGTGGGGCCAACTTAGCTGTAATATTAAAGAAACTGCCCTGTTAGTGTGATCCCTTCTGGTACTATGTGCAGTCAGCAGCATGAAAAAGACCGGACAATCCCTTTTAAAATGAACGCGTTGTTTCAAAAGATATTTAAAATATCGTAGTGGTGACTTTGGGCTTGCACTGCTGTTATGGAGCCCCCCTTTATGGTAAAGAGGTACTCCAACCATTTTTTTTTTTCTTTCAGAAAGTGCCAGAGATTTGTGATTGAATTATATTAAAAAATCTCAATACTTATCAGCTGCTGTATGTCCTGCAGGAATTGGTGTATTCTTTCCAGCAATGGGAACAGGAGAGTATGGGGATTTGCTACTGCTTTGGACAGTACCAGCCATGGACGGAGGTGGCAGCAGAGAGCACTGTCAGACTGCACTTCCTGCAGGACATACAGCAGCTGATAAGTACTGGAAGACTGAAGATTTTTAAATAGAAGTAAATTACAAATCTATACAACTTTCTGAATCCAGTTGATTTGAAAGAAAACTATTTTCACCGGTGCACCCCCTTTAAATTGTATCGTTATCGACCGGATGACGTTCATCTCCATCTTTTTATGTTTATTTTTTAGCTTTTTTAAAAAAAAAAAAAAATCTTGTAAGAATTCCCTCGTCCTCTCTAAGCCATTCCAAGAACCCAATTCTTTTTGAGCCGATAGAGTTCAGTTCCAGCAGAATACATAAAGAGAATAAAAATTTTCTCAATGTGTTCAGATCGCCGGAAGAGCCGCCAACAATGGCGTATTGTATCTCTCCAAAGGAAAGAGAATAGAATATGATGGGATTTTTCTGCTAATTTCACACCCCATGGGAAGAAGGAAATGGGCTCCCGTCTTAGATAACAGATGGGGACCCATAAGCCAATTTTTTTTTTTTTTTTTAAATATTTTTTTTTTTCTGTTTAGTCACTGGAGGATTGGGGTAGGCCCTCCGCCAGCCGAGGTGTTAGCAAGACCCACCGATTGGAGACTTAATCTTTTCACCTCTCCTCTTCTTCTTTTTTTTTTTTTTTTTGTGTTTCATTATTCTTCAAGCGTTTACCCCCCCCTCCCCCCAGTCTCCCTTTTGTCTTTCCGTATTTTTTTCCTGCCTCCTCTAATGCAGCTCGCTTTGTCAGGACGAGATATGGAGCGGGGGGCCTCGAAATCCACCAACCTTGCGCGGCGAGAGGGATTTCTGCCTTGTGACAAAAGAAGCGAGCGCATTGACTTCAGAGATTGCCTAATCCCGGGCGCCGGCTCTGATAATGTAATTAAGGCCGCCTTAATGTCTTTAATTTCGCAAACCGGTTTGTGTGAAAAGGAGAATTTGGCACTCTAAAAAGCCTGAGCGCTAAATAGCAATCTCATGCCGCCTCATTAGAATTCTCTGACATTAAGCTAATTGGGGGAAAACTGTTGCAGAGGCTTAAATTCTTTCAGATTTTTTTTATTTTTTATTTTTTTTCTCTTCCCCTGTACGGTTATAGGTGTCATGTAAGCTGTGAAGGTGCCGAAAATCGGAAAATTGGGTGATTATTAACCTGTGCTGTGCCTGAAAGGTCACTATTCCTCTCCTGCTGTTGCAAAACTACAACTCCCAGCATGCCCTGACAGCCGAAGGCTGTCAGGGCATGCTGGGAGTTGTAGTTTTGCAACAGCTAGAGTGTAGAGACCCCAGGAGGTGCGGCCTCCATGGATAGGACTTGTATCATCCCACAGTTGATGGAGGTCTGGGGAGTCATGTCTGCAGTGTGGCCCCCGAAGCTGATATAGGCCACTGCCATTAAAGGGGGTGTCCAGTGAAAATCTTTTTCTATCAAATCAACTGGTTTCAGAAAGTTATATAGATTTGTAATTTATTTCTTGCTCTTTATGTTCACTTGTATTCACTCCTTGGGTATAGGCAGGTAATGTCTCCTGGGCCCTGGTGCGAGAGGCCAACTTGGGCCCCCCCTCCTTTCATGACCAAGTGATGCTATTGGTGTGTGTATATATATATATATATATATATATATATATATATATATATATATATATATATATATATATATATATATATATATATATAATATATAATATATATATACATACACACACACACACACACCAAGACAGATATTACCAATAACACCAGCATATTGGAAGAGAAAGTATTATCACCGTACATATTACCGCCATACTGTTACCGACCAAATCCTGTATACTGAGACCAATATTACCAGTAATACCAGTATATAGGAAGGAAACATTACTGCCACACCACAACCACTACCATCACCACCATATTGTTACTGACCAAATCCAGTATACTAAATCACCTCATCCAGTCATATAGAGGTGGCCCCAGCTCTACACAGGCTCTATACACCATATGCATTACAGTGCAGATATATCAGGTGACTCACAGGGGAAGTCTTTTCTGATCGGAGTTCTTTACTTTTCTTCTTCTCCATCCTCCCTGGGCCATTATGAGAACTTCTCCGAGCCACGAATCCACGGAATCTGCCAGACAGACATATTAGTCTCCTCACTCTGACACCATCCTCATCTATATACATACTGCACATCTGTACTGTCCCCTTTACACCCTCATTTAGTGGGTAGCCCTGACTCTGTGACCTCCTAATAATATATGCCCCCCTCTGTGTATTCCCTCTCCCCCTATGTTGCCCCCCCAAATAGATGGCCCCTCTCCCCCCCATTTTGCCCTCCTTATAGATGGCCCCCTCTCCCCCCACCCTCCCCTATAGATGGCTTCCTCTCCCCCCTCCATATAGATGGCCCCCTATACCCCCTCCCTTATAGATGGCCCCCTCTACCCCCTCCTTATAGATGGCCCCCTCTACCCCGTCCCTTATAGATGGCCTCCTCTGCCCCCTCCTTATAGATGGCCTCCTCTCCCCCTCCCTTATAGATGGCCCCCTCTACCCCCTCCCTTATAGATGGCCCCCTCTACCCCGTCCCTTATAGATGGCCTCCTCTGCCCCCTCCTTATAGATGGCCTCCTCTCCCCCTCCCTTATAGATGGCCCCCTCTCTCCTCACCCTCCCTTATAAATGGTCCCCTTCCCCCCCCCCCCTCCCTTATAGATGGTCCCCTCCCCCCCCCCCCCCCCCCGGCCCTTATAGATGGTCCCTTCCACCCACCCTCATAGATGGCTGCTCTCCCCCCCCCCCCCCCCCCCCCCCCAAACAAAACTTAACAAAACAAAACTTAACTTACCTGACAACGCGCTCCCACGTTGATCCTCTCTCCTCCTGGTCTGTCTGCTGCTGCTGGGTGTCGCATCTTATCCCCGGCAGCGCGCGCATCCCAGAGCTCCCTGGGCGCTGCAACCGGAAGTCAGGGCCCAAGGCGCGCAGGGAGCTCTGGGATGCGCGTGCTGCCAGGGATAAGACGCGACACCCCCGGCAGCCGCGCAGCATCCGGGGGAAGACTGAGCCTGACTCTTGTGACCTCAAGCAAAACAATGCTTGCGGTCACAAGAGTGATTGATCGGGAGGGCCTCGCGCTACGCCACTGGGTATAGGATGAGGTTAACCTCGTCAAGTTAAATAGCAGTTGAACCTACACAACTTCTTTCTCTCTTGTAATTTACTTCTGTTTAAAAATCTCAAGTCTTCCAGTATCAGCTGCAGTATGTCCTGCAGGAAGTGGTGTATTCTTTCCAGTCTGATACAGTGCTCTCTGCTGACACCTGTGTCCATGTCAGGAACTGTCCAGAGCAGTAGCAAATCCCCATAGAAAACCTCCCCTGCTCTGGACAGTTCCTGACATGGACAGAGGTGGCAGCAGAGAGCACTGTGTCAGACTGGAAAGAATACACCAATTCCTGCAGGATATACAGCAGCTGAGAATTTTAAATAATTTACAAATCTGTGTAACTTTGACACCAAATGATTTAAAAACATTTATTTTTTCCGCCTAAGGCCTAATTCACACGTCCGTTGTTCTATCGGCAATTGCGGGCAGAACATAAAACTTACGTTATCCAAGTGCCGCAAATAATCTGGACATGTTGTAATGCGGACCGTTTTTTTGCAGCGCGGATCGCTAGGGTAATGAAGTGGGAGCACTACAGATGCACATTCGTAGTGCGGGCTGCGGTCGCGGACTACACTACGGGTGTGTGAATGATGTCCAAGGCTGGGTTCACACTACGTTTTTGCAAAAGGATGAAAAACTGTTGAAAAAAACAGATGCAATTGTGTGCCTCCGTTTTTCCATTGACTTCCATTATAAAGAAAAACGGATCAAAACGGAATGAGGTTGACCACGGATCCCTCTTTTTTTTTTATAATGGAAGTCAATGGAAAAACGGATCAAAACGGAGGCACACAGTTGCTTCCGTTCTTTTTTTCAGTTTTTCATCCGTTTTTTGCAAAAAACGGATTGCAAAAACGTAGTGTGAACCCAGCCTATGGGTCCTATTCCACCGGACGATTATCTTTCAGATTATCGTTAAATCTTTTAAATCTAAACAATAATCGTTCGGTTGAATAGCAGTTAACGACTAACGATCGAACAAGAAATCGTTGATCGTTTAATAAGACCTGGACCTATTTTTATCGTTGCTCGTTCGCATTGAATAAGAAGTCGTTCGGTCGTTTGCAGTAGTGACAAACGCAATAGCGACGACAAGACGACCGCAAGAACGGTCATAAGTAATGATTATCTTTCCATGTAAATGGGTGAACGATTTCAGGTCTTTCGTAATAGCGGTCGTTTGGATCGTTTATCGTTAACGATTATGCGGACGATAATCGTCCGGTGGAATAGGGTTAGTTACCAGTTATCCTTCCTTGGAGCACTTGCGTTTTTTTTGTTTTTTTGTTATTACGGTATGTTCCATGGCTACACCAGTCATTTCTCCATTGCTTACCAGGAACACCCCACAAGACCAGCCATTCTGGAGATGCTCTGACCCAGTCATCTAGATCTTTACATTTCAAGAGCTGACTGGTTCCTTGCTGTCATGTAATTTATCATTATATCATATGTATTATAATCCATATTATCTTTGGCATGAGCCATCTTCCAGTGCTGTATGTCCTGCAGGAAGTGGTGTATTTTTTCCAGTCTGACACAGTGCTCTCTGCTGCCACCTCTGTCCATGTCCGGAACTGTGCAGAGCAGTAGCAAATATATAAATTATATATACCATTATATAATATGTATTATATATAATACTCTTGACAGGTTTGCATTGTCACAATGTCATGGCTTATCAGCGTATATGGGCTCACACACACCCACTATCCACAACTTTAGGGGGAGATTTATCAAACATGGTGTAAAGTGAAACTGGCTCAGTTGCCCCTAGCAACCAATCAGATTCCACCTTTCATTCCTCACAGACTCTTTGGAAAATGAAAGGTGGAATCTGATTGGTTGCCGGGGGCAACTGAGCAAGTTTTACTTTACGCCATATTTGATAAATCTCCCCTTAAAGTCTTTATAGGGGAAACCTTGAACTTCCTCCTTTATTATATATTGCAGCTGCTGTCGCTCCTGTTTGAAGACTTGTTTAAGAAGTTTAACTCCGAGATGAAGAAGATCGCCGACCAGGTGATTCCTAAGCAGAGAGCAGCGCAGTTCGATGTGGTAAAGCACATGCGTCAGGATCAGATCACCAACGGCATGGTGAACGCCATCTCTACGGTAAGAGGAGCGATCGCTTTACATTGTTATCATACTTTATCCAGCAAGAGGGGGAAGAGTTCAATCAATTACAGGGATTACATGGGATTTCTGCACAGATCAAAAGGGATTTTATTAGATTATCGGATTATATTCAGCTCTGTAGACCTTTACATGGTGATGGGGCCTTAAAGAGACCCTGTCAGTAGATTGATGCTGTCCTATCTCAGGGCAGCATAAAATAGTGACAGAGAAGCTGTACAGAATGATGTATCACTTACATTGTTCTGTGCAACTGATCCAGAGATCTCCTCTTAAATAACATGGATAACAAGTAGTCCTCTCCATTATGAGTGTGAGCCCAGTAGTCCTGGATATTCATGAGCACCAGCAAACTCCACCCACCAGCTGCTGATTGGCACTTATCTATCCAGCTGTGTATAGGTAGTCAACTGTCAATCAGCAGCTGGGGGGAGGGGCTTGGCAAGAATCCTATTCTCCTGCATATTAGGAGAATAGATGAACAAAATTATGTAAGTAATACACTTATCTGTTCAGCATTTCTGTCACTAGTTTATACTGCCCTCATTTAAGGTGGCATAAACCTAGTGACAGAATCCCTTTTAAGTGTCCCTACCATTAAGAATGGGAATGGGAAACCTTCAGCCCTCCAGCTGCTGCCAAACTTTAATTCCCATCATGCCTGGACAGCCTTTGGCTTTCCAGGCATCATGGTAATTGTAGTTTTGCAACAGCCAGAAGGCCAGAGGTTCCCCATCTCTAGAAAAAAACGTTCATATATGTCAGGAAAATCTGATTCACTGATGTCTCATGGTTAGTAAAACAAGCTGAGAGAAGCTAAGCTCTTCATTCCTTGTATCTTTGTCCAGCTTCTCCATACAGCCCCCTAGACTTATTATGGGGTCATCCGGGGAAGCCGAATGGAGATTGCTGCAAACAGGAGTAAATTTCATAACTGCATGCTTCTCCCTGCTCGTTCTAATCACTGTTGGGAGTCGCAGTGCTGAGACCCCCAACCAATTTAAAACTTTTGACATGTGAAAAGTTTATATATATATATATATATATATATATATATATATATATATATATATATATATATATATATATATATATATTTGTTCTTGCATTGGATTTTCATAGTCTTATGCTCTATCTATTTAGGGAAATTGGTCACTGAAAAGATTCAAGATGGACCGTCAGGGAGTGACGCAGGTGCTGTCGCGGTTGTCTTACATATCCGCCTTGGGGATGATGACGAGGATATCATCCCAGTTTGAGAAGACAAGAAAAGTTAGTGGCCCCCGGTCCTTGCAGCCTTCTCAGTGGGGTATGCTGTGCCCTTCTGATACTCCGGAAGGAGAGGTAAGCCCACTTTAGGAAGCATCAAAGCTTCAAGGATTAGAACGACATGGCTGCTTTCATGCATGAATAGCGCCACTCTTGGTTTGGTGTGGTATTGCAGCTCAATGAATGGAGCTTTATTGTAATGCCACATCCAACCTGAGGACAGGGGTCGTGCCTCAGTGCATGCTGGTAGTTGTAGTTTTACAACAGCTGGAAAGACCGCTACTCTGTATGTATCCTGCCCAAAACTGACAAACGTCATCCCCCCTTTTGTCTTTTTGTCTTCTGTTTTAGGCTTGCGGTCTAGTGAAAAACCTCGCACTTATGACACATATCACAACCGATATGGAGGATGGGCCTATTATCAAACTGGCCAGCAATCTGGGAGTGGAAGATGTCAACCTGCTATGTGGGGAAGAGCTGGCTTACTCCAACATCTTCATTGTCTTCCTCAATGGTAATTGAAGGGCAGTGTTCCCCGCCCCCCCAAAAATAATATAAAATAAATCTATCTATCTATCTATATAGCAGAAATCTCCACAGCACTCCGAAGTAGTCAAAAATAAATGTGATTTATTCCATAGTGAAACAGCACAGCAAAGTGTCAGATAGCGACGTTTCAACGACCTCCGTCGTCTTTTTCAAGCGTGACAACACTGCAAACATCAGATCCTCTTATACAGGTGAGTGAATCAATATACAACAGTGATTGGTGCACAACTGCACGTGCACTTGTGCACCAATCACTGTTGTATATTGATTCACTCACCTGTATAAGAAAACAACAAATGGGGGGCATGCACAGCCAAAACAATTTATAAAGTTGGGTGCTAACAATAGGCATATAGAAAATCTGTATACCAGAAAAAGCAAAGAAAAGTATATGCCATATGGTAAGTAAGCACACCACAAGTCATAGAATAAGCTCAAAAATAACAGTACTTTATTCCACAGGTACAAAAAGAGATATAAATAATACTCATAGATCCAAAAAGATTAAAAACACTTAAAAAGCACACCAAACGTGGAGACACCACGTAAGGTGTCATCCACCTTGACACCCCGTAAAAGGATTATAATGTGTCCTGTTCAAAATAAAAAAGGTAAATAACCCTTCAAAAGTGAAAAAAATATATTGCCATAAAAAATAGGATATCAAAACTAATACAAGCAACAATAAGATGAATAGGCAGATAATACAGTGATACCCAAACAATAGATAGTTACCACCTAACCAAGAAATGAACAGTGACACAACGGGGTGTCAATAGGAGGAGCCCCACGCGTTCCGTCCGCACTACCGGACTTCCTCAGGGGTCACCTGTATAAGAGGATCTGATGTTTGCAGTGTTGTCACGCTTGAAAAAGACGACGGAGGTCGTTGAAACGTCGCTATCTGACACTTTGCTGTGCTGTTTCACTATGGAATAAATCACATTTATTTTTGACTACTTCGGAGTGCTGTGGAGATTTCTGCTATATACAAAGTCAAGTCGTGGTCTCGACTTCCCGCAGGCACCCAATACACCCTGGGTGGTGCTGCTCCAAGATTCAAATTATCTATCTATTATCTATCTATCTATCTATCTACCTATCCATTAATATATTTATTGATAGATCCTGGAGGATGAAGGTATGTCTCTTACCTTTATCCTTAGCGCTGTTCTGGTACTGTTAGTTGTGGCCGGTAAGCCGTTAGGAGCACTGGGGGCGTAGATACCACCCCTCCCTACACCAGCATGGGGCTATGGCCCCTGGTCAGTCTGCCACCTCTGTTAATTATCAATGCAGTGGGTGGGCCGGATCAGTGCTCAGAGGGGCGGCAGCCAGGCCCCCAGTGCTCCTAAAGGCTTACCTGGTATAACTAACAGCAGGGGAACAGCACTGAGGAGGAAGAGACATATCTTTAGTCTCAGTTCCCACTAGGGAGCTATCAGCAGGTTAGTTTTGTTTAACCTGCTTATAGTTCCCCTTTAAGGAACCAAAATCTACACAGGCTAAACCCGTAGACACAAAAACGCTGTTATGGAAAATCCTGAAATGGACAGGCTGCTATTCCTTGACTTGCAGTAGTTTACATTGGCCATAGGGAGTAAATAGTGCTCAGCTATGATACTGCCTGCAGTTCAGAGATTGTATGGTTTTGGCTGGTCACTGCTGTGTTGACTGAGATCTACCCTTTAGAAGTGCTAGAAAGAGACGGTCATATACTTTATTATATAGACAAATAATATAAGCAGATACTACAGGACTCCTTCAGTGGTCTAAAGGGTCAGAGCTGTTTTGGTAGCATGATGGACCTGTACAGTATAGGTGGTTTTAATGTTATGTTAATGAGATCTGTTGTAGGGGATTACACAATTCATAATGGCGATGTGATTAATTCCGCTATTATACTATTAATCCTTCATTAGAACTTTTGGTCTTTAAATGTTCATTGTCTTAATATAGCAGCCCAGCTGGATATCAAGAACACCAGTCCCTAATACACAGGATGAAGTGAATGGCCCCTGTATCCAATTATCTTCGGATTTAGCTTTGGTTTTGTAAAATAAAATTATATAAAAATTGTTGTAAATTTTTTATTTTTTAAATATTTAAAGTGAATGTTCACTCTAGAAGCTCTATATTGTTTAGTCTAATATTCTCTATCAATCTAGTATTTTATAAAAAGGTTCCCCACCTCTTAAAATCTGGCCGCTTGTAGCTACCACTAGAGGGGGCTGAGGTGCTTACTGTGCTATTCTGGTGTATAGCCTGTAGCTACCACTAGAGGGAGCTGAGGTGCATACTGTGCTATTCTGGTGTATAACCTGTAGCTACCACTAGAGGGAGCTGAGGTGCTAACTGTGCTATTCTGGTATATAGCCTGTAACCACCACTAGAGGGAGCTGATGTTCTTAGTGTATACTGTGCTATTCTGGTGTATAGACTGTAACCACCACTAAAGAGAGCTGCGGTGTATACTGTGCTAGTCTGGTGTATAGACTGTAGCCACCACTAGAGGGAGCTGAGGTGCATACTGTGCTATTCTGGTGTATAGACTGTAGCCACCACTAGAGAGAGCTGAGGTGTATACTGTGCTATTCTGGTCTATAGACTGTAGCCACCACCAGAGGGAGCTGAGGTGCATACTGTGCTAGTCTGGTGTATAGACTGTAGCCACCACCAGAGGGAGCTGAGGTGCATACTGTGCTATTCTGGTCTATAGACTGTAGCCACCACCAGAGGGAGCTGAGGTGCATACTGTGCTATTCTGGTGTATAGACTGTAGCCACCACCAGAGGGAGCTGAGGTGCATACTGTGCTATTCTGGTCTATAGACTGTAGCCACCACCAGAGGGAGCTCTGGTGGTTAATGTATAAACTGTATGCTGGACACTCCTAAGCTCCCCCTAGTGGTGGCTGCAGGCAACCAAAGTATTCACACATAACAAACCTCATCCATGCTGTCCTTTACTTCTGGTCTTGCTCTGTATTAAATTGCTGTGGTGTGCTGCTGTGTATCTGTTTTTTTTATATCTCCTATATATCCTGTATATTATAATATAATTTATCAGTCTGTATACGGTAATGTCTTTGCCGCCATCCAGGTAACATTCTGGGGGTGATACGAGACCACCACAAGCTGGTGAACACCTTCCGGTTAATGAGACGAGCGGGTTACATCAACGAGTTTGTCTCCATCTCCACCAACCTGTCGGACAGATGCGTCTACATCTCCTCGGACGGGGGGCGGCTCTGCAGGTAATGTCTTTGTGCCGGTGAAATAATGAGGATTAAATAATAATGGCCGCCAGATAATACAGTCGCTAATAGAGAGCCCTGCACACTGCTTGTTAGGATTGTGTGCGAGTGACAGACAAGCAAGTGTCCGCAGGCCGCTGCTCCTTTTTGACTCGGCTGCTTCCCTTTAAGCACTCTTGACTTGCATGCCATCCATTGTGCTTGTGTCTCCACTTGGAGGAAGGGATTAAAGGGGCTTCACACCTCCGCTCATAGACGCATTTAATGGATGGTGTTACTCCTGCATCTAGTACTGTATTCAGGCTTCAACGCTAAAAAAGAGTATGGGGGAGATTTATCAAACATGGTGGCCCAGTTGCCCCTAGCAACCAATCAGATTCCACCTTTCATTCCTCACAGACTCTTTGGAAAATGAAAGGTGGAATCTGATTGGTTGCTAGGGGCAACTAAGCCAGTTTCACTTTAAACAATGTTTGATAAATCTCCCCCTATGTATGTAAACAAACAAGAGGTTCCAGCAGCACCAGAAAGGAAAAAATAAGTGGGTGCTAGTCTCACCGAACCGGACCCAGTTACGTATATAAATCCAGAAGAAGCAATGTGGAGACAGCACGTCCAAAAAAACTTCGCTTTTATTCACACCAGTGCAACGTTTCGGCTCTTATTGTAGCCTTTCTGCTTGAGAATGGCTACAATAAGAGCCGAAACGTTGCACTGGTGTGAATAAAAGCGAAGTTTTTTTGGACGTGCTGTCTCCACATTGCTTCTTCCCCTATGTATGTAGTTGCCGGTAGAGGTAGAAGCATAGGCCGCTTTGGCTGTCAAGGCATGATGGGAATTGTAGTTTGATACTACTGCTCTGAACCAGAGGTAGGGAACCTTGGGTCTTCAGCTGTTGCAAAACTACAACTCCCATCATGCCTGGACAGCCAAAGCTTAAGCTTTGGCTGTCCAGGCATGATGGGAGTTGTAGTTTTTCAACAGCTGGAGAGCCAAGGTTTCCTACCCTTGCTCTAAACTGTGCTCTTATCTCTATGTTCGATGGAGGAGGAGGACAGGAAGCTGAACAGTCAGGGTTCAGCTTCATGTTAAAACCAAGCATAACACTAGAAACTGGGAGAGTAACTGCACAATCACAGGTATGCTGCATTAACCCTTCCTCTTCTGTCCACGACGGATCGTAAAATGAACTACTTACCGTATTTTCTGAAGTATAAGACGACTTTTTAACCCTTAAAAATCTTCCCCGCCGTATGCAGCAACCCCTGTAAAAAATAAATAAATAGAATAAAAAAAATGATTCAACTCACCTATGACCTGGAACGCAGGTGAGTTGTGTGTGTGGGTTGTTTTTTTTTTTTTTTACTTCAGTTAACCCATGCCTGACCGCAGCAGGGCTCCCGCTAGCAAACCCTGCTGCGGTCAGGCAGGGGTTAACTTTTTCTGGCGTATAAGGCGAACCCCTGAAAATCTTCTTGAAAGTCCGGGGTTGTCTTATACCAGGGGTGGGGAACCTTTTCCATGTCGAGGGCCGGTCGGGCATTAATAAAATCATTCGAGGGCCGCATACCGTGTGCGGCAGTTAGTAGCGGGGGTTTGCAGCACCCAGGACAAGGCATAGTATTGTTCCCCTAGGTCCCCTGCTATTGTAGTTAACCCCCAGTGATGCCCCTTGTAGTCTAGTTAACCCCCAAGTCATGTCCCTGGTAGCCTAGTTAACCCCCATCAGGCATGTCCCTGGTAGCCTAGTTATTCCCCCCCCCCCCCATCAGTCATGTCCCTGGTAGCCTAGTTATTCCCCCCCCCCATCAGTCATGTCTCTGGTAGCCTAGTTGTCCCCCCCATCAGTCATGTCCCTGGTAGCCTAGTTGTCCCCCCCCCATCAGTCATGTCCCTGGTAGCCTAGTTGTCCCCCCCCCATCAGTCATGTCCCTGGTAGCCTAGTTGTCCCCCCCATCAGTCATGTCCCTGGTAGCCTAGTTGTCCCCCCCCCCCCCATCAGGCATGTCCCTGGTAGCCTAGTTGTCCCCCCCCCCCCCCCCCATCAGGCATGTCCCTGGTAGCCTAGTTGTCCCCCCCGTCAGTCATGTCCCTGGTGGCCTAGTTGTCCCCCCCCCATCAGGCATGTCCCTGGTAGCCTAGTTATTCCCCCCCCCCCCCATCAGGCATGTCCCTGGTAGCCTAGTTGTCCCCCCCATCAGTCATGTCCCTGGTGGCCTAGTTGTCCCCCCCCCCCATCAGGCATGTCCCTGGTAGCCTAGTTATTCCCCCCCCCCATCAGGCATGTCCCTGGTAGCCTAGTTAACCCCCATCAGGCATGTCCCTGGTAGCCTAGTTGTCCCCCCCCATCAGTCATGTCCCTGGTGGCCTAGTTATCCCCCCATCAGTCATGTCCCTGGTAGCCTAGTTGTCCCCCCATCAGTCATGTCCCTGGTAGCCTAGTTGCCCCCCCCCCATCAGTCATGTCCCTGGTAGCCTAGTTGTCCCCCCCCCCCCCCCCCCCATCAGGCATGTCCCTGGTAGCCTAGTTATTCCCCCCCCCCCCCCCATCAGGCATGTCCCTGGTAGCCTAGTTGTCCCCCCCCCCCCCATCAGTCATGTCCCTGGTAGCCTAGTTGTCCCCCCCCATCAGTCATGTCCCTGGGGGCCTAGTTGTCCCCCCCCCCCCCCCCATCAGTCATGTCCCTGGTAGCCTAGTTGTCCCCCCATCAGTCATGTCCCTGGTAGCCTAGTTGTCCCCCCCCCCCCATCAGTCATGTCCCTGGTAGCCTAGTTGTCCCCCCCCCCCCATCAGTCATGTCCCTGGGAGCCTAGTTAACCCCCAAATAAAAAAATAAACATCCCACTCACCTTACCTCCGCTCCCACGCAGTCCAGGTCCTCTTCTCTCCCAGGTCTTCTGTGCCGGTCTTCTCCTGCAGGCGGCGCGCGATGAAATGACGTCATCGCGCGCGGCCCGCAGGAGACTGAAGACACGCGCCGCTCTGCTGGGGAAGAAGCCGGCATAGTAAGCATCCTCCGGTGTCCGCCAGCTGTCACAGACCGGAGGATGCGGTGTATGCCGGCTTCTTCCCCAGCAGAGCGGCGAGCATCACAGGGGAGCTGCGGGCCGCGGGCCGCATCGGGAGGTCTCAGGGGCCGGATGCGGCCCGCGGGCCGGAGGTTCCCCACCCCTGTCTTATACGCTGGAAAATACTAGCCTAAACCACCAGGCATCCATATATTAAAGGGGTTGGCCTTTCAATGCCCTAGAACACCAGGGATCCTTGCACTCACTTTTTTTCACAACCCTAGATCACTAGGAACATTGACAAGTTTGATTGAGGGGGCTGGGAGCCAATGGCTGCTTACCCTGTCAAATATTGCCCTGCATTTAAAGTGGTTGTTCACCAAAAAAAAAAAAAAAAAAATTTCTTTCAAATAAACAGGTGCCAGAGATTTGTAATTTACATCTATTAAAAAATCTCAAATCCCAGTACTCATCAACTGCTGTGGGTCCTGCAACAACAAATCCACATAGGAAACCTCTACTGCTCTCAAAAATGGTAAAAAATACACCACTTTCTGCAGGACATAAGTATTGGAAGACTGGAGATTTTTTTTTTTTTTTTTTAATAGTAAGTATTTTATTAAGTAAATTACAAATTTTGGCACTTACTTTCTTGCCCGAGTGCTGATGCTGGCCCGGTCTGGCTAGCAGCACATCCAGAATTCCGGACAGTTTCCAGATGCGCATCCAGAGCTGTCCACAGTTGCGGATGCTCACATACGGTTCTATGGGACATCCATGCTTGAATTCTGGGCAAGTATGGGACTATATTTTCAGGGCCTATTTTCCTGCATGGACACCCTTCAAAAAGGTCCTTAAGTGTGTCCCTGTCCAATAGAACTTTATGGATCAGGAAATCTATCTGGATTACCTGATAAGAAATGCGGATAGATTTTCCTTATGTGTCCAGATAGCTCTGGATGAACATTCAGGTTAGCACTGTACTGAATAAACCTGCGGCGTCTCTCTACCATGATGTCACCATTTCTGGTAGAATCGGAAGCAGAATTGGTTATTTTTTAATTACAGCGGAAAATCGTCCAAATCTTGCGGAGGCTAATGAATTTTTCTTTGGGAGCCGCTCGGTCTTTGAGGGAGCTCACTCAGCTGGAAAATGTCATGCTTTTGTATTGAGGATATAAAGGGGCCTCTAGCAACAGTTTGCACCTGGCAGAGGCCTATCAATCCCGACCCATGATGTTGACAGGAGATACAAGTTTATTAAGCTAAATAGAGCTGTATTATATCAATGGGAGCAGTCATAGGCTGCGGGCCAAGTTACACGCACACTGCATGTTATCTGCTAGGCCTCCACAATATGGCCGACCCGGCTGTTGCCAGTCTTCTTGCAAACCCCAATACTGTCTATGACAGCTCGGGGTCCCCTGAGTTTTCTGCATGCTGGGGGTTGTTCTCCTAAACAAAGGATCTGGTACCAGTGGTAGAATCTGCCCGTATACATGGGAGAATAGGAGCTGCCAATCTCTATCCCTAAAGGCTTCATAGTCCTTGATGCCAAATGCACAACTTCTGCTTACCATGTAGATTGTTGCTGGGGAGTGAAGTTTTATTTACTTATTTTCTTTAATTTTTTTTTAACTTTTTTATATTACCATTCTATACAATTCACCAAATAAAAACTACAAAAATAATAAAAAAATAAATATATATATATATATATGTATATGTATGTAAATGTGTGTATGTATATATAAAATAAAAATATATATTTTTTAATTTTATATATAGTGTGTATATATAATAAATATATATATATATTTTTAATAAATAAAAAAATTAATTAATAAAATATATATATATATATATATATATATTATATATACACACACACACACACACACACACACACACACACACACACACATATATATATATATATATATATATATATATATATATATATATATATATATATATATATATATTTGCGGAATTTGTATACAATGGGAATATAAAGTCATTTTTATTTATAGTTCTATATTATTATCCCAGATTTTAGTGACCTCTCATGCACTTTTAGGCTAAGTTCACACACATAGAAAAGCAAAATACAACAGTAAAGTAGGTATACAACATGCGCGTTAATGTATTACATTAAAGTCTATAGGAATAGTGCCACTCTAGTCTATGGGCGGCCTGTGGTATTGCAGCTCCACACAGTTCAATTGGGTTAAACTGCAATATCACAAATATCACAGCGTATTGACAAGAGTACAACTACTCTGCTGCAAACGATTTAAAGAGATTGTGTACGTGAGACAAACCTGTAGGGTAGCTTGGGTAATCGGGGTAGTTCTCATGGTTAGTGTCTCTTCTTAAAGAAGATATCTTTATCCTGTGGGTCTAACGCTGAGAAGAATGTAATGGGGTAAAATTATAAATTTTAAAAAAGGATGTAAATTCTGTTTTCAAAAACTATACGGTTTTCCAGTACTTATCAGCTGCTGTATGTCCTGCAGGAAGTGGTGTAGTCTTTCCAGTCTGACACATTGCTCTCTGCTGCCACCTCTGTCCATGTCAGGAACTGTCAAGAGCAGTAGCAAATCCCTATAGAAAACCTTTCCTGCCCTGGACAGCACATCCTGCCCTATTGGACATAAGATGCTATACCTGGGATTAGCAGTGCTACTTCTATCCCTAACCTTAGTGTATAGTAGATGCAAGTGTGCTTGGCTGTTTCCATATTTTGTATGCAGAGGGTTATACACATGCCTGGCTACCTCTACATATAGCTCCTCATGTTAGCGGACCTTCCATAATTGCGGAAACCAAGGATGTGGGGCAACCATTTCACATACATGTTGTACTATAAAGGTTGTCTGGATAGGTTCTGACTTACTGAATATCCTTTTCTTACAGGCCCTACATTATTGTTAAGAAACAAAGACCGATGGTGACCAACAAGCACATTGTGGAGCTGTCCCAGGGTTACAGGTTAGTGGTGATTATAGTGGGTTATAAACAGTAGTTTATTATACACCGATCACTGCAGACCAAGCGTCAGTCATTGTCCCACAGTCAGGGCTTTGCACAGTCTGTTCCCTGCAGTAGTAATAGCTTTCTGTCAGCTTGTAAAGTAAGGCTTAGGGCCTTCAGAAACATGGCGGCTGAGGTGACTAGTAGGGACTCTGTTATTAAAAGCCAAACTCTATTTTCTAGTTGATTGGCAGCAGAGAAAAAAAAGAGACTGATTCTGTCCAAAACCTGCTCCCAGCATAGTAGGAGGTAGACTTATTCTGCAGTGACAGTAAGTAGACATTATATTAGCTGCCAAAGGGGGAGGAATACGCCCGAGGATGGTAAGGAGACTTGTTCTCTACAAAGCTCTCTTTCAGCAGAGGAGGAAGGAGACTGATTCTGTATAAAGTCTTATGTGAAGAAGGTAAGGAAACTAACTTTGTCCAAAGCCCGCCCCTACCATTGGAGGAAGGAGACTGATTCTGTCCAAAGCACGCCCCCCAGCAGATAAGGAAGGGGACTGATTCTGTCCAAAGCACGCCCCCCAGCAGATAAGGAAGGGGACTGATTCTGTCCAAAGCCCGCCCCCCAGCAGATAAGGAAGGGGACTGATTCTGTATAAAGTCTTATGTGAAGAAGGTAAGGAAACTAACTTTGTCCAAAGCCCGCCCCCAGCAGAGGAGGAAGGGGACTGATTCTGTCCAAAGCCCGCCCCCAGCAGAGGAGGAAGGGGACTGATTCTATAGCTGCATTTACACAGAAAGATTTATCTGAAAGATTTTTGAAGTTAAAGCCAGGAACAGACTATACACAGAGCAGGTTATAAGGGAAAGGCTGAGATTTCTCCTCTTTTCAAATCCATTCTTGGCTTTGGCTTAAAAAATCTGTCAGATAAAGCTGTGTGTAAACGCAACCTACCTCACTGCGACAACACTAGTCGTTCCACCGCAGTGATTTGAATGGTTTTAAAGGGTAAATGGACAATTCCTTTAAATTTAGATTTTCGATATAGGTGACCAGCTTTATTGCCCTATTTCACCATACATAAAGAGCACTCAATAGCTGCGTATACTACAGCCCTCATAGACCATTAGTATGGATTTTTTTTAAAATCCATTCTCCATCCAGTCATTCCATTAATTCACGCTTCCTCACATAATTTACTCCAAATGAAAATGCTAATTCTAAAGACCGTCGGATAACTAGATGCTAAATAGAATAAAATGGGGCATAATAGGAGGATTTGGATTCTCCTTAGTGTAGACCTATTAGTATCAAATAGAGAGAAAAGAAATATTACCAGGAGTATAGAGGGTCTTAAGTGCAGCAAGGCTCTTACAAAGCGATAAGAAGGAATAAAGCCGATTCTCCCGAGGATGAGGCTGACTCCTTGTGCCTGCCAGACGAGTTGAGCAGGTGACGGCTCCTGGGAGACGGTGTACGGGATTGAGGGTGATGATGTGAGCGGCAGGACTCGGTCCTCATTATTTCGCTGACCGTTTGCAGGAGCTTTGAGGATTTTCTGCATGAAAGTCTGGTGGAATATTTGGACGTGAACGAAGAGAACGATTGCTACATATCGTTGTATGAGCACTCCATCAACAAGTAAGTCGCCGTTTTAGCCTCATGTCTAAATTTTAGTTCACAAAACTATTATGCGAATGTACATATCCTGCAGATAAGTGATCCATAAAAAATATTCATACTCACCTGCTATGATCCCCCACCCTTGCCCGATCCCCGCTGCCCACCACTTCCTGTTTTTTTTTTCACTAGAAGAAAGTGCCCACTCACTTAGCCAATCACTGGCTCCATTAGTAGTCATCTCAGCCAGTGATTGGCTGAGCAGGTACTTTCAAGAAGAAACCAGGAAGTGGTGAGCAGGCTCCGCTGGAGGGGGGGGGGGAATATTGCACCCGGTGGATAAAGATTGTTTGTTTGTTTTTTAACCTAAAACAAATCACCATTAGGGTATAAACCCACACACCGTATATGCAGCGTATTTACTGCTGCGATACGCAGCAAAATCGCAGCAAACTCGCAGCAGATTAGATCTAAATAACTGAACACAGCATGAAATCTGTACCAACAAATCTGCTGCGTATTTGTTGCGTATCTGCTGCATATACGGTTTGTGGGTTTATACCCTAAAACACCTTTTAAAGGAAAAGTCCAGGCTTAACCTTTTTATTTCAAAACCGCCGGAGGGGAGGTGGCTGAACAACATGTGCTCACCTCCCCGACTCCAGTGCTGGGGTCCGCTGTCCCTCCTCAGCCGTTGATTGGCTGAGCGGGCCTGACGCTTCACATCCCAGGTCCCCACTCAGACCAGGAAGCTGCGGGGAATCGGAGCGGTTAACAGCGGACCCCAGCGCTGGAGCGGGGGAGGTAAGAGCTGCTTGTTTTGTTCACCCAGCTCCTCCCCAGGTGTTTTGGAAAAAAAAGTTTGAACTTGGACTTCCCCTTTAAAGGGTTCAAAGAACACTGTTACTTTTAGGAGCAGCGTCACCCTGGTGTACAGGTCGGTACTAGTAGTATTGCAGCTCAATCTCATTCATTTCCACGATGAGCTGCAAGAACATATACAACCAATAGACAGATGTGGCATCCAGGATTAGGAAGAGCACAGCTACTTGGAATAAAAGCACCACCCCTGTCTTCAGGTATTATAGTTCAATTTAGTGGAATGAAGCTGCAAAACCCAAACTGAGGACAGGAGTGGTGCTGTTTCTAAAAGAAAGCGGCCATGTTTTTCTAAGCCTGGATAACCCCTTTAGTTCTGTTGTGTCACATAGATTGATTTAATCGCTTCATGAACTGTTACTGTCTGCTCTTTCATTATATTATCTGCTATATCTTATTTCATTTTATGCTTTTATACCTCAAAGTAATGAATGGTCTGATTTTTCTTAAGGCACACCACCCATTTGGAGATTGAGCCCTTCACGTTGCTTGGGGTTTGCGCCGGGCTTATCCCGTACCCCCATCACAACCAGTCCCCAAGAAACACTTACCAGTGCGCTATGGGTAAACAAGCTATGGGTAAGCTGTCACCATACACATGATACTATCAGCCAAAGCCACAGACAGTGGACAATATGGTGTACAGGCACCTTAAAGGGAAACTAACAGCAGGTTAGAAGCATCTAACCTACTGTTATGTGTCTTTTGTACTCGGAGCATTGAGGATGAAGGTAGTTTCGTAACCCTGAGCCATCGCTATGCAAATGAGGCAGTTTGGTGCACTGGGGGCGGGACTACCACCCTGCGTGCACTGATCCACCCCTCCTAACGGGTGGTAGTATACCAAACCGCCTCATTTGCATAAGGAATAAACTACAATTTTTCCCTAAAACTGTGCTGAGGATCAAGGTAAGGCAACTACCCTTATTCTGAACGCCCCCATGCGCTATAGGGACATAACAGCAGATTAGATGCTTCCAACCTGCTGTTAGTTTCCCTTTAAGATGTCAGGTCATGTGACTTCACCTAAAGCATAATAGCGATAACAAAACTGAAAATTTGTCTTTTACGGAGGTGAAGAACACAACATATTGCTCAGTATCTGTGTTGTTCATCAGCGACTGAGAGATGACTGAAGGGAAGCAGTCGGCTGTCTAGCTGCTGCAAAACTACAATTCCCACCGTGCCTGGACTTAGCAATTATCAGCCAATTGCATCCTTGCTGATGGCTTCTAGATAACTTTTTTTTTTTTCTAACTTTTAGCCCCCCTGTGCGCCCCCACAGTAGTATATAGCCCCTCTGTGCTCTCCTCCAGTAGTATATAGCCCCCCTGTGCACCCCCCAGTAGTATATAGCCCCCCCGTGCGCTCCCCCAGTAGTATATATCCCCCCCTGTGTGCTCCCCCTCAAATATAGCCCCCCTGTGCGCTCCCCCCCCATATAGTATAACATAAAAAAAACAAACACTTATACTCACCTGGATCCGGCATTTCCTCTTCTCTTCGCTCTTGTGGCCGCACTGCAGCAGTCACTAGAGGCCGCTCTCCCCTTGTCCTGGCGTAGGCGCAGTGATGTCACTTGAGCGCCGAATCCAGAGGCACAGTGCGGCCTCTTGTGACTGCTGCAGTGCGGCCACAAGAGTGACTGACAGGGAGGGAACCAATGGCTCCCTCTCTGTCAGTGCTGCCGCACGGTAACTATGAGCTCATAGTTACTGTGCAGAGCGCAGCTCAGTATACAGGTATACTGAGCTGCAGAAGGGGTCCGGACAGCTGGCCTCCGCGGTCCGGGTTCGGACCGTGGTCCGCCAGTTGAGGACTCCTGATATATATTATATTATAGTATTGTAATATTCACTTAATGTAAATTTTACGACTATTATAATAGTTCAGTAGCTTCAGCTTAGTTCCTTGACTGATGTGGAAGCGCAGGGCCCTGATTTTTGCCTTCCTTTCCTGGAAAACATTGAGTTTCTTGCCACACACAGTCAGACAGGATCAGTGTGTACAGAAAGCCAATTGAGGCCCGCTCAGGCCTTTTGTAGTCTTCCCTCTGAATGAGATTTCTTCCCTCTCCCTCTCTCTTTTTGTTTGGAGTGTCATTTGCAATTCATTGTCTGTGTTTTCTTGAGGTTGGTGTATTCAGCTGTCCTGACCCCGGGTCCTGCACATTTAGCTCCTTGGATACAATGCTCTGACGTTACTGCCGATGGTCGGGATACAAAGGCTGCAAGATATCTTAAGCAATAAAAAAGCCCTTTGTTTCTGTTTTGTTATTACGAAACACCTGAATAAAGAATAAGGAGTCAGATAAAAAAAAAAACCTACGTGAAAGACAGGATTGGCACCAGACGCCTGATGAGTATTAATATGTCATAAAGGGATGAATAGCGAGTGGAGCTGGAGATATAACAAAACGGTCTATTAAGTTTCTATTAGGTAGGGATTATATCCTTGTGTGTGTACAGATATACGCCACGCTTGTCCAGAGGTTTTGTCTGGTACTGCTTGATTATCTGCGGCCTGTGGACCGGTGGAGCCAGTCTATATGCAAGACAGCCATGTTTTTGTAATCTTATATGGTCCTGGCCCTTAAAATACATGGGAATTACAAAAAGTTCATGGTAAGAGCAATAGGACGTTTCCATACCACCACCTTTATTTTATTGTTCGTGAAATATGCATTCGCCATCATGTCTCTGCTGATGGGCGGCACTGGCCTTATTTTCTGTCATCTACCAATCCAACTATGTATCTATCATATCAATCGTTCTTTAATGATTATATTGATTGTATTTCTGCAGTTCTCCTGCCCCAACCTGTGGCTCCTCTGCCCAACCTCAGTGCATTTTTGTGGCTCTCCTGGCCTATCTCAGTCTGTTTCTCCGGCCCCCCTGTCTATGTATTTTCATGGCTCCCCTGCCCAAGCTGAAAGCATTTCCGCGGCTCTCCTGTACCAACCTGTGACGCCCTGCTGTACCAGTCTTTACCAGATGTAATTGTGGTTCCCTAGTGGTTCCCACTTCTGCCTGTCTCACTGCTATATCTCTGGCTCTTGATATTACCACTTGTTTGCTGCCCTTCCTGTGGCTCCCCTTCCCTACCTCATATTATTTCTGGGTCTCCCCGCTGCCCTATATATTTTTTGGTCACCAAAATAAGATCAACATTACATATCAAATGAAGAAATTTTAGAGTAGTCCAAGGATGAACAAATGGCCACATTACACCAGACCGCCTGTATGGACTGACCACCCTCCACATTACACTAGGTCAGTGCTTCTCAAACTGTGAGGCGGGCCTCACCAGTGAGGGGCCCCCTAGTTGTTGGTGAGGCCCAGTATGATCTGCACAGTCTTTTTGCTGTTTGCAGAAATCTCCATTTTAGCAACATTATTCATTTATTTTGTACCTAATTTATTAGTATATAGAGCTTGGGAGATGGGTGAAAGGTAGCCCTAGCATTATTTTCATAACTTTTACCACAGATAGTGAGGCCCAGGCATCCTCCTGGCCAGTCTGGTGAGGCCCAGGCATTGCCTTGGTCTGTTGGGTGAGGCTCTATTAGAAAACCTTTGAGAAGCACTGCACTAGACCACCGCCTGTATGGACTGACCAACCTCCACATTACACCACACCACCGCCTGTATAGACTGAGCAACCTCCACATTCCACCACACCTCCTGTATAGACACCACACTGCCTGTATAGACTGACCAACCTCCACATTACACCACACCACCACCTGTATAGCCTGACCAATCTCCACATTACACCACCGCCTGTATAGCCTGACCAATCTCCACATTACACCACACCACCGCCTGTATAGACTAAGCAACCTCCACATTCCACCACACTGCCTGTATAGACTGACCAACCTCCACATTACACCACACCACCACCTGCATAGCCTGACCAATCTCCACATTACACCACCGCCTGTATAGCCTGACCAATCTCCACATTACACCACACCACCGCCTGTATAGACTGACCAACCTTCACATTACACCGCCACCTGTGTAGCCTGACCAATCTCTACATTACACCACACCCCCTGTATAGACTGACCAATGGCCACGTTACACCACACCGCCTGTATAGACTGACCAACCTCCACATTACACCACCGCCTGTATAGACTGACCAACCTCCACATTACACCACCGCCTGTATAGCCTGACCAACCTCCACATTACACCACACTACATGTATATACTGACCAACCTCCACATTACACCACACCACCGTCTGTATAGACTGACCAACCTCCACATTACACCACCCCGTCTGTATTGACTGACCAACCTCCACATTACACCACACTACATGTATATACTGACCAACCTCCACATTACACCACACTACATGTATATACTGACCAACCTCCACATTACACCACACTACATGTATATACTGACCAACCTCCACATTACACCACACTACATGTATAGCCTGACCAACCTCCACATTACAACACACCTCAGCCTACATATATGTGTATAGTAATAGATTTTTACCTCACAGCTCATCACTCTTATCCTTGCACGCTGGGAGTTGTAGTTCCCGACATCTGGAGAGCGGCAGGTTTGCAGGCCTCGGTATTATACCTCTTCTCCCAGCTGGATGTTGGTTTCATTGCGCTCGACCTTTATCATTCCTTAGTGTTTCTTTATGTGTTATTAAACCAACAAAATGCGCTGCGATCACTGCTCGGGATCAGGCGCTTTGTGCCCGGGACCTTTTGTTGTTTGGAAATCACCTGCATAATAACCTCAGTAATTTTACACGGCTATAAAATGTTTTGGAGGAATTCTCAGCCCAACAATACGAAACATCTGACATGTTATGAGCTGAAACCTAATGTGAAATCGGCTAGAAAGCCTTGTGTTCTGCGGTGGGCTAATCACATCAATATGGCGGGGGTCTGGCCTGTTACAGCTATAGGCACAAGCCGCGTATTTATCACCCATTAACTATGGGAAATATGGAGGTTTACAAAAAAACTATATATATATATATATATATATATATATATATATATATATATATATATATATATATATAAAAATATAGAGAGAGAGTTAGATAGAACAGGGCAGTCTCGTAACTACTTAAAAGAATTGTCTAGTTGTCTCGAAGACCCATTATCATGCTGTTAGGAAATTCTGAGTTAGAGGGATTATCCAGGATTAGGGAAAAAAAACACAGCTACTTTTTTGCAAAAACAGTGCCACCCCTGTCTTCAGGTTGTGTGTGGTATTACAGTTCATCTCTGTTCACTTCAGTGGGGAGTGATGCTGTTTTAGGAAGAAAGCAGCCATTCTTTTGTAAGCCTGGATAACCCCTTTAATTTAGGGAGAGTCCTCATCGCTTGGTCAGAAAACAGATGCAAAGAGTGTCTTTATGCCTGGAGGACCCGTCCTGTCCTGTGTTCAACTCCTACATTAATTTGAATCTGAAATGTGTAATGCTTAATTTTGCCTGTGGGGGCACTGCAGGGAAAATGTATCCTTACCAGGTTTCCCTAACAGATAACAGCTGAGCACTGGTGATCCCATTGTGATCATCTTATTGTCAAGAGGCACCTGTACTTAAAGGGGTTATCCAGGGTTAGAAAAAAACCCACAGCTACCTTCTTGCAAAAACAGAGCCACTCCTGTCCTCCGGTTGCTTCATTCACTCCAATGCAACTACAAAACCCCGCACCCAAACTGAGGACAGGAGAGGTGCTGTGTCTGGAAGAAAGTGGCCATGTTTTTTTTAAAAAAAGATAACCCCCTTTAAGTAGTTATTGTTCATAGTAGATAAAAGGGTTTTCCAAATTTTTATAGTGCTGGTGGATTTAGGATTAAATCACAGTCTGTCCCTGCACAGCGCCCCCCTGCAGGGAACTGCAGCACAGCTTCATGTAAGTCACTGGGGCCTGCTGCATTTCCTTGTGCAACCAGTAGGTGGAAGGAAAAACTTTAAAGGGGCTGCACTGCTGAATCAGTGTTGTGGCCCCTTAGTACTCAAGATCCTGTAGGTCCCCAGAGGTCAGACTTCCATAGTCACTTAGGGCCCTATTACATGGGTAGATTTGGCCGATTATTGCTCTTTTTAATAGAGACCATGATCAGCCGATTGAATAATTTAATATTTTTATATTATTTTTTATTATTTTTCTCTTGTCCTCAGGGACTATTGGCTACAACCAGAGGAATAGAATCGACACCTTAATGTACTTACTGGCGTATCCACAAAAGCCGATGGTGAAGACGAAGACTATAGAACTTATAGACTTTGAGAAACTTCCCGCCGGACAGAACGCCACGGTGGCAGTGATGAGCTACAGCGGGTACGACATTGAGGACGCCCTGGTCTTAAATAAAGCTTCATTGGATAGAGGTGAGCGACGTGTGCACACTTGGCCAAACTGAGCGTGCATATGTATTGGGTAAATGTAAAAACGTCTAGACATCTGTTGATGGTAGATCACTTTAAAGGGGCTATTCAGGACTTGAAAGACATGACAGCTTTCTACCAGAAACAGCGCCTCTCTTGTCCTTAGTCTGGGTGTGGTATTGCAGCTCAGTAAAATGAGATTAAGTGTAATACCGCACACAACCTGAGGACAGGGGTGGTGCTGTTTTTGCAAGAAAGCTTTGCTTTTTCTAATCCTGGAAAACCCTTTAAAAGCTTCATCTCCCTTTTTATTCTGCCTGTGTCATGTGATTCCCGGAGGCTACGGCCCTCCATTTATTCATTCCTACCTTCTGTTTGCAAAACAAATTCCGTCCATATCTTTATTTTATGTTGGTCTAATTGGATTGAGATGGGGGGGGGGTCATTAGTGAGAAATAAATGAGTCTCTCCAGTCTCACCTTGCCTCCTTTATCCACCCCGCACACGCCAGCCTTTTCATCCCCCCTAATAGACAAGATGGCCAGGGCCGGTTGCTAAGCTCCCATAAAATTATTCCCAGACATCTATCATTGACATTAACGGCGGCTGTTGCTTCTTTTGCGTCGTGTCAATACAAGTGGAACTAAATAGGAGATTTTTTTTATTTTTTTATTTCTGTAAAATAGAAAAATGTGTTTCTGTCGGCCCATTGTGTCCGATTCACGGCCACGTCATTCAATAGCTCCCTAAGCCGTGTTCCAGCCGTCTTTTTTTTTTTTTTTGAGAAGTGGCTAGCGGTAAGCTTGTACGGCCCTGTTGCCCATTACTGAGCACGCCATAAAGCAGAGGAGTGCGGAGGCAGAAAAAGGCCTTTATATTTGGGTCCTGGGACCCGGGGCTCTTGGTTTACGGAACAATAAGGCGGAGGCGTCTGTCCATCGGGTGATGGTAATTGGAGGTGCCAGTCCTTTGTCAGGGACTATTGAAGCTTGGTGCTCATCTCTCGGGGTCTCTTGCAGGCACATGTAGCCCTTTAATAGGGATTTAATTCAAGACCCTCAGTAAGTGACCCGTGCTCGGGCGATGTGGCGTCACTTATGTACTAGTTAACAGACTTGCAAGGAGATACAGACACCGGCACTACTGCCATATGGTTAGGACCCAATACTGGATGGGGGGAGTATTCCCATGCACAGTTGTATGTGGTGCTCTCTTGCTATAGCCGAAGATATACAGTCTCTATATCATCCACAAAAAGAAACATGCAAGGGCACTCACCAATCCGTGCTTGTACTTTATTGTTTCATCTTGTTAAAACATGGGTTAGCAGCCAGCGAGGACGCCAAACACCTTTAGCATGACAGCTGTTTCGCCTTTACACGCTTCGTCAGATTTATTCGTTATGTACTAGTTATCTGCTGGTGAATGATGATGATGATGTTTCAGGCCTATATATTTTTTATTTATTTATTTTTACCCTATAGTTGGTATGAATGGGTTATTCTCATCTCCACAAGTTATACACAGCATAGGGATCCTACCTTTGGTATCGCTCCATTCACTCTCTATGGAGCTCCATAACATTGCCAGGCACTGAGCTCGGCAATGTTCACAACCTCTGTGAACTTCATTGAAGTTGTCTCCTTTTCCATGATCAGTGGAAATACCCCTTTAAAGGGGTACACCGGTGCTCATAATAAAAAGCAATCAATCAATCAAACATAGTTTTTCCACTTACCATCCCTCCGGAGTCTCCGTTTGAATTTGCCACTGTTTGCACATCCCTGAAGCTCCAGTTAGTGGCTTCATTCTTTTCTTTACTTTCTGGTTTAGGGTTCCCATGATGCACTTTGTCTCCTGTTATGTCTGTCTCTGTAAAACTGTTAGATGGCTTACAGCTTGTTCAGCCAATCAGAGCTGAGCAACCTGAGTCATCTGACAAAGGGAGGCCGGCCTAACAGGGCTTAGACCCGCCTCCCTCTTGATGATGTCACTGTCACAAAATGTCTGCCACAGAACGGCCTGGGGTCAACAGTCATTAGGTAAGAATGAGTTTACTTTACTTCCTGGTGGGGGGAAAAGATAGGGAAGGGGGGCAGATAGGTGATTGAATCATATTACTGGATGGAACTAGAATGTTTTCATTCACAGCAAGCATAGATCTAAACCTACACTACACCCCTCACCCCCCAGTAAACAGTAAACTGCTGTCATTACTATTGCACAGTGAATACAGGACTGTTTTTTTTTTTTTTACTGATTTTGCATCACATCACGCCAATATATATTCCATACTCGCTGATGATGTAGCTGAGCTGACGCGTGCATGGTGTAGCTATGTGCTGCATAACCAGCATATAGCTACACCATGCATGCGTCAGCTCAGCTATGTCATCAGCGAGTATGGAATATATATTGATGTGATGTGATGCAAAATCAGTAAAAAAAAAAAACAGTCCTGTATTCACTGTGCAATAGTAATGACAGCAGTGAGCAGGAAAGAAAGCTAAGGGGGCAAGTACGCAAATGGACCAATCAGGAAAATGGATGATGGGAAATGTAGTTTCCTATCTTGGTTATAGATCGGCTTTTAGAAAAACTTGTAACTCAGAAATGGCAGCAGCAAGAAAGACGGGAGATGGCTCAAAATACTCAGGGGGACTTGGCGAGTAAGACCAGCTAGGATTTTATATATTCGCTCTTAGGTGGTTAACCCCCTTTAAGGGCTATGGAGGTAAAACAGATCTCCAATAGAGGCAGCCCTAATGTTATATCATCAGGTGTGATCACTGAAAGTAAAGAGTAGACGCACTCTGTGGAGTGCTGTTCCCCATCAGCTGTGATAGTCTTTTCTCAGTGTTCCTCGGGGGCGGGGTTAGCAGCCTACATAGATTCTTTATAGATCTTTGTCTGATTCAGCTTTGTCTGAAGCTAATCACTGAAGAAGAGACCCATGTCACCAGAGTGCAAAGGGTCTCCGCATCGATCAGATTTTCTAATCCGTCACTATGATGCATCAGGAGTTTTTTTTAAATCAGATAAACTTTTAAGCTGCGTTCACACTACGTATATTTCAGTCAGTATATTTCAGTCAGTATTGCAACCAAAACCAGGAGTGGATTAAAAACACAGAACGGATCTGTTCACACATTGTTGAAATTGAGTGGATGGCCGCCATATAACAGTAAATAACGGCCATTATTTCAATACAACAGCCGTTGTTTTAAAATAACAGCAAATATTTGTCATTATATGGCGGCCATCCACTCAATTACAACATTATGTGAACAGATCCTTTCTGTGTTTTTAATCCACTCCTGGTTTTGGTTGCAATACTGACTGAAATATACATATACTGACTGAAATATACGTAGTGTGAACGCAGCCTTAAAGGGATTCTCCATATCAATTAGAATTCTGACGTGCGTGGTCCTATGTTACAGGAGTTAGAAAAACGTGGCCGCTTTCTTCCAGAAGCAGCACCACTCCTGGGTGTAGAGTTTTGCAGCTCCATTCCTTTAAAGTGCATAGAGCTAAATTGTAATAACTCACACGGTCTGAGGACTGCGGGTGGCGCTGTTTTTATGCAGGGAAGAAGTTGCTTTTTTCCCCATTCCTAATAACCCCTTTAAGCTGTTGCTCCTTTCCTCCTAGGCTTTGGACGTTGTCTTGTGTACAAAAACGCCAAGTGCACCCTGAAACGTTACAGCAACCAGACGTTTGATAAAGTGATGGGACCGATGTTGGATGCCACTACGCGCAAGCCAATCTGGAGACATGAAATCTTAGACGCAGATGGCATCTGCTCCCCAGGTAACTACCTCTAGTCCAGGTATATGTATCTCAGAATCAATACAGGAATGGGGAACCTTCGGCCCTCCGGCCATTGCAAAACTACAATTTCCATCATGCCTGGACAACCAAAGCTTGGCTTTGGCTTTCCAGGCATGATGGGAATTGTAGTTTTGCAACAGCCGAAGTACCGAAGGTTCCCCATCCTTGCTCTGTTCACATCACATGGCACTCAGCCGAGCACACGCATCTATTGCGGGATCGGGAAGAATAGCTGTTGGCCGTATAAACGTTCAGCCGACCGCTATACAACCTGTATGGCTTCACCTAATGATATCACAGATGTTAAAATGGAACCGTAAAGAAGACGGCGCACTTCACTGCACCCACATAGAAGAGCCGCCGGAGTAGATTATCCACTCCTCCCTGCTGGGCCTTCTAGCTAGATTTTTTTTCTATATTGGAATTTTTTAAATCACTAATAAGAGTACATACATAGACCGACGCTCACGGCCAGCTTAGTGGTTACATCACATTCTAGAATTCTCGTCCCTTGGTTTTTAAATTTTTTATTTATTTTTTTTCCCCCCCTGTGGAAAAAAAAAACCTTAATGCCGAAAACTTTCTTTCTCCTAGGGGAAAAAGTAGAAAACAAACAAGTGCTGGTCAACAAGTCCATGCCGACCGTCACCCAGACCCCTCTAGAGGGCAGTAGCGTGCCTCAGCAGCCACAGTTTAAAGATGTGCCGGTGACGTAAGTGACTTTGTAACTTCAACTTGAAAAAGTTTGTGTTTTTTTAAAGGGGTTATCCAGTGCTACAAAAACATGGCCACTTTTCCCCCTCTCTTGTCTCCAGGTCAGGTGTGGTTTGCAATTAAGCTCCATTTACTTCAATGGAACTGAGTTTGAAACCCCTCCCAATCTGGAGACAAGAGAGGGGGAAAAGTGGCCTTGTTTTTGTAGCGCTGGATAACCCCTTTAAAGGTAATAAGCTAGACATGTCTTTAAGCAGAGAACCAAATCATCTTAAAGTTGTATTACGACGGAATTAAAAAAAAATTACGTTTTACCTTTCTTTAATAAAGCTATATAACTTTATTAAAGAAAATAGACACATTTTTACTTTGGCAGCAGCAAGGGGCAACAAGGCTCCTCTGCTGCCAACAGTGGCTATGTCAGGAACTGCAGGGCTGCACAAGCCCTAGTCCCCAGCACAGTTACATAATGCTAGCACTGCTGCATGCAGATGCCGGGGTTTTCCCTGATGTCTGTTATAATATATGTTAGCATTACACTTGGGGAAGCTGTCTTTGTCATTAGTCTATACATAAGTGTAGAAGACCAAGCAGAGAAAACTGTCAATCAGTGCTTGCTCTGCTACAGGGCGCCACGGCTTCAGCGCTGCTGACACAGACCGCTTCCCCAAGTGTAAGGTCCATTTTAATCTTGGGGTACTATTACACAAAGCGATTTTTCAACAATTAACAATCTCAAACGACCGCTATGGCGAACAATTACACGTTCACCCAATTACACGGAACAATGATCGTTCTTGCGGTTGTCTTGTTGTTGCTATTGTGTTCGTCGCTACTGCGAATGATCTGCAAACGATCAACGATAAAAGTAGGTCCAAATTCTATTAAACGACCAACGATTTCTCGTTGGTCGTTTAATCGTTGTCTGCTATTACACTAAGCGATTATCGTTCAAATCCAAACAATCTAACGATTTTTCGAACGATAATCGTCCTGTGTAATAGGGCCCTTAACATGTATTATATAGATGTCAGGGGAGGCCCAGAATACTGCCTGCAGCAGTGATATGTAACTAGGACTTAAGCAGCCCTGCAGTTCCTAACACAGCCAGCCAGTGCTGCCACTTAATGTAAAGAAAAAAAAAAAAAGTAATCTACAATAGAATTCTTTTAGTAGTCTTTTTCTGTTCTTTCTTTACAGCTACAAAGGCTCCACCGAGTCTTATATAGAAAAAGTCATGATATCCTCGAATGCAGAGGAAGCCTTTCTCATAAAAATCCTACTGAGACAAACAAGGAGGCCGGAAATCGGCGATAAGTTCAGCAGTCGGCATGGACAGAAAGGTACGGTAGCTTCTAATCTTAATCTTAATACATTCACTTTTTATAATACATAAAAAACACGGTCCATACGTAACAGACACAGACATTGACACCCAATAGTGTGCTCTATGTACAGTGTAGTTTCCTGATGGGCACCGATGAATGGGGGGAAACAACTGATATACAACTGGAGATACTGATGTAGGACTGTTACAGAGCAAACTGGAAAGAGGAATGAGGAGGGGTAATGGTCCACCCTACTCTATACCCAAATCTCCTCTTTCCCTGCCTTTTGGGGTACCCACCTCCTTAACAGGGGGGCCCCAACCACGATGACAGTCCTTCTCCTGTTGTAAGTGTCCAGGAGAAAACAAAAGAAAGAAGAAACAGAAGACAGAAAAAAACCTCAAACCACCTACAAAACAAATAATTGCAGCAGCGACATCAGTAAATAAGGTACATGTTCCATATACAGTACTTGTGTCCGACGCGTTTCTAGCTTCCAAATCCGAGACGGATTCATCAGGGAACACACACAGCACTCCAGGAGGGATGTGCCCTCAAAATAGTCACTGCTGATAATATCTCCTCTCAACGAAATGGACCTCTTACACTAAAATACACTGATAAATGGTAAAAAGGGTTACTTGTGATGTATATGGTGGTGGGGGACACGGGTAACAAACCCACCCAGTATTGCTATGCTACCACTCACAGAAATAGCTGGACCAAAGCCCCATAGATGCATATAACAATGGTGGTAGACCAGGATGGAGGTACTTAGCTGGGTCCCAAGAGAGTCCATGATCCCCCCCCCCCCCCCCACGGTGAGAGGGAGATACTGAATGATGGTATCGTCGGCATCTCCCTCTCACCGTGTGGGGATATATGATTTGCATGGCTTGTGCTCCATTCATTATCTATGTGGCTTCCATACATTGCTGACTAGGCTAGTCATTGGGCTGCTGAGCCCAATACAATATCTGTATCTTCACAGATATCTCTATCTTCAGTTCATAGACCTGTTTCACAATGGACACGCTAAAGGGGTTATCCAGTGCTACAAAAACATGGCCACTTTCTTCCAGAGACAGCACCGCTCTTGTCGCCAGTTTGGGTGCAGGTTTGGAACTTGCAACCTAGTAGCCTGTGTTACTCACTGAAGGCCAGGCACAGCAGCAGGAAGCAGGAGGCCCAAGATGGCAGTGGCCTGTGTGTGTGTATGTCTATATATATATATATATATATATATATATATATATATATATATATATATATATATATATATATATATATATATAATATACCAACAAAACACAACACTGCAGTTTCGGGGTATTTGCCCCTCGTCAGTGCGGAGCAGGATTCTGGCTACTGGGGCAATGAAAAATAGACCAACAAAACACAACAATCACTGAACTCAAGGAGAACAGTGAAAAATTCCAATGGAGTACTCATTTACGAGTCTCCATTGATTGTCCCATACAAAATTTGAATACGCAAAAAAGGGGTCCGTGGAGCCTCAGTTACGAGTCTCAAAACTCGTATATATATATTGTGTGTTTACGTTTAAATATATACTTACATACATATATGTACCATTTCTCTGTGTATGTGTGTGTAGATAGATAATCTGTGTGTGTGTATGTGTATATATATATGTATATGTGTATATATGTATGTATATGTATGTATATATGTATGTATGTGTGTATATATATATATATAATGTGTGTGTACCGTTTCTCTGTATGTATGCGTGTGTGTAGATAATCTCTGTGTGTATATATATATATCTATATCATATCTATATCTGTAAGTATATATTTATACGCAAAAATAACACACACATATAGACATACATACACACATATATAGATTTAAAAACACACATTTTATTTATACACACACATTATATACACACACACACACATATATATACATACACACATATATATGTGTGCGTGTGTGTATATATAAAATAATGTGTGTTTTTAAATCTATATATAATGTGTGTATGTATGTCTGTGTGTTATTTTTGTGTATAAATATATACTTACAGATATAGGTGTGTGTGTGTGTGTATATATATATATATATATATATATATATATATATATATATATATATATATATATGCGCACACACACACACACACTTTATTAACACACACAGATGGATATACACACAAATATATACAGTATACACATATATATTATATACTATAAGCCGTTCCTTTCCTCCATGACAAGACACACACCCTCTGTGACCACCCTCCTGAGCAGTGGCGGCGGCGGCTTCTGCCCTGTGCTCACACCTAGCCCTCCCCGCCCGTCTAATATTGGCTGGCATGGCTGCCTCACTCCTCTGATCTGCAAACCCTTTTTGTGTGAGGTGCTAATCCGTTTTCACATGACAGACTGAGAAATGCTCTTAAAGACCAGTCCTATATTGATTTCTTTACATCAAAGCAGCCGCCTCCTTTCTATTATTTTTTTTCTTCTTCTCTACAACTCAGAGGAAATAGCGAGCAAAGAAACAGTTTAGGGAACGGATTCCTCCTCCGGCTCCTACAAGTTTGTAGGTTTCTCCTCTTTGTGCGGCCATTGAGCTGCTGATTTATGTGCGGCCCCCTTTCTTATTGCGGTAATACTTTGTTGTAAGCCCCGCTCGCTTACAGCTTATACTTTGTGCTCCGGCGTGTTTCTATTCTCCGTCCGTTTCTTCTGCTTTTGTGATAATAAGGCATTAGATTTAGTGATGAGGCTCCATGACGACGTGATTTTACCTCATGTACATTTTGTCAGGCCTTATATATGTAAACATGAAGCCACACCCCCCTTCTAGTTAAGCCACACCCCCAGCCAAGCGTTTAAAATTCTAATTTTCTAAACAGTTTAAACAGTTGCCTGTAGCAACCAATCAGAGCTCATGTTTAATTTTACCACAGCAATTTGAAAAAACAATCTCTGGTTGCTAGGGGCAACAGACATTTCAGACAGGGTGGAGGCTGAAGGTTCCCCATCCTGGTCTAGGGGTTATTAAGGTGTTTACCAGGTAATGGTTACATACTTGTCAACGTTTAAAGGGGTTATCAAGGGTTAAAAAAAGTCTGCTTTCGTCTGTAAAAAGCACCACCCCTACCTTCAGGTTGTGTGTGGTATTACAACCTGACTACATTCACTTAAGTGGGACTGAACTGCAATACCACACACATACTGAGGGCAATAGTGACGCTTTTTCTTGTAGAAAGCATTAGCGTTTTTCTAATTCTTGATAACCCCTTTAAATCTAGGAATAGAAAAACCTAGTGGTTTCCTTCCAAAAATAGCGCCACCCCTGTCCTTAGGTTGTGTGTGGTATTACAACGCCTCCCATTCATTTCAGTGGAACTGAGCTGTAATTCCTCACACAAACTGAGGATAATAGTGGTGCTGTTTATGAAGAAAGTCTGCTTTGTTTTTCAAATCTTGGACAACTTCTTTAAAGGGGTTGTCCAGCAAAACCCTTTTTCTTTTAAATCAACTGTTATTAGAAAGTTATATAGATTTGTAATTTACTTCTATGAAAAAAAATCTTAAGTCTTCCCATACTTATTAGCTGCTGTATGTCATGCAGGAAGTGTTGTTTTATTTTCAGTCTGACACACTGTTCTCTGCTGGCATCTCTGGCCGAGACAGGAACTTTCCTGTCTCTGTTTTCTACAAATCCCCATAGAAAACCTCTCCAGCTCTGGACAGTTCCTGTCTCGGCCAGAGATGTCAGCAGAGAGCACTGTGTCAGACTAAAAATGAAAGAACATTTCCTGCAAGACATACAGCAGCTGATAAGTATGGTAAGACTTGATATTTTTTAATAGAAGTGAATTACAAATCTATATAACTTTCTGACACCAGTTGACTTGAAAGAAAAATATTTTCGTTGGAGTATCCCTTTAAATTTACCCTAAACCTGAAATTTCGATCATCAAAGAAAAATTCTCAAGATCATTTCTCTGCTTCCAAGATCTCTGCTTGCTGCCATTTTATTATACAGCTTTCATTATGTCCTGAGCCTAATAATCTGCCCTGGTCATGCACAGTTCTGATAAGTATGCTGTAACAAGCCATGCCCCCTTAGTCACATGACCAGGACTGATTTATTTTTTATTTTTTGGACTTAAAGGTAGTTATCCAGCAAAAATCTTTTGTCTTTCAAATTAACTGGTTTCAGAAAGTTATATAGATTTTTAATATGCTTCTATTTAAAAATGTCAAGTCTTCCTATACTTATCAGCTGCTGTATGTCCTGCAGGAAGTGGTGTATTCTTTCTAATCTAGTGCTCACTGCTGCCACCTCTGTCCATGTCAGGAACTGTCCAGAGCAGGAGAGGTTTTCTATGGGGATTGTATACTGCTCTGGACAGTTCCTGACATGGACAGAGGTGGCAGCAGAGAGCACTGTGTCAGACTGGAAAGAATACACCTCTTCCTGCAGGACATACAGTAGCTGATAAGTACTGGAAGACTAGACAGTTGCTGGGTCTGTCCTCTCCTATATAACCATCTATAATGGCGGCTAATGGCTGAGCTCCAGGACCATGTAGCCGTGAGCCGGGCTCCTTTTCATCCTCCAGGGTCTAAGTCCACGTCCCCAGTTCCATCCATGAATTCCCTATTAAATGCTCATTTGAAGGTAAGCAAATATTTAGCCCCCTCTCCCCTAACTCATTGAGTGACCCCTGACCCCCCCGGCACATTGTTTGCAGTGTGTTGCGGGTTCTCTCGCTCTCCCGGTTTATGGCACAGAATAAAATTACAGTCATGTCCTCTGACAGTTCTCCGCTAAGCCCCCCCCCCCTCTTTGCGGTATGTGTGTTTTGTCAAGTTCCTGCGGTCGCTGTATAATAGAGCCGAGCATTGTGAGGTTTTCAATTAATCAGCTCCTTTGTCTGATGTACCACTATGCAAATGGATTACGCCGCGGCTTTCAGGGGCTTCTGGGAACGCAGCGCTACAAATCCATTGTCCTTCCTCCCAAGTTAGAAGTAGAAGACTCATATAATTTCACTCTGCTGTTTAACTAGGAAAAGCGCACACAAGTCAGTGGAATAGGTGCATGGGGGGGATTCTATTTTCTTGCATCACTCTTAGGCTGGGTTCACACTGCGTTTTTGCAATCCGTTTTTTTTTCCCCCATCCATTTTATGCAAAAATCTGATGAAAAAACTGATGCATTTGAGTGCATCTATTTTTATTAGTTTTTCCATTTTTCATTCATTCTAAAAAAAACAAAAAAACAAACAAAAAAAAAACGTCAAAACGTACACAAAAACGCGGTTGACCACGTTTTTGGGTACACTAAAAAAGGTTGAGCTTTGCGGGGTTTTTTTTTTTTTTCCCCTTTAATTATGGAAGTCAGTGGAAAAATGAATGCACACACATACACCAGACTTTGCATCCGTTTCTTTTTTTTTTTTTGCATAAAACGGATTGCAAAAACACAGTGTGAACCCAGTCTTAGGGGTATATTCACACCATGCAGATTTACTGCAACAGATCTACTTTTTTTTTTTTTTTTTTTTAAATTATTCAGAGAATCGGCATCTAAGGTTGGGGGTTCACGCTGTGTTTTCCTGATTTCCATTTTGATACATATAATTTAGTGTTTTGTTTTTTTTTATAAATATAAGTCAGTTGGCATACAGCATTACAGCAGCAGCCATTGTTAGCATCAATTAACGTACATGTTAAACAGACAAAAACACGGTGTGAACCCGGCCTTACAGGAAAGTATTGAAATGCAGGAAGGTGAAATATAAATATATAGTGTAGGCGTTTTAATAGACAGCCTTAAAAATAAAGATAGAGAAATTTATAAAATTATTATATATATTATATATAATATATATATATATATATATATATATATATATATATATATATATATATAATTATATTATATTATAATATATATATTTATTTATTTATGACTTGAAACTGGTTGGCTATATTTTGCATACTGTAGTAAAATAATAAAGTTTGTATGTTTGTAATATTTTACAAATCATGTCTGTGTAATCTAATACATTGAGGCTATATTCACACCATCAAAAGGGAAAAAAAAAATCCAGCATTTAAAGGTGAATATCGGCCGTTACTTTATTACAACAGTCATTATTATAAAAAGCCGCCAATTGTTATAAAATGACACCCATTATTTGCTGTTAAATGCAGTCATGAGTGTGTGAACATAGCCTAAAGCTGGTCTTCCAGGAATAAAAAAAAATCAGCTGTCAGTTGTTAGTGGCACAGTAGTGGTTTTACAGGTGTTTTATTTCACATGAGATGTGCCTTTTGGGGGGTCTTTGCCGTTCTGTTTTTATACCACTCTTCCATATATGTTTATTTATAAAAAAAAAAATTATTTCTCCTACTTTTAAAAAAATTAATTTGTGTCATGTTCTTTTACTTTTTTTTTTTTTCTCTTTTCTTCTTACCCTTGAATCACATGATCAATGAGAAATCCATAAGTAGATGAAGCGCAAAATGGGGGGGGGGGGAATAAACACACAGAGTCTGTAAGGGGCCTAAGGGTAATAATAATAATAATATTATTATTTATTAATTATTATTTCAATACAAGCTGCTTATAAAAACATTCAATTATTATTCTTAATAAAGGGATACATGATTTTTATTATACAGCTAAATTGTTAGAAATTTTTTTACTAAAGTTTTACAGTAGTTGGAAAGTTTTAGTTAAAGTAAAAAAAAAGTATATAATTAAATATAAAAAAAAACCTATATATATCTGTGTGTGTATGTATGTATATATATATATATATATATATATATATATATATATATATATATATATATATATATAATAGTATTTTTATATATATGTATATATATATATAATATAGTATTTTTTTTTATATATATATATATATATATATATATATATATATACATACTAAACACACTAAATACTAAAACAAATTTTAATTTATTTATTTTCATTACAGAAAAAATTATTCCGCTGTTGATGCCTTAATAGTCAGTCGTTATTTTTTTTTTTTTTTAATTGTTAAAATCACTTTTTTTTTTTTTTGAGCGGCTTTTCTTCGCTGCTATGAAGCAGTAAACGCTCTTAATTTTAATATTGTCCCTGTAAGTATTCATTACTTTCCAACTATAACTTATTCTAAGCTCATTACGGCCTTTGTGCCCCCCTGTACCGGGGGCTGTCAGCTATGACTGGTGTTGCCGGCACAGTCAGCGGAGCAGAATAAGTTAATTATTTACTTGTGTCACTCGGCCTCTTGATCTAATGAAATGCACAGCTGTGTTAGATCTGCGGATGGATGTGTAGATCCCATTGTTACACGAGTCAGCAGAGGGTAGGAGCCGCTATGATGGAGAGTCCCCACTTCTTTCTGCTGTTTTGCTTTTCTGTGTCGATTTCATGGTTCTTTTATCACTCACTTTCACACAAAACAAACAACACAGCGACTGTCTGCTATGGGAACCGCTCTGGCACATAAAAGGGGTTCTCAGGGGTTGGCGCATTAGACGTTACCTTCGGCTTAGGTTCTCCATAGCCGGGTTGTGTAGCAGGGCTTTGTAGATACTCAGTTCTTTATCCATGTGTGTATGTAGATATGTTAGCCAGACCATTTATTTCCTTTATAGCTTTTTTTTTTTTTTCCTTCTTATCCTGGGGTGAGCCTGGGTGACCGTGGTGCGTTTGGCAGCAGTGATCGTGAGTGTATTTGTGGTTACAGATACAGTTCATGCAAAGGTTCCTATGGCAGAATAGACACCTTCTGACTCTCTCCCATTGAAGTCAATGGAGAGAGCGATATTAATGATGACAACGTGTATGATTTATTGCTCAAAGGGTAATTCCCTACTCCAGAAGTTTTCCCTATCAATAGGATTGGGGATACTAAAGTAATCGGTGGCGGTCCGGCAGCTGGGCCACCTACCAATCCTGAGGAATATTGGGGTAGAGTTATAAAACATGGTGTAAAGTGAAACTGGCTCAGTTGCCCCTAGCAACCAATCAGATTCCACCTTTCATTCCTCACAGACTGTTTGAAAAATGAAAGGTGGAATCTGATTGGTTGCTAGGGGCAACTGAGCCAGTTTCACTTTACACCATGTTTGATAAATCTCCCCCATTGTGCCCTGAATGGTTGGAAGCCCCATAGAGAATAAATGGAGTGGGCTGTACTGCTGTTTAATCAGGGTTCAAATTTCCCCACCAGTCGAGTTGTTGTTCCCTATTCTGTGGATAGGGGATCATTTTTGGAGTTTGGAATACCCCTTTTAATATAGCCACTTTTGTGTCCGAATCTTGGCCACAACTGGTCGCCATGAGGTTCCATTGAATCGGGGATTTCTGCATGAACAGTTTCTTGAAGTTTTTGTTCTAATTTTTTTTTATTTTTTTAGCATAACTATTTTCAAATAAGTTTCACTTTTTTTTCTTCATTTTTTTCAGGTGTATGTGGTTTAATAGTTCAGCAAGAAGATATGCCGTTCTGTGAGACCGGGATCTGCCCCGATATCATCATGAATCCTCACGGCTTCCCTTCTCGTATGACGGTCAGTGTTACCATTTTTAAGGATCTTACATAGAACAAGTGGGTACAATGAATCTGTACCAGTCTTAAAGGGGTAGTGCGGCGCGTCATCAGCCGCTCAGCTGCGATTGGCTGAGCACAGTTATGCTCAGCCAATCGCGGCTGAGGTTCGGATGACGCTGCAGAGGGCGGCCGGCCCTCGGGAAGATCCGCCGGCCGCCCGAAGAAGACGTCACTGCTGAGGATCGGAGACCGTGGTCGGCACGTGACAAGTGAGTATAGTGCACCACACTTCCGGGTACACGGGTGGGGGTGGTGGGACACGGGGAAGGGGGCCATTCACAGACATAACATACATTACAAAGTTGTATAACTTTTTAATGTGTGTTATTCTGTGAATAATTTTTTAGCGCAGGACAACCCCTTTAACATCCATTTCTGCAGCAACAGCGGATGTAGGATTGGATTGGGGGTGGGCATGCTGAATATCAGTGCCTGATCCTTTTGTTTCCTTAAAAGGGTTTTCCAGGATTGGAAAAACACAGCTACTTTCTAGCAAAAACAGCGCCACCCCTGTCCTCAGGTTGTGTGTGGAATTAAAATTCAACTCTGTTTACTTTAATGGAACTAAGCTGCAAAACCCCCACACCCAAACTGTGGTCACACTGTTTCTGGAAGAAAGGGGCCATGTGTTTCTAATCCTGGATATTCTCTTGGGTTACTTGGGTTGGTCACTGGGTTCGCCCACGTTCTCTGAACTCGAACACTTGCCATTTGACTCTTGGAGCTAGAGAAGTTAGATGCCGTCCTAGGGAATCCTGACAAACCTGGATACAGCCATAGACTGGCAGCCCTAAGGCATTATCCAACTTAAGCCACTGGGAGTCAAAAGCTGAGCGTTGGGGTTAAGACAGTTTGCTCAACACTCTATATGGGGGCCTCCTGATTCTCCACTGTCGGTGGAGATGGGGGTTAGGCATGATGGATTTTCACTACTTGGCCCTTTCGAAGTATAAGTAGTTACCAGGGCTTCCCTCCACATAGGGAGCACGTGTATAGGGAGTTCAGGAGAGGGTTGTCAGACTGTTGTTGGAGGTGTTTGGCCACCTTTACAGTAGGGCACAATTCTCAGGCACTAACCTTTCAGTATGAACATGCAAACATGGTAAGAGCAGCTGTTACCCCCATAAGAAGTGGACCTAGATCCCAAATTCAAGGCTGATGTTTTGGGCCGTACTTCTCCCTGTCTTAAATTTTAGGGGATCACTACAATGGTCTGGGTAAAATTCCAAACACATGAGGCTCTTTGGGACAATTTGTGTTTTAAAAGGGCAGAATCCTGTTAATGGTTTTATATGGACGTAAAAACCAATAAACCTCCAGCTGCTTGTAACATCGACTGTAGAGACAATGTGACTTCAAGTCCCTGTAAGAAAGATGAGGAGTAATCCGGTGCAATGTTATTTGTCACGGTGCATAAGATTGTGGTGGTCTCCAGATTGCAATTATTATGAGATCAGGCTGCCATTTAGTGCCATTATTACAAGGCTGGGATATATTAACCCTTAGGGCTGTAAAACATCTATAAAATGCCCTAGTAAATAAAGACCTTAGTTGCTGCATCTGCAGCCACTATACGGCATATGTCGTCTGTGCTTCTGACTGTATAGACCTTGGCCTAAAAAGGTTTTTACGTTTGTTTTTTTAGTTCCTGTGCATATAAAATAAGAATTGAAAAAATTTGTTGTACTGTTTTGGGTAAATTTCTATTCAGCTTTGTGTGTCTCCATGGCAACAGACTACAAACAATCCTGTTTGTAGTCTGACCCAGTGCTGTTTCTTTTTTTTTTTTTCCATCTGAAGCTCCTTCTATCTAGAAGAGTGGGGCAGAGAGAGTGCTGTGACCATGGGGGAAAAAAAGCTACTACTACCAAGTACAATTGCCCTAAAACATTCCCTCCCTTGTGTCTCTGCAGGTTGGGAAGTTGATTGAACTCCTGGCCGGAAAGGCTGGAGTCCTGGATGGAAGATTTCACTATGGAACGGCTTTTGGAGGCAGCAAAGTTAAGGATGTGTGTGAAGACCTGATACGACATGGGTATAATTACCTGGGAAAAGATTATGTGACGTCTGGGATAACCGGGTAAGAACCCGCTATAATGGTTTACTTAACCCCTATAGTGCCAGAAACTTGAAAAAGTTTTGTCATTCAAGGGTCGGGCTGTCTATATCATCTGCATGGGGCACTCCGGACCATCCACCAACAGAAGATGATGTCAGTGGAGGTAGGGGTTGGGTTTCATAGAAAATCACTGCCTGACCCCTTTGTTCTGGGAGAGATAATCCTACCCATAGAGAATACAGGAACGCTCAGCCATGCCAAGAATTCCTGATTATGGGCATGCTGAAGCCAGATGGGAGAAATAACTAATGGCCAAGCAACTCTTTGTCTGACAGTTATTAAAGGTTTATGGGGATTTTTGCTTAACCAAGACCAAACATGGCCATGTGATGTAACAGCAGCTGAGCATGTGATTGTACGGTCAATGATAGTCTCTCCAATGCTGACATGCCAGTTTAGGCCATTGCAATCATTCAGACCGTACATGATCAGTAACACCAGACACAGAATGAGCAACCTTTCCGAAATACAATGCTATACATTCAGCCACTAGGTGTCTCACTTCCTGGAAAACCGCAGTCCAGGCTCCATCACTAAGGTTATTTGGTCTTTAGGAACAGCAAAAAAAAAGACAGTAGCCTGGAAAACTTCCTTCCATATGTCATTCTGCTATCGGTCAAGTAAAACCATTTGACCATTGTTACATTTCACCCAAATAGTAATTATTTTATTTTTTTTTGCAGTTTTTTTTTTTTATTTTCCAGTGCTTTTTATTTAACTTCAGTCAGATTTGTATCTGAGCCTTAGCTGCAATACCAGACCCTGCCCATGCACAAAAGTGGCACTGGTATAATATAGAAGTATTTTTAGCTACCTCACATTGTAACATGTACTGTGTATCTGTCATCCCTCAGAGAACCTCTGGAGGCCTATATTTACTTTGGTCCTGTGTACTACCAGAAGCTAAAGCACATGGTGCTGGATAAGATGCATGCCCGAGCTAGAGGACCCAGAGCTGTTCTCACAAGGTAACGTCACGTGTTAACTAGAGATAAGCACAACTTATGCTCGAGTCCAATCGTTTGCCATTTTATTACCGGTGGCTGAAGAACTTGGATGCAACCCTAGGGAGTAATACTACTGAGGTGTCCAAGAGTTGCACATAGCTTTTGGTATGCATATTATTCAGCGTTAGAAAAACGTTGCCACTTTCTTCCAGAGACAACACAACTCTTGTGTCAAGTTCAGCTGTGGTTTGCAATTAAGCTCCATTCACTTCAATGGAACTTAGTTGCAAAACCTACAGTCAAACTGGAGACGAGTGGTGCTGTCTCTGGAAGAAAGCGGCCATGTTTTTCTAATGCTGTACGATAACCCCTTTAAGGATCCCAATTATAGGACTAGAGATGAGCACATTTCCTGATATTCATATTGAATCCAGTACGAACTAATTCAGTGCTCAAATTGATTCCGCTTCTAATTTTTGCCCCTTAAAGGACTGGCGTTTATTTAGGCTTCTCACAAAACCTAAATCATCCTAAAAACATCAAAGTTTTTTAGAGGAGTTTTCCAGTTTTGGCTTAAAAATTTTAATTTATTTAGAGTGGGGTTCATTGCTAAGACCCCGATTAATCGCCTTTTCAGGGATCCTATTTTTTTCCCATTCATGTCGGCTGATCGTGACCTTTTAACATTACCTATTACACAAAACAATTATCAGCCTGAACGTCCAGTAATCGGCCAAGTAAGGATGGTTATTGTTTCATGAAATAGGGCCTTAAAGTGTCACTGTCGGTAATTTTTTTTTTTGCAGAAATCAGTTGTGCAGGCAACTTTAAGAAACTTTGTAATTGGGTTTATTAGCCAAAAAAATGCATTTTTATCATGAAAAAGCAGTTTCAAGCTCTCCCCCTGTCTTCATGGTTCTCTTATGGAGGGGTGGAGGGAGATGAGGCACCAAAACAGGACAGCAAAGTTAATTTACAGCTACATCACAGGGCTGTCTCCTCTGATGTGTAATCCTTTGTTCTCTGCTCTCTGCTGGCGACTAATCTCCTCCCTCCCCTCTCCATAGAACAGACAGGGCTCAACTGATGTAAAAGAGTCGAGATTTCCTGATAATAAGCAGTGAATGAGAGAGGGGGGGGGGACCCGGGGAAAGTCTTTTTTGAATGCAGATAATGGCATATTTGCCTAATGAACCCAATTACAAAGTTTCTTAAAATCGCCTGGACTGTTGATTTCTGCAAAAAAACAAACAAAAAAAAAAAACAGTGACACTTTAAAGGTTGCTAGCCAGTGACTGCTAGCAGAGATTAAAAAAAAAACAAATCAAAAGGGAGATACATTGATGCATAAACTATATTCGAACACTGTAAACCCAATTATTGCCCAAGAAATAAGCTTCATTGGATGAAAGTTTAAAACACCTTGCGCAGTTTCTAATAGACATGGCTGTGTGCTGAATTGCATTGATGTGAGTGATTGCTTAGTCCTCAGTGCGGGGAGAGGCGACCTGATGGCATCTGTTCCAGACATGTCCAGAAAGGGCCGGGGACGGAGCCGCTGTCAGTGAAAGCTGTGACCACGTCTCCCCTGTGTACTCAGTGGGTTGTGTGTTGGTCTGAGCTATTGCTGTGGATGGTTTCCAAAGCAAATACCAGCACTGGGTTTTTTTTCTAAAGCAATTTCCCCCAACTTGTAGCTCTCCAGCTGTTGCAAAACAACAACTCCCAGCATGCCCTGACAGCCGAAGGCTGTCAGGGCATGCTGGGAGTTGTAGTTTTGCAACAGGTCGATAAACACTGATCTACAACTTTCCAAAAATTCTTGTTTGATGACATCCAATATACACGTTCAGTACCAACTCTACTTCGTTTTTTGCTCCTTTCTGCTCTTTCTCCAGGCAGCCCACCGAAGGCCGATCACGTGATGGTGGATTGCGTCTCGGAGAGATGGAACGTGACTGTTTAATCGGCTATGGGGCAAGCATGCTGCTCCTGGAGCGGCTGATGATATCCAGCGATGCCTTTGAGGTCGATGTTTGCGGACAGTGCGGTTTACTTGGTTATTCTGGCTGGTAAGTCTGATTGGGTGAAAACCCATAGAAATGTTTTACCCCCTCGGACCAGTCTTTCAAGTGTAATTGTGTGTTTACCTTGGACACATTTATGCACATTACGGTCGTTTCTATAAGAGGTCCATCAATGTAACACTATAAGACTGTGGGTTAGGTGGATGGGGTCTCAAGCTCTTCCAGCCGTCCATGTGGTGGTGGTGGTGGTGGGGTTCACAGCCCATGTGATGTAACATAGGATCTCATACCCTCTAAACTATACAGAAATATTGATAAGGCATGTTGTATGGCCTCTAGTGTAGTCTATTACAGTATTGTAACTATTATCACTGTCATCATTATAATTACCACCGCCATCTTTCTATCACCCACCATTACTATGTGTGATGATAGGGACATCAGTGAGAACATGATTGTCATCAGCTTATCATGACTGCAGAGGCAGGACTGCTGCCAGTCACACCTGCCACCCCCATCTTCATCACCACTCCTCACTTTAACCACCATCATTATCACTGTCAGTATGGTCACTATGATCATTCTTACCATGGTTACCACTCTCCCCTCCGCCACAGCCTCATCACTCTCACCACTTTCCTTATCGTTCTGCCATTCTAAGGGAACGATTATCGTTTCGTGTTATAAAGACAATGATCAGCCGATGATCGTTGATATAGGTTCTGACCTGTAATTGTCGGGCGCCGACCATGCACCGCTACGTGTAATAGCGGTGCACGGCCGATGATTAGCAAAGAGGAATACATTAACTATCCAGGCTGCAGGGCTTCTCTTCCTCTGTGCTTCTCCCCGGGTCCCGCATGCTCCAGCTTCAAAGCGGCCTGTCTGAGCTGACAGGCCGCTCTGAAGCTGGAGCGCACGGACCCGGGGAGAAGCACAGAGGAAGAGGAGCCCTGCAGCCGGGACAGGTAATGTATACAGTTTAAACAAGGACTGCAAGGACATCGGTAACTATGTCCATGCAGCCCTTGTTAAACAATTATCGGCCCGTGCAATAGGCCCAGTAAACCAGCACCGATCTAGCATTACATTTATTATCGGGCCCCCATCGGCCCTGAGGGTCCTATTACATGGGCCGGTGGGGGCCCGATCAATAATGTAAACGAGCGCCGATCTGCTAGATCGGCACTCATTTACTGGGCCTATTCCAAGGCCCGATAATCGTTTAGCGAGGGCTGCATGGACATTGTTACCGATGTTCTTGCAGCCCTTGTTTAAACAACATACATTACCTACACATGTTGCAGGTCTTCTCCTGCGCTCCTTCTTCCTCACGATCCTGCGCGCAGCAGCAGCAGCTTCGGTGCGGCCTGTCTGAGCTGAGCCAATCACTGGCCGCGGCGGTCCTGGCCAGTGATTGGCTGAGCGGTCTGTCAGCAGGCACCGAAGCTGCTGCATGCGGGATGGGGAGGAAGGAGCGCAGGAGAAGACCTGCAACATGTGTAGGTAATGTATGGTCGGCGGTCGCCCGACACGCATTGCTATTCCACGCAGCGATGGGCGGTCGGTACCCGATGATTTTAGGTTTGAACCTAATTAAACGATCAGCCAGTGGCACGATCATCGCTCCGTGGAATAGGCCCCTTACTCTCCCCACCACTACCTTTTCATTCTCGACATCATCATCACTGTTATCACCATCCATATCATTTCTATTGACATTATTAGGATCCTATTAGAAGAAGCGCATTACCCTGAAATAGATGATCGTATACAATCGTTTACTCCATCTGATCCCAGGAAATGAAGGAACGATGTGAAATTACACTGAACGATTAGTAAACAAATGCGGAATTAAAAAGAACGATTAACAAATGATCAACAATGATTTTGGTGTTGGCACCAAACAAACGTTTTTATCGTTGCCAGCGCTTACACGAAACGATTATTGTTCAAATTTGAATGATATAACGATAATTTGCACAATAATCTTCCCGTGTAATAAGGCCCATACCACCTGCACCATCCTTATCACACTCGCCATCACCACCATCCTCTTAAAGGGGTTATCCAGCGCTGCAAAAACATGGTCGCTTTCTTCCAGAGACAGCACCACTCTTGTCTCCAGGTAAGGTGTGGTTTGCAATTAAGCTCCATTGACTTCAATGGAACTGAGTTACAAACCCCACCTAAACTGGAGACAAGAGTGATACTGTCTCTAGAAGAAAGCGGCCATGTTTATGTAGGGCTGGATAACCCCTTTAATTTTTAGTATCATCCTTATCATTTTAGCCGTCATTATCGCACTAACCACCATTACTATTATCCTCACTCACTGTGACAATCATCACTCTCCCACCGTTCTCTTGCCATGATCTTCACTCTCGTCATCACTATCACCACCATCCTCACCATCCTCTTCATTCTTAAGGCCCTATTATACAGAATGATTATCATGCGAAAAATCGTTATTGTTGAAATTTAACCGATCATTTTTCCGTGTGTATGCAGGCAACGATCAAACAACTAACAAAAATTCTTTTGTGTGTTTGAGCTGACCATAAAATCATTGTTAATTGTTTGCAAAAAATCAAAACATTGTTCATTCGTAATTACGATCGTAACTAACGACTCTCCAAAAGTGTATTACGGTGAATGATTTCGGGTCGTTCCCAATTTTTTTTGTCTGCAATCGTTTATCGTTAATTGTTGGGAAAAATCCCTTAGTTTAATAGGACCCTAATTCTCTATGGTGGGACCATTACTCTCACCACTTCCCTTATCATTAAAGTCATCATCAAACTACCATTATCGTTGTAATCATCACTCTCACTACGACCATGATCACTCTTCCCACAACGTGGTCATCATTACTCTCATTATCACTCCTTCCTCCTCCGCCATCTTCATCACTCTCACCAATACCATCATCATTCGCACCAAGTGTCATCATTGTGAGGGATGCCAGTGAGTGTGTGTCAGCAGCGCGTGTTACATCATTATAAGGGATGTGAGAATAATGATAGTGACAATAGTGATGCTGCTGATTGTGCAAGAGTCAACAGTGTGACAGGAAGACAAATACTGTCAACACAAATGACTGATCACCCAATGCAACCACCATTATCATCACTCTCACCACCATCATCAATCACTGTCACCATAATCCCCATCATCTATACTATTCCTCATCTCTGTGTCTATCTTTCACTAGGTGCCATTACTGTAAATCATCCTGCCACGTATCGTCTCTGAGGATCCCGTACGCCTGCAAACTCCTGTTCCAAGAACTGCAGTCCATGAATATCATACCCAGGCTTAAGCTGTCAAGATACAACGAGTGACCATCGCGCCATGGACCTCGGGCTCCTTGTTAAAAATGAATAAACCAGAAAGAAAGTAAGGATTAGGACGGAGACTGCGTGCGGCAGCCGCTGATTTATTTATGGAGCGCTCGCTGTCTGCGGGGCTGGCTTCATGCCACAGGTACAGGCAGGCGGATATCTGGATGTCGGGATGTACGGGTTGTACATCTCATGACGCTTTTGTATTATATTTGTACAATTACAAATGTTCAGAGAACATTGACATAAGGAGATGTTATGTAGATTATTTATGGTCCTCGTCTCTGACAATTATTAATAAAACATGACAATTTTGATTTATTTAATGCGTGGGTGATAAATTATTTTCAATTACAGAAACACCAGAAATACTCTACATAGGCTTCATTTCTCTTAACTTCAGCATAGGCCTCGTCACCCATAGCAACCAATCATAACCTAGCTTTCATTCCTTCAGAGCTGTATGAGAACTGAAAGCTGTGCTGTGATTGGTTGCTATGGGCCACATTGTCAGTTTTGAGGCCTACACTATATTTTTAGACCACAATAGACAGTGATGCCTGACATGGCGGATACATAGTAATGTCTTTGCATTTTCTTCCTTCTGTCTCATTGTAAATTACTCAGTTCATTATTTTTGTATCTACATATTTGTCAAGTTTGGGATGTTTAAGCCCCCGCCACATCTTTACAATATGGAAACACGCCTTTAAGGTTCACATGGTGAACCTTTAAAAAAAAAAAAAAAGGTTTGGCACGGATTGGACATTGTGAAAAAGGCAATAAAAAAGGATATGTGTGACGACTAGCTGTCAAGTTCTTCATCCATTGCCAGGAGGAATAACAGAGTAACAACAATCATCTATAAATACACGGCTCTTGCCCTCACAAAGTGTGTCATCCAGCTTTCCTGGACTCCTGAATGGCAGCTGTGATCCTATATCACAGTACAGGAGTCACCAGGGGATCAGACCTAGTTAAAGCAGGGGACGTCCATGTGTTATGTGGTTTGAGTGTGGTGCTTCAGTATATATGTGGATGCCATATAAACATCAAGAAATAAACTACAAGCCACCACTCACCCTTAGACCTATGTTCTTATATGTAGTTTTTTTTTGTTTGTTTTTTAAAGTTCAAAACGTTGTACATAAAGAACAAAATATGGGGTCATAATGACCCTTTGGCCACTTTAGCACTGAAAATAGCTGTTTTGCATTTAGCCCTTTGTCTCCACCAGGTGTCAGTATTGAGCACTTATGTGTTGTACAGTCTAACATGAAACCTCCCCCATCACTCCGCACTCAGAACCGCTCTCACATCATTTGCTGATCAGATGTAGGGATGGAAAAGAGAAAAAGTCCCAAAGAATTTTTTTATTTTTTAAAATTTTTCCCAACTCTTTTTATACTTCCGCCTAATTTACTCAGTGTGCATACATACCGTTAAGCATACACATGTCCGATTCTTCTGCATTTGCATACTGGTGGCTGAAGAAGTTGGATGCAGCCCTAGGGAGTCCTGGAAGCTATAGATACAGCTATATAGGCTGTATCGGTTTTCCAGATCCAATCATGCTGACCACAGTGCCCACCTACAGTCAAGTTTACTTGCCACACTGACCCTATGGCATGTCACAGTATACCCACCCTCTCCTGGTTCCCACAGTGTTCAGTCACTGGCCTACCAATCTCTGCTCTAGTAGTAGAAACATGTTCTCTGTATTTTCCTGTATCGCTCGCTGTTTATCATTTTCCACCTTCCGAAGGCATGGAAGACCTCTGTCCTTTGTGACTACAGGTGCGTTTACACAGAGAGATTTATCTGACAGATTTTTAAAGCCAAAGCCAGGAACAGACTATAAACTGGGAACAGGTCATAAAGGAAAGACTGAGATTCCTCTCCTTTTCACATCTATTTCTGGCTTTGGCTTCTAAAATCTGTCAGATAAATCTCTGTGTAAACGCACCATACCACTGGCTTATAAACCCCCACTAAAAACATTCTATTACATGTAGGTGGATTTCTATGAACTTTTCTTTACAGTCTTTTCACAGATTAGGGTGGCGTGAGTGATCCCGCGGCTCCGCCACTCAAGTGAATGGGGTTGCATTGCAACCTACAAGTGGCCACAACCCTGAGTTGGGTGGGTTTTTTGTTGGGCTACGGTTATGGCCACTTATGGACCCTACTGACTTGCATGAGTGGTGAATGACCAGAAATTGCAGTGTAGCTCGAGTCTGAATAGGATACTTATATTGAAGAATTGCTAGTGAAGCTATTCTATGTTAGTGACCTACATGGGGTCCCTTCTTGCTCACACATGTTCATACAGAATAGTAATAGGGTACTGTACACAGTCAATATACTTTGTTAATGGAAGGAAAATAATGTCTCCAGGTGTCCAGCGACAGCTGCGGTGGAAGAAGGCGTCGTTCATAGCGGGGGGATTTGGCCGCATCCGTACGTCATTGTAGCTGTAGAAAGTTCTTTACAGCCGTGATTACCCTCTTATCCCTGTGAACAGGAGACTTATCAGGTTCTACCACATGTGGCTCGCAGTTCACTTAACAAGACTGTGAAAAACCTTAAATCAGTCGCTCAGTTTAAAGCTACAGTCACTCTTTCTCTCGGAGGGTTGGAGGATTCCTGGGAAAGGCAGCGACTGCTAAAGATATTTATTGTAGTGTTTCAAGTTTAATAAGGATCCGTCAGAGTGGAAGTGTGTGAGCAAACAGCGAAGAATGCCCAATATGTGCGCTTAGAGGAAAACGACCAATGACGGATTTACAGGCAGGACTAATGGCTTCTGCTAAAATGTGAAATTTAAAGGGTTTGTATAGGATTAGAGAAACATGGTTACTTTTTTTCCCACCAGAAACAGTGCCACACCTGTCTATGGGTTGTGTCTAGTATTGCAGATTAGCATCAATGGAGGAATTTAGCTGAGGTGCAATACCACCTTTAACCTGTGGCCTGGTGTGGTGCTGTTGTTTGGCAGGGGGTCCTTCTTCTTAAGGAGAGATTTTCAATTCAACATGTTACCCTCTCTAATGTACTTGATCTTGCTGAAAGTTTGGGTTTGTCAACGTTCGTCCACACCATTTGACTCTCTGCATTTGGAAAAGTTTGATGCCTAGGGAGTCCTGAAAAGCATGGATTCAACATGGGCTGTAGCCATGTTTTCCTGGCAGCCCTGGGGCTGCATCCAGCTTCTCCAGAACCCGAACTTTCGACTAGTTCACTCAACACTACTCACTTTATAAGTGTGTGCTTTTTACTGTTTGAGTGCTCCCCTGTTCACACTTTGGGTGTGGGTACTATCTTGCAGTTGAATTAGTTCTCTATGCAACGATAGAAGAGCTCTTACACTTTTAACAAACTTTACATGAATCAATATTACAAGTGAATGTAACATATCTTATCAGACAAACTTTACATGAATCCATATTACATCAGAAGCAGCAGCAGCACTGTCTGATAAGATATATTACATTCACTTGTAATTTGGATGCATGTAAAGTTTGTTAAAAGTGTAAGATCTCTTCTTTCGTTGCCTCTTTTAATAAATGTGTAAATCCCTCTGGAGACTGATTATCTCAGGTAACAATTATTAATAGAGAAAGTCTATGAACAGAGGAAGGGTTTGGAAAGAAGCTGCACCTGCTTGTAGTGAGTGTTATATTTCACCACAGTACTGGATTTGAAGCTTACACTGCTTAGTATTTGTCTAAAATGTCTTCAGTGCTGCTGCTTCTGATGTTCAACATAATATAGGGGGGCAGGGTCTCCCTTTCTGTGTTTGCAGTGAATGGGAGACATCATAGCAGCTAGTCTCCACCCAGTACTTCGTGGACAACTGAGAATTAGGGATGTAGTATGCAGTGGGGAAAACTGGTAAAATATGCAATATATAAGTTATAATGGCCAAAAATAGGGCTACTCCTCTTGACAGCTTATCCTGAAAAGTTACTTGAACGTGCACATTTATCATAGAGTGACACAGATAAATTTTTGAGCACAGTCTATATAATAGTGCAGCCCATTCAAATTGAGGCTGAGTTGCAGTACCAGACACAGCCCATTCACATAACTGGCGCTGTTTCTAGAACCAGATGTTTAAGAATGTCGACCATTATTCTGTGCACAGTGTATGGGAGACGACATAGCAGCTAGTCACTCACTAGCTAATATCTGAGATGCAGCCTCCAGAGAGGGAAAACTGGTGGAAAAACATCATATAGATTGTATAGAACAAGAGGCAATGCTCTTAAAGATCAATCTTAGGGTGGGTTCACGTGACTGGGGAGAATTTGGTGTCAATTCAGTACCAAAATCTACATGAATTTAGATTGATTTCAGTGGGAAAACTTTACATGGTGTAGATTTAAAGGGGTTATCCAGGCTTAGTCAAGCATGGCTGCTTTCTTTCTGAAGCAGCACCTCTCCTGGCCTCAGTTTAGATGTGGTATTGCAGTTAAGTTCCATTGAAGTGAACCTGAGGACAGTGGTGGCTCTGTTTTTGCAAGAAAGTAGCTGTGCTTTTTCTAATCCTGGATAAAACCTTTAAAGGGATTATCCAGCGCTACAAAAACATGGCCACTTTTCCCCCTCTCTTGTCTCCAGGTTGGGTGAGGTTTAGAACTCAGTTCCATTGAAGTAAATGGAGCTTAATTGCAAACCGCACCTGATCTGGAGACGAGAGGGGGGAAAGTGGCCATGTTTTTGTAGCGCTGGATAACCCCTTTAACAGAGATCAGTAACGTATCAATGCAGATATTACTTGCATCCTATCTACCGATATCATCATTGTATTAATAATGAGATGCAATTTCTTCTTCTAACCAGCAGAGGTCACTACACGCAGAGGACTTCTGGTCGCCAACTAGAACTCTTCATTTATCTTTGGCTCATTTTTCCCCATTGCTGTATTTGTAGTTTTTCTTCATCTCTTATAGATAGAACTCATAAGAGAGATCCAAGGATTATAATATCCTAATCTAAGGGGTCTCGGTGATGGACAGAAGACATCCTTGTGAGCCCCCGTGTAGTGCTTCTCTCCCCAGCTTTCAGCTTTTGGAATATGAAGTGTAACAATGGCCGCAGAGTCTTCTAATCTAATCCCCAGTGACTGTGTGATCACTTTTCCCAGGACCGGTGCACAGTCGGCCATACGTGTCTGCAGCACTCGCCTAACGTGCTCTTAATATTCCTCTGAACTCGCTAGATTGTCTCAGTGGGAGTCGGAGGCGAGACCGCGCTCTGTGATTCGCCTGTGGAGTAAATCTCTGTTCCTTTATGAATAGCGGCCTGATAGATTTCAGAAGAGGGGCCTATGGCTCTTCTATATTAACGCCAATGACTTGTTGCAATATTGTGACAGCTGGATCTGACCCCACAACCCTGGGTTCATCGGGTGGATGGTGCCCGCCTCTAAGGCTTTGAGGTTATGGTGGAGCCAAGGGCTGCATTCATAATTTGCCATGATCATCCACTCCGCTCCCCAGTTTAAATGATCTGGGATTCTGGCTGCTGAAGAATCCTGGGCCTTGGCCGTATATATGTGGTTTGACATTGTAACATAGTTAATAAGTTTGAAAGAATCCATCAAGTTCATCCTACACAAACCCTACTGTGTTGATCCAGAGGAAGGTAAAAAATCCCTATGAGGCAGGTGACAATTGCCCCATCACAGGGAGAAAATTTCTTCCCGACTCCAATGGCAACCAGGATAATCCCTGGATCAACGTATCACCAAAAAATCTAATGCCCATAACTTGTCATATTATATTTTTCAAGAAAAGCATCCAGGCCTCCCTTGAACTTGTAATGAATCAGCCATGACAACATCATGTGGCAGAGAGTTCCGCAGTCTCACTGCTCTTACAGTAAAGAATCCGCGTCTGTGCTGATGGTGAAACCTTCTTTCCTCTAGACATAGAGGATGCCCCCTTGTCATGGTTACAGACCTAGGAGTTAAAAGACCACTACAAAGACCTCTGTACTGTCCATTCATATATTTGTACATTGTGATCAGATCTCCCCTAAGACACCTTTTTTGTAGCGTAAATAACCCCAAGCTTGATAACCTGTCCTGGTACTGTAACCCACCCATACCCTTAATGACCTTTGTTGCCCTCCAGCTCCAGTTCAGCTGTGTACTTATATACCGGTGCCTAAAAACTGTACACAATATTCCATATGTGGTCGGACCAGTGATTTATAAAGAGGCAAAGCTATGGTCTCATCTTTAGCATCTAGGCCTCTTTTGATGCATCCCATTATTTTATTTTATCACTAAAATTAAGTTTACTGTCTACCAATACCCCCAGGTCCTTTTTCAGAAGCATTTTTACCCAGTGTTTACTTATTATTACTATGGCTTAAATGCATAACCTTATATTTATTCACATTAAACTTAATTTGCCATTTCTCTGCCCAAGCCTACAGCTTCTCCAAATCCCTCTATAATATGATATTATCCTCCTCTGTGGTGATTACTTTACCCAGTTTAGTATCATCTGCAAAAATGGAAATTCTACAGGTTACAGGTAGAGAGTACAGCATGCTGTGTGTTACAGGTAGAGCATACATTGTGCTGTGTGGTGTTACAGGTAGAGAATACAGTGCTGTGTGGTGTTACAGATAGAGAATACAGTGCTGTGTGGTGTTACAGGTAGAGAATACAGCGTGCTGTGTGGTGTTACAGGTAGAGAATACAGTGTGCTGTGTGGTGTTACAGATAGAGAATACAGTGTGCTGTGTGGTGTTACAGGTAGAGAATACAGTGTGGTGTTACAGGTGGAGAATACAGCGTGCTGTGTGGTGTTACAGGTAGAGAAAACAGTGTGCTGTGTGGTGTTACAGGCAGAGAATACAGTGTGCTGTGTGGTGTTACAGGTAGAGAATACAGTGTGGTGTTACAGGTGGAGAATACAGCGTGCTGTGTGGTGTTACAGGTAGAGAAAACAGCGTGCTGTGTGGTGTTACAGGCAGAGAATACAGTGTGCTGTGTGGTGTTACAGGTAGAGAATACAGCGTGCTGTGTGGTGTTACAGGTAGAGAATACAGCGTGCTGTGTGGTGTTACAGGTAGAGAATACAGTGTGCTGTGTGGTGTTACAGGTAGAGAATACAGTGTGCTGTGTGGTGTTACAGATAGAGAATACAGTGTGCTGTGTGGTGTTACAGGTAGAGAATACAGCGTGCTGTGTGGTGTTACAGGTAGAGAATACAGGGTGCTGTGTGGTGTTACAGGTAGAGAATACAGTGCTGTGTGGTGTTACAGGAAGAGAATACAGTGTTATGTTACAGGTAAAGAATACAGTGTGCTGTGTGGTGTTACAGGTAGAGAATACAGTGTGCTGTGTGGTGTTACAGGTAGAGAATACAGTGTGCTGTGTGGTGTTACAGGTAGAGTATACAGCGTGCTGTGTGGTGTTACAGGTAGAGAATACAGCGTGCTGTGTGGTGTTACAGGTAGAGAGAACAGCGCGCTGTGTGGTGTTACAGGTAGAGAATACAGCGTGCTGTGTAGTGTTACAGGTAGAGAACACAGTGTGCTGTGTGGTGTTACAGGTAGAGAATACAGCGTGCTGTGTGGTGTTACAGGTAGAGAATACAGCGTGCTGTGTGGTGTTACAGGTAGAGAATACAGAGTGCTGTGTGGTGTTACAGGCAGAGAATACAGTGTGCTGTGTGGTGTTACAGGTAGAGAATACAGTGTGCTGTGTGGTGTTACAGGTAGAGAATACAGTGTGCTGTGTGGTGTTACAGGCAGAGAATACAGTGTGCTGTGTAGTGTTACAGGTAGAGAATACAGCGTGCTGTGTGGTAGTACAGGTAGAGAATACAGTGTGCTATGTGGTGTTACAGGCAGAGAATACAGCGTGATGTGTGGTGTTACAGGCAGAGAATACAGTGTGCTGTGTGGTGTTACAGGTAGAGTATACAGCGTGCTGTGTGGTGTTACAGGTAGAGAATACAGCGTGCTGTGTGGTGTTACAGGTAGAGAGAACAGCGCGCTGTGTGGTGTTACAGGTAGAGAATACAGCGGGCTGTGTAGTGTTACAGGTAGAGAACACAGTGTGCTGTGTGGTGTTACAGGTAGAGAATACAGCGTGCTGTGTGGTGTTACAGGTAGAGAATACAGCGTGCTGTGTGGTGTTACAGGTAGAGAATACAGAGTGCTGTGTGGTGTTACAGGCAGAGAATACAGTGTGCTGTGTGGTGTTACAGGTAGAGAATACAGTGTGCTGTGTGGTGTTACAGGTAGAGAATACAGTGTGCTGTGTGGTGTTACAGGCAGAGAATACAGTGTGCTGTGTAGTGTTACAGGTAGAGAATACAGCGTGCTGTGTGGTAGTACAGGTAGAGAATACAGTGTGCTATGTGGTGTTACAGGCAGAGAATACAGCGTGATGTGTGGTGTTACAGGTAGAGAATACAGCGTGCTGTGTGGTGTTACAGGTAGAGAATACAGCGTGATGTGTGGTGTTACAGGTAGAGAATACAGCGTGCTGTGCAGTGGTACAGGTAGAGAATACAGTGCTGTGGTTTACCCCCGGATGAGCGGAATGATGAGGGTTCCCTGCTGACAACAGTGCTGCGAGACAGAGTTCCTAGGCTTACTGCAACTTTGCTCTGTCCGGATCTGTTTCTAGCTCTTTTGCTCTTTTGTGCTCTGCTCTGTTACTTTGGCTCTTTTTGTCCTGCTCTGTTACTTCTCCTTGTCCATGGCAAGAGTTGAGTTTGTCTCTGGCTTGTCCTCACCTAAGAGGGGTTTAACAGTGCATAGTGCTTGGTAACATCATTAGTAAAGATGAGCGAACCGGGTTCGGGTTCGAGTCCATCCGAACCTGAACGATCGGCATTTGATTAGCGGGGGCTGCTGAAGTTGGATAAAGCTCTAAGGTTGTCTGGAAAACATGGATACAGCCAATGACTATATCCATGTTTTCCACATAGCCTTAGGGCTTTATCCAACTTCAGCAGCCACCGCTAATCAAATGCCGAAAGTTCGGGTTCGGATGGACCCGAGCATGCTCGAGGTTCGCTCATCTCTAATCACTAGTAGTAAAGTTGTGAGAGGTACACTGTCTTGCGTCCTTCCCATGTTCTGACTAAGGGCCCTATTCCACAGTAACGATAATCGGCCGGATCGGCCCCATTTGGCCCGATTTGGCCGATTATCGTTCGGTGAAATAGAGAGAATGATCAGCCGATGATCGTGTCATCGGCTGATCGTTCATTTAGGGCCAGACCTAAAATCATTGTTCCCCCACCGCGCATCGCTACGGTTGAATAGCGGTGCACGGCGGGCGACCAACGATTTGAGAAGAAGCATCATCATCATACATTACCTGTCCAGGCTTCTTCTCCGCGCTGTCTTCATCCCCGGGTCCCGCGAGCTCTATCTTCTGGATGGCCGGTCAGCTGACGGAGCGCTCATCGGTAACGATGTCCTTGCAGCCCTTGCTCAACGATCATCGGGCCGTGGAATAGGCCCAGTAAACGAGCGGCGATCTAGCAGATCGCTGCTCGTTTACATTGTTGATCGGGCCCTCCTCGGCCCGTGAAATAGGACCCTAAGACTGAACTGAGGTACGGGGACCTGGCAGAGGGCTAGGGCCCAGATAGGACCACTGTGAAGAGCTGTCTGTCGAAAGAACGAAAGACCTTTGCTCCTCCACCCATGTGACTTACTTCCTCCCAGCATCTAAGCTGTGAGTAGGTGAAGAGTGCAACAGAAGAACAAAGGAGGGAGGTCATAAGAAAGAAGAGAACTAGACTCCTACTGGTCTACAGATTCAGGTGACACATAGAACACAATAACCCTTTAGAATCCTTCAGCTGTGCAGATTCCATATACACATACATAATACAGTGACATCTAGTGGCGAACTTTAGTACTACTTTTATCACCACAACAGTACAATAAGTACAGACTTTTGCGAGGGGTGTATATATACAATTATTGTCATAAAAACAACTTTTAAACTTGCAGCCCTGTGTCAAATTGGCGTGGCCTAAAGTGTCTGTGCCCTAGGCTTGCACCGCATCTCTGTCCTTCCTCCCCGCCCTCTTCACCATTAGGAATGCCCCCAGGCAGGATTTCTCCTATTCATCACTTGTCTGAACACTGCACATAAACCTTACTGATCCACCACATGTGCAGTGCTCAAACAACTGAACATTAGGAGAAATCCTGCTTAGGTAAGCCTAGTGCACACGCACTCTAGGCCACGCCAATTTGGCACAGCGCTGCAAGTTTAGAATTTGTTTTTTAGGACAATAAATGCATCACCTGGTGAACGGACCCCAAGACAGATCTTGGATTAAAGCGAATGTACCATCAGGTACATTTACTTTAAGTTTTGTCCATGGATAGAATGGCGCCGACACGGGGAAGCAGGTGCCATGTTAATTTTTTTGAACCGTGGCCCGGTTTTCACATATGGTGCCATTGTATTCATGGGCACTGACCGGGGGTGAAGCACTGGAGGTTGGCCGGCCCGCCCGCCCCCAGTGGGAGGTAACCTCCGCCAATCTATGACATGGCTCCAGTGTTGGCTCTGCTACATTAGGGTACAGCTGTGATTCCACCTTTGGGGACATTCACACCGTGTTTTGGCCAAACATCAAAAATATAGTTTGTCAACCTGCTAAAAAAATTAACTCCTCCTACATGGAGGAGCATGTGACAATGCTCTGCCCTGCCCCATGTGTCCACCAGTGAGCCTGTATATGCCTATGGAGGACACTGGAGACAGGGCATGATCACATTCTCCTCCATGATGGCCATCTTATGGACAGAATCACCACAGAGCAGGACAGCCCAGCCTGGAGGAAGGGAATCTCATTTTAGCTCTATGAGGTACACAGGGGGCTGTTGTCAGTATATACAGAGAGTACACAGGGGGCTGTTGTCAGTATATACAGTGAGTACACAGGGGGCTGTTGTCAGTATATACAGTGAGCACACATGGAGCTGTTGTCAGTATATACAGAGAGTACACACAGAGCTGCTGTCAGTATATACAGTGAGTACACTTACTAATACTGTACACTGATCAATTTTACTATAAAGTGACCTACCCCTTTAAGTGATCAGGTGACTTCCTGATCCATCAGTGTCAACAGTTTGGAAGGTGAATTGCAGCTGACAGATTCCTTTTAAAGGGGTTGTCTAATTTATAAAACCTATTTCCATCTTTTTAGAGAAGATGTTTTTGGATCCTCATCTCTCTTACTCGCCAGAGTGAAAGAGTGTTACAAAGAGTGTCTCTCGCTCTGGAGGACCTGTCCCGCCCTGTCCTGCATTGCATACTAATCGGTATGGATACTGTATGATGCCTCATTTCACCTGCAGCTTACACCTCTGGACAGGCACTATCAATGCTGGACAGTATATAGAGGTTTTGGAACAACATATCCAGACATCTTTTTCAAGGAAGGCCTTACATATTACCTACATTTCATATTATTCCGGCTAAAATCTTTTTCTTTTAAATCAACTGGTTTCAGAAAGTTATATAAATTTGTAATTGACTTCAACTCCAGTCTTCCAATTTTTATCAGCTGCTGTATGTCCTGCAGGAAGTGGTGTACTCTTTCTAGTGTGACACAGTGCTCTCTGCTGCCACCTCTGTCAGGAACTGACCAGAGCAGTAACCTATCCCCTAATTGTCAGACTTTTCCATACATCTCTAAAGTGGTAAAACCCTAAGAGCTGGTAATATATTGGATATTGACATTATAGGGATAGTAAACGATACCACATTGCCGTAAATAGTTATAAGATGAAACCCTGTGAGATAATATATTAGCTCGGTTAATCTATACTTTAGGGCTATTACCAGGCATAATAGTGGTGTAATATATAGGGATCCCTCTCGCTGAGCGGTGTTGTTGATGTCCCAGCAGTCTGTATGACCTCTCGGAGGAGGAGGTGACAGTCCCAGTTATGGTACATTATTGGTGAAAGCCCAGGAGCAGATCTCGGCAGGGATGTGTAGACTCACAGTGTGCGCACAATCTGGTCTGGTTAAGCAGCGGAATACACAGTGGGGCTATGTCACCTCTACAGTAAAGGCGGCTACCCCCAGATGTACCGAGGGGGGGTGAAAGGGACTGGAACACAAAACATGGGGGCTCATGTGTGGCTGAAGGTGTGGAGTCACATGTGTTCTGAGAATATCCTTTATCATGTAGAGTTTGGGAAAGAATCCCCAAAACACATGGTTTTTAGCTCTCATTGACTTTGATGGAGAATGCTCAAAACAGCATAAAATCAGCATTAAAAAAAAAAGTGACGTTACCTTTTCTGAACAGCTCGGCAGCTCACACTGAAATGAATAGGGGCTTTAAAAAAAACACCTGAAAAACAGCGTCCAAGAATACCTGTACTTTAAAAACCATCTGTAAAAACCACACAGAGACTGCTTTTCCAGGTGGTTTATACATGTGTTTTTTTATTAACTGTGTGAACGTAGTGGCGGGGAGGCAGCTTGCTGCAGAAGGAACCACCCAATCTGCTCCATCTTCAAGGAAGACTGACCAAAGCCCATCCCTATCCGACACTGTACAGGGGTTCATCTTGAAGAGAACCGAGGGAGGATGGATAGATAGATAGATAGATAGATAGATAGATAGATAGGAGAAAGATAGGAGATAGATAGATAGATAGATAGATAGATAGATAGATAGATAGATAGAGTCTCGTAACTGAGGCTCCACGGACCCCTTTTTTGCATATTTAAATTTTGTATGGGACAATCAATGGAGACTCGTAAATGAGTACTCCATTGGAATTTTTCACTGTTCTCCCTGAGTTCAGTGATTGTTGTGTTTTGTTGATCTATTTTTCATTGCCCCAGTAGCCAGAATCCTGCTCCACACTGACGAGGGGCAAATACCCCGAAACTGCAGTCTGTGGATGGATGCCTAGCCTTGGTAACCCTTGTCTTATGTCGTTATACTCGCCACAGAGTTAGACTTTGACTCACAGGGGCCACCCTGGTGTTTCCCTATTTAGGTCCTAAAGCTCGCAACAGAGTGAGGACCTGAGGGACTACGTATCAGGGTGGTTTGGTGCTCTCCCCACTAGGAGGCACCCCTTGGCAATGGGCTTCCTTCTCTGGAGAGAGGGATATCTGGCTATTCCCGTGTTTAGAGACTCGTAACTGAGGCTCCACGGACCCCTTTTTTGCATATTTAGATAGATAGATAGATAGATAGATAGATAGATAGATGATAGATAGTAGATAGATAGGAGATAGATAGATAGATAGATAGATAGATAGATAGATAGATAGGAGATAGATAGATAGATAGATAGATAGGAGATAGATAGATAGATAGATAGATAGATAGATAGATAGATAGGAGATAGATAGATAGATAGATAAAAGACAGATAGATACAGTAGATGATTAATAGACAGATAGATAGATAGATAGATAGATAGATGATAGATAGATAGATAGATAGATAGATAGATAATAGATAGAAATGAGATAGATAGATAGATAGATAGGAGATAGATAGGAGATAGATTGATAGATAGATAAAAGACAGATAGATACAGTAGATGATTGATAGATAGATAGATAGATAGATAGATAGATAGATAGATAGATAGATGATAGATAGATAATAGATAGAAATGAGATAGATAGAAAGATAGATAGATAGATAGATAGATATGAGATAATATATAGATAGATAGATAAATAGATAGATAGATAGGAGATAGATAGATAGATAGATAGGAGATAGATAGATAATGATAGATAGATAGATAGATAGATAGATAGATAGATAGGAGATAGATAGATAGGTAGATAGGAGATAGACAGATAGATAGATAGATAGATAGATAGATAGATAGATACAAAGTATAAACGAGACCTGCTCGTTGGAGCTTACAGACTATAAATTTTCGTTGACACCAGGCCTAAGTGCTTTATTTGTCCATGGTCCGGCCATTGTAGATAGTTATAAATACAGGATAAGCCAGTAACAACGCCAATGTCTGATGCAAGTAAACATATAAAGTGCAGGAACCGTCAGAGATAGAGCAAGGGAGACAACAGAAGGGGGAAACCGTTTAGGGAACGTTATAAGCGAGCCTGAAGAGATGAGTCTTCAGGGCACGCTTGAAACTGTGAGTATTGGGTATGAGTCTGATGTGTTTGGGTAGGGCGTTCCAGAGGATTGGTGCAGCACGAGAGAAGTCTTGGAGGCGGGAATGAGATGTTCTGATTATGGAAGATGTTAAGGTTAGATCATTTGCAGAGCGCAGAGCACGGGAAGGATGAGAGGTGGAGATGAGGGAGGAGATGTATGGAGGGGCAGAGTTGTGGAGAGCTTTATGGGTGAGGAGTTTGAAGTGGATTCTGGATTTAATGGGTAATCAGTGCAGTGACTGGCACAGAGGGGAAACGTCTGTATAGCGGCTGGAGAGGAAGATGAGTCTAGCTGCTGCGTTTAGGATAGACTGGAGAGGGGAGAGCTTAGAGAAAGGAAGACCGATTAGTAGGGAGTTACAGTAGTCAAGACGGGAATGGATCAGGGCGACAGTCAGAGTCTGAGCGGTGTCAGTGGTGAGAAATGGGCGGATTCTGGAGATGTTTTTGAGATGGAGATGACAGGAGCGTGTAAGAGCTTGGATATAGGGAGTGAAGGATAGGTCAGAGTCTAGCATAACCCCCAGACATCGAGCCTGATGCACAGGAGTTATGCTAGTACCACAGACTGAGAGGGAGATGTCGGCTTTAGGTTTGTTAGAGGGAGGAAATACAAGAAGTTCAGTTTTGGAGAGACAAAGTTTGAGAAACAGAGAGGTCATAGTGTTAGAGAGAGCGGATAGACAGTCACTGGTATTTTGCAGGAAGGCAGGGGAGATGTCGCGGGAGGAGGTGTATAACTGGGTGTCATCAGCATAAAGATGGTATTGGAAACCAAACCTGCTGATGGTCTGTCCGATGGGGGCTGTATAGAGAGAGAAGAGGAGAGGACCCAGGACTGATCCCTGGGGAACCCCAACAGTAAGAGGTAGGGGAGAGGAAGTAGAGCCAGAGAAGGATACGCTGAAGGAGCGGTCAGAGAGGTAGGAAGAGAACCAAGAGAGAACAGAGTCCTTGAGGCCAAGAGAGCTGAGCATGGAGAGGAGAAGCTGGTGGTCCACAGTGTCAAATGCTGCTGAGAGATCCAGGAGAATCAGCAAGGAGAAGTTTCCTTGTGACTTGGCCTTCAGGAGGTCGTTTGACACCTTGGTGAGAGCAGTTTCAGTGGAGTGGAGGGATCGGAAACCAGACTGTAGAGGGTCAAGAAGAGAGTTATCAGAGAGATAGCGGGTTAGGCGAGAATAGACCAGACGTTCCAGGAGTTTAGAGATGAAGGGGAGATTAGAAACAGGCCGATAGTTGGCTGCACAAGATGGGTCTAGAGAAGGTTTTTTCAGCAGTGGGGTTATAATAGAGTGTTTGAATGAGGAGGGAAAGATCCCAGAGGAGAGGGAGAGGTTGAATATTTTAGTGAGGTGAGTAGTGACAGCGGGAGAGAGGGACTGGACCAGGTGTGAGGGAACAGGGTCAGAAGGGCAAGTAGTGGGGCGAGAGGAGGAGAGGAGCTTGGCAACTTCTTCCTCTGTCACTGGGTCAAAGGCTGAGAGTGAAGGGGGAGAGGGAAGGGTATCTATGGGAGAAGTAATAGGAGCTATGGGACTGGGAGGTGATATCGGAGTGGAGAGTGTCAATTTTGGTTTTAAAGAAGGAGGCCAGGTCTTCAGCGCAGAGGTTAGTGATGGGTGTCTGAACTTTGGGCTTCAGAAGAGAGTTAAAGGTGTTGAAAATAGATAGATAGATAGATAGATAGATAGATAGATAGATAGATAGATAGATAGATAGATACTTCGGAAATACTCTGCAGCACGCAAGCGTAGGGGAAAAAATTGTGTAAGAATTTATTCCATAAAAAAAGTAAGTCACAGCAAACAAGGTAACACAGCACGACGTTTCGGCGTACCTTACGCCATTTTCAAGTGGCACTTGAAAATGGCGTAAGGTACGCCGAAACGTCGTGCTGTGTTACCTTGTTTGCTGTGACTTACTTTTTTTATGGAATAAATTCTTACACAATTTTTTCACCTACGCTTGCGTGCTGCAGACTATTTCCGAAGTAGCTGACTGTGGTCCTAGGTCTGGGACTTTTCTGCTGGCACACACATTCGTTTTTGCCTGGTGCTGCTTATATTGCCATAGATAGATAGATAGATAGATAGATAGATAGATAGATAGATAGGAGATAGATAGATAGATAGATAGATAGAAGATAGATAGATAGATAGATAGATAGACAGGAGATAGATAGATAGATAGATAGATAGATAGATAGATAGGTAGATAGATAGGAGATAGATAGATAATATATAGATAGACAGATAGACAGACAGATAGATAGATAGGAGATAGATAGATAGATAGATAGATAGATAGATAGATAGGAGATAGATAGAGAGATAGATAGGAGATAGATAGATAGATAGATAGGAGATAGATAGATAGATAGATAGATAGGAGATAGATAGATAGATAGATAGATAGATAGATATGAATCAGTATATTACAACCGTCCCCTGGACTCCGGGTATAATACGTTGTCTCTTGTTATGATCTGTAAGTTGTCTCTTTGTTGCTCTCTAATAAAGGGAAAGGTCTTCTCCATTCATTGACTCCAGTAAAGAAAAGGCCCGGTCACATATAGCCCACCGCCTCTGCTTTATCTGCAGTAATTGGCTTAAAGGTTTTGACATCACCTACAGTAATGTAGAAAGAGAAGAGGCTGAGGCCGTGCCCTGTGAGAGGCGGAGGTCGGCTCGGTGCCTGCACCTGTCAGCTCTAATGAGATCCTAATGAGCCCCGGGCGGTGGCATCACTTTACCACCAGTCATTAGGAGGGCAGTGATAATAACCTACCGATTGGGGGCACACTTCTTGGTGTAGCTATACATCCTGCCACCATTGACTCATTTAAAGGGACTCTTGTCAATTCAATATAAAATATCAATGTATAATGTTACTGTCTTTTTAACCGTATTAATAATACATTGTGTAGACCATACACCCCAAGCCTCAGGCTACATACAGTAGTAACATAGATTGTAAGGTGAAAAAAATAAGACCTCCATCCAGACTGTTTCCTGCAGTGTTGATCCAGAGGAAGGACAAAAGGAGGGGCTTTATCAAACATGGTGTAAAGTGCCCCTAGCAACCAATCAAATTCTACTTTTCATTTCCAAAGAGTCTGTGAGAACTGAAAGGTGGAATCTGATTGGTTGCTAGGGGCAACTGAGCCAGTTTCACTTTACACCATGTTTGATAAATCTCCCCCATAATGTCCACTTTCAATTCAATATTCCACTTCTAATTTTTCCACATCTGACCATAAACAGCCCATTTCTAGAATCAACTGACTATAACCTGTAATATTATTACACTCCAGTAAGTTATCCAGATCCCTTTTTTTTAAAGAGTTCACCATGACAACTTTAATAGTCTCACTGCTCTTACAGTGAAGAATCCTGTCCATGTTGCTTGAGAAGTCTTCTTTCCTTTAACCTTTGATATCTGATGACACTTAAGGACATGGTTACCATAGAGGCTTACCATGTAGTGTGTAAATGCCCCTTCAGAGACCGGGCCCGGTCCATTATAGCTGCATGTACTAGCTGGTGTGAATGTCTGCGTGAATCCTCACTCCTACAATATTAGCTAACATAATTGTAAGATGGAAAGGTCCTGTTTCAATATTATTATGCTCCAAGAAGTCCCTTTTGAAATCGTTTAGAGAATCCACCATAACAACTTCCTCACAGTCTCACTGCTCTTACCGTAAAGAATCCCCTTCTATGTGGGTGGAGAAAGCTTATTTGCTCAAAACATATAGGATGCCACCTTGGTATACATATGTTCTTGGATATCTGATCTAAGACAGAAAGGCTCGATTCAGACCTATCGTGCTACTTGATCCTCTATGGAATCCCGAGCGCAGATAAGCAGTTACCACAGTCCCTGATAGACGCAGTAGAGATGGACCATCAATTCGGGAGCGCAAATAATTTATTAATAAGGGCAATGCCTTTCGGCACCCACATATAACGGAGCCTTTCTCAAGCATGTCGTAACACAGTTCAACTTGGATATCTGATGGCACCTTAGTACTATAGAGATGGACTATAAATACCCCCCAGGAGAGTGTTCCTGCCCACTGTCTCCGTTCCCTGCTGCGGTTCCTGATTGCGTCTTGTCTACACTGCTACACCTTGTCCGCCACCAGAAACTAGCCAAACCAGGGGTAACTACCTGGGGGTCGCCTGCTGTAGAAAGCCCAACCTGCCTCTGGTGAAGACCAGTGGACCTTTAGCCTTTGCTTCTGGTGTGGCTTAGTCCATTGCTTGCCGTAGTCCAGCTACTTCAAGTCTTCATGCATTACATCTCAGCCCAGATTAGCTGCGTCTTAAATTGGTGTGAACATATTGACAGATCCTATTGCATATAATATTAGTTTACATGAGTATAAGATGGAAAGGCCCAGTCCTAGGTGGGTTAGATTGTCCTAGTCTTAATAAGAAACATAGGAGGCCTCATTGTTGAGAAGTCCTTCACTACAAAGTCTACTGAAGCCCATTTAGCTGGTGGGTGGTTCCACTTTGTCAGCGTTTCTTAACTTCAGTCTTCATGGCCACCAAGAGGTCATGTTTTGGGGATCTCCTTAGTATTTCACAGGGGATATGTAATTATATAGGTGTATTTTCTGTATGGAATATCCTCCAAACATGACCTGTTGGTGGCTCATGAGGACTGGAACTGAGAATCACTACACTAAATAATAGCATAGTAGAGGGAGGAGCACTGTCAACATTGGGTTGACATTATCCTCCTGGCAAGTGTTGTCCATATCTGCCTATGTGATTGTTTCCAACTTTTTATATTAGTATCTATCCAATCAGTAGTGCCCACCTGTCTTCTCCTCACTGTGTGGTTTGATGGGCTACCACAGACGATGGCCTTGCCAAGCACATCAATGCCACTAGTGTGCTGAGAAAAAGAGTTTCTGGGGATGGAAGTCCTGTGACCACATAGAACTACTCTGGACTAGATAATGAAGTGGGTGTCAATGAATTGGTGCTGGGCATTGTGACCTGTAGTTCCTGTGTAGGTAAGGACTAGAGATGAGTGAACCGGGTTCGGGTTCGAGGCCATCCGAAGCCGAACGATCGGTATTTGATTAGCGGGGGCTACTGAAGTTGGATAAAGCTCTAAGGTTGTCTGGAAAACATGGATACAGCCAATGACTACATCCATGATTTCCACATAGCCTTAGGGCTTTATCCAACTTCAGCAGCCACCGCTAATCAAATGCCGAAAGTTTGGGTTCGGATGGACTCGAGCATGCTCCAGGTTCGCTCATCTCTAGTAAGGACCAATGGAAACGGAGATGGGAAGAAGCAGAGTAGCAGCAGTGATCGTGTCTAGTGCAGGGCCGGTCTCCATACTGAACACGGAAAGTGGAGTGGTGGGGCAAATAGAGGATAGCTACACAAGCACTTCTCCTCCTGTTAAACATGTAGGAAGTTGAACTCTATTCTGCAAACGTTCCGCTTCCCGTAAGGACACTTTTGGTCTCTTAGGTTGAGCAGTCCTTCGAAGACATGGCAACCCTTCCAAAAGGATTTGGAATAGAACTGTTTGCCACTTCCATGTTGCACATTGTTTATTATCTGCATGAAGTATGTTTGTTGCTGAAATTAGTTTGGATTCCATGAATAGTAGTGATATAGAGGCAACAAGGATGTGCAGAGACCCAGTGTGACTCCCATTTTAAGTGGTTGGTACAAACCAATGAGATGCATACAGGTGGGGCAGGATGTGTCATGGAGCTTCTCAGTCACTCATAATGGCATAGTAGGGCAAGTCAAGAGCCAATAGTTAGTTTGGCACAATCCATCTTGGTAGGCCGCCATGGGAGATCGAGACTCCTAACTCCGGTTTAATGACCATTTAGGAAAGTCATCTCACTCTTAAAAGAAGTAATTTGATCAAGTGCAATGCCTGCACCATTCTTGGGACCCCCTCTTACCTGCTGGTGCCAGGGCAGAACCAATGTTGTATCATGTGCACAAAAGGGGGCTGCTGATCATCTTGCCACACTAGCCTAAGGCTAAGGAAATGATCAGTACTGATCCCATACTTGTACCAATTGGAAACTTCATGGTCATCAAATTGATGGATACATTTTTCCTATACTTTGCGACCACGACAGCTAAATGCAACTTTTTGTGAAAGCAACACTACGTAGAAGTGACTGGGGCAATGTAGTCTCTTGACTGTCTGATGGAGGAAAATTCATAACTATAAGGGGAATAAAAGTTGTAGTTACACATTACCCAAGTGCCTTTAGGGACCACTGTAGTATTATTATATGGGAAAAAGTTGGAGGACCTTATTCCAGATTTTTGGGTTGGTGAATAAAGAGAGAAATGTTGTCAAGTTTTATCACATGATTAACGTATCTGTATCCTGGAAAAGGTGTCATACACCTATGACCCTTATAATGGATATCCCAAATACGTCCTTCTGCATGACTTTTTGATAGCAAAAGTCACCATCTTGGCTATAGTACACATAAAACTGATCAATTACAAATAAAATTTTCTTAAAAAAAATAAATAAATAAGTTTTTTTGGTGCAAATAATAATCCATGCCGACAAGCTGTCCCCTCCAGAACTTCAGTGCGGGATCAGCGAAGAAGATTACTAGTAAATTATATGTGAAAATCTTCAGTAAGGGAAAGTGATTTAGTCAGAGCTGCCTTGTTTCCTGTGTAAGCGCTGGTATAGTTTGCTGTTTGCGGAGGAGGGAGCAGTGCCCGTATACACGGTGAAAGCAATTCATCTGTAATCTCTTTTCTCTTTCCCTGTTGGAGTTCTATTCATATTCTAATCACAGATTTTCCTTCCTTAAAAAAAAAAAAAAAAGAAAAAAAAAAACAGCCACTTTATCATCGCCCCAAAGCCCTGGCTTTTCACTTTTTAACATCCAATTCCAACTAATAAAACTCTGCCCCCGTTAAAATCTCCATTATCACCTGCCACCGAGATCGAGGACCCCGGAATCTTAACACTTTTTTTTTTTAAAAAAAAGTTTGTAAACGTTACTTTTTTTATTTGTACAAAAATTTTATATTAAGGTTTGTGATATTCCGACGTAACGTATAACACATGAGCAACATGTGTGAATTATTACATTGATGAGTAGAGTGATTCTTCGCGGTAACAGGTTTTTTTTCGTGTGTTTTTTTTTTCGCGTCTTACTATCGAGTGTTGATTTGTGTAGAGCAAACATCAGTTTATGTAAGGAAAAGAGGACAAGCCTGGGGAAGTATAAGTAATAAAAAAAAAGAGGGTTTTATAATAGAAAAGGGGGGGGGGGGGGTTGAAGTGGTGGGATTGCGTAGATTTAAGCCCCCCTTTTTAGAGGAAAGTCTTTATTATTCAAAACAGCACCACAATGGGCTTCACAGAGAGCCTTGCCACATCCCCATCTGACTACCAGCCATTCATCAGGCAGCCTGGCCTATCAATGACATGTCTCCCATCAGGGCTCTTATAAAATGATGCTTTTTCCCATGCAACATCAGCAAACATTGTGACTGGTCTGTCTCTGCCCTGCTGGATTTACCAAGTGTCCATTTTCACAGCTTTTGCTCCCTTCCACTGAGATAGGGGGTCTCCCATCCCCTAGGATTTTGGTCTTCTGTTCTGCCCATGGGAAGATCATGCATTGTGGGTTATTGGAGGAACCAGACATGGATTCCACAGGTTAGTTCAAGTTTTTTTTTTTCTTTTTGGCTTAAGAAACTAGATTCTTTAACCACTTCAGTCCTGAAGTTCTTTCCATCTTCTTCTTGGAAACTTTTTTTTTTTATTGCCTTTGCATTATATAACTGTATACCTTTACTTTTCTATCGTAAATTTATTGTTTTTTTATTTTATATTTTAGCTTCTTTTTATCTCTTGATGTAGTCACTACTAACAAATCAGATCATCCTTTTTTTTAAAGTAATGCCTGTAAACATTCAGACTTTCAGGCATTCAAATAGATAGATAGATAGATAGATAGATAGATAGATAGGAGATAGATAGATAGATAGATAGATAGATAGATAGATAGATAGATAGATAGATAGGCTATAGATAGATAGATAGGAGATAGATAGATAGATATTTAGTTTTTTTTTATGTTTTTATGCTCTTATGCCTTTTACTAGAAACTTCTGTCGCTCTTTTCTTTCATTACACCTGTTGCCTTAGAATCTGATGATGGGAACAGGATAGAAACACAAGCTAAAAAAGTATAGAAATACAAAAACTTACATAAAAAAATACTATAAAGCATATAAACTGAAAAAAGTAGACTGTATAAACATCTAGTGCTGGTAAAATATGTAATTACTTAACATCTGAATGTTTTGTGGTGTATAAGTATAGCTATAACCCAAACCTAAGTTAAGGGATAAACCCCCTTTTTTTAACCCTTATAGTATTAGTTTGATAACATATATATATATATATATATATATAATCATATAAAACAAAGTCCCATAACATCTTGTATATTTACAAGATTTTACACTTTTGACTACGTTTCAATCCTATCTATCGTTATAATAACCCACTAAAAGCCACCCGTCACCCCACAACCACAATGTTCTTATATGGTTAATAATTCCACCATATTGCAAGCTGTAAAAAGTTTTAAGCTTCTGAAAGTTTTTCCCCTTTAAGACCAATTCATTTCACTCCTGATTCCCCCCCCCCCCCACAAAATTTTAAATATTTAAACTTAAAAATAAATCTGTAATATTTATTTATTTTTATTTTTTTTCATGGAATAAAGTTATAATTTGAACAAGTATAAAACTTTTTGAACTCTATCTATCTATCTATCTATCTATCTATCTATCTCCTATCTATCTATCTATCTATCTATTATCTATCTATCTATCTCTCTATCTATCGCCTATCTATCTATCTATCTATCTATCTATCTATCTCCTATCTATCTATCTATCTCCTATCTATCTATCTATCTATCTATCTATCTATCTATCTATCATCTATCTATCTATCTATCTATCTATCTATCTATCTCCTATCTATCTATCTATCTATCTATCTATCTATCTATCTATCTATCTCCTATCTATCTATCTATCTATCTATCTATCTATCTATCTATCTATCTATCTCCTATCTATCTATCTATCTCCTATCTATCTATCTCCTATCTATCTATCTATCTATCTATCATCTATCTATCTATCTATCTATCTATCTATCTATCTATCTATCTATCTCCTATCTATCTATCTATCTCCTATCTATCTATCTCCTATCTATCTATCTATCTATCTATCATCTATCTATCTATCTATCTATCTATCTATCTATCTATCTCTCTCCTATCTATCTATCTATCTATCTATCTATCTATCTCCTATCTATCTATCTATCTATCTATCTATCTATCTATCTATCTATCTATCTATCATAAATCTCTGTGTATATAGCGGGCCAGATGGATGACTTTGTGTAAGATATGGACTTAATAAAAATAATTGTAATTAAAATCCTAATTTGGAGCCAAATTTATGATGAAAATTAAAATTTCAAATTCTTATAGGTCAAAATATTTGAATGTTTTAGTATCTTTTATGCAGTTTTATACTAGGAAATTAGTTGAAACTTATTCTATTTCATGATAACTGACAATATTCAAATTTTCATAAGAGCAGTATTTATGGATATCACTTTTTGGCACTGTCATAAAGCCTTTACACTGGAAGCAACAAGTGTTAGGTGCACGTATTCTCCCTCTGTAATGGGCACAGTAGGCGGCCATCAGTATAATCTGTTTAATGACTTTCTTTAGATCACTATATTTCATTGTATGGCTCATCCTATTCCCGTCTGATCTGATTATTCAGTCCAATGTTAATGCCACTGCTGCGGTCGGTGACTTCACTCCTTACAGAAAGTTTCACACAGTCATCCCATCAATGCGTTTACTGTATTTAAGAATAACAATCTAATTAAAAAAAAAAAATTTGAAAAATTGTGCAAAAAACTTTTACAAATGCCAAAATATTTTTTAGAATTTATATCTTTTTTTTTTTTTTGCTAAACATTTTAGATTCCATAGCACAATGTTTTTGTTTTTTTTTCAATTTATAATTTATTCAAAAATAATTACATTTTTAAAAAATAAAATCAAAATAGAATCCAGTGGGTTATCCGGCATTATGTTTATGGGTGTTGGTAGAGAGAAGTTACTTTTGGAAGCAGTGGGTAAAGTTTGCCGGGGCCGGTTACCATGGTAATTGTCCCTTGGCCTGTTGTCATGGACACCACTGTGGAGGAAAGAGATCCGCGACAGCAAAATATTATGAGTTAGCAGTTCTGTGCTGAGGAACACCAGGCGAGCCGCTTCTTTGAGAAATCAAAAAAACAACAAAAGGGATTCAGTGTTGAGGCAGTGGGATTCAATTGAGCATGCGTGTCATCACATAATGCCGATTCCTGCCGACTCCAAATAACACACAAGAGTCTCTATAATACTCCAGGAACACAAATCACCCGCTAGTAGGCTTAGTCATCCCAGCAATCTCCTGCACCATGTACTTGTATTGTCTCACAATTCTCACTCTATTATCTATCTATTATCTATCTATTATCTATCTATTATCTATCTATTATCTATCTATCTATCTATCTATTATCTATCTATCTATTATCTATCTATTATCTATCTATCTATCTATTATCTATCTATCTATCTATCTATCTCCTATCTATCTATCTATCTATCTATCTATCTATCTCCTATCTATCTATCTATCTATCTCCTATCTATCTATCTATCTATCTATCTCCTATCTATCTATCTATCTATCTATCTTCTATCTATCTATCTATCTATCTATCTATCTATCTATCTATCTATCATCTATCTCCTATCTATCTATCTATCTATCTATCTATCTATCTATCTATCTATCATCTATCTTCTATCTATCTATCTATCTATCTATCTATCTATCTATCTTCTATCTATCTATCTATCTATCTTCTATCTATCTATCTATCTATCTATCTCCTATCTATCTATCTATCTCCTATCTATCTATCTATCTATCTATCTATCTATCTCCTATCTATCTATCTATCTATCTATCTATCTATCTCCTATCTATCTATCTATCTATCTTCTATCTATCTATCTATCTATCTATCTATCATCTATCTCCTATCTATCTATCTATCTATCTATCTATCTATCTATCATCTATCTTCTATCTATCTATCTATCTATCTATCTATCTATCTATCTATCTCCTATCTATCTATCTATCTATCTATCTATCTATCTCCTATCTATCTATCTATCTATCTATCTATCTATCTATCTATCTATCTATCTCCTATCTATCTATCTATCTATCTCCTATCTATCTATCTATCTATCTATCTATCTCCTATCTATCTATCTATCTATCTATCTCCTATCTATCTATCTATCTATCTATCTATCTATCTATCTCCTATCTATCTATCTATCTATCTATCTCCTATCTATCTCCTATCTATCTATCTATCTATCTATCTATCTATCTATCTATCTCCTATCTATCTATCTATCTATCTATCTATCTCCTATCTATCTATCTCCTATCTATCTATCTATCTATCTATCTCCTATCTATCTATCTATCTATCTATCTATCTATCTATCTATCTATCTATCTATCTCCTATCTATCTTCTATCTATCTATCTATCTATCTATCTATCTCCTATCTATCTATCTATCTATCTATCTATCTCCTATCTATCTATCTATCTATCTATCTATCTATCTATCTATCTATCTATCTCCTATCTATCTATCTATCTATCTATCTCCTATCTATCTCCTATCTATCTATCTATCTATCTATCTATCTATCTATCTATCTATCTCCTATCTATCTATCTATCTATCTATCTCCTATCTATCTATCTCCTATCTATCTATCTATCTATCTATCTCCTATCTATCTATCTATCTATCTATCTATCTATCTATCTATCTCCTATCTATCTTCTATCTATCTATCTATCTATCTATCTATCTATCTATCTCCTATCTATCTATCTATCTATCTATCTATCTATCTATCTCCTATCTATCTATCTATCTATCTATCTATCTATCTATCTATCTCCTATCTATCTCCTATCTATCTATCTATCTCCTATCTATCTATCTATCTATCTATCTATCTATCTATCTATCTATCTCCTATCTATCTCCTATCTATCTATCTATCTATCTATCTATCTATCTATCTATCTATCTCCTATCTATCTATCTATCTATCTATCTATCTATCTATCTATCTATCTATCTATCTCCTATCTATCGCTCTCTCTCTCTCTCTCTCTCTCTCTTGAATCTAGCACTGATGAAACTGAGCTGACCTGTAGTAATACTGAGAATTCTACAAGCCTCTTCTCTACAATTTATGTAATAATGAAACAATCGCTGTATAATAAGATTGTAGATCAGAGGAGGTAACAACATGTCTATAAACTTCCAACAAAGCCCAGTATATAGCAGTCATGTCTCCATATACACAGAATACTAATCCCCTGAGCTAAGTACCCAATGAGCCTTGGTAATATGCGCCTAACTTTTTGGGTTGTTTTTATTAACTTCTGTAAATTCTTATTGCGCAGGTTTATAGGTTTTATAAAATCATTGTTAGATCTATGTTGACTAAAAACCCCCAAAATCTCAATAACATTCCTGAAATACCTCTGGAACATCTCTATGACGTAGAATCTAAAACAACTTTTGACCACAAAAAACAAGGAAAAATGTAAAATTCATATTCAGATCTACAGTAGATTTACCCTCCATAGACCGACTATGTCCGTCCTCATCGATATCTTTTACTATTTGTATGAAATGTTTTTGTGGGATTTTTTTCAATTTTTAAAATTTTATAAATTAATTTTTGAATAATTTCTTCATTGTATAAAGTCCAAAATGTAGGTGACCATACTAAACCTGACTAACTATGAAGAGAATAGATAACATCGGGCAATAACATAGAGCTCTCATTGCATGCTGGGAGTTGAAGTTTTGCAACAGCGGGAGAGGCACAGATTGGAAACCATTATGGTAAATATAAGATACAACGTTTAGATGGGAGTTAAGCTATGTACAGCGCTGCAGAATAGGTTGGCACTATATAAGATAAGGTATAGGAGAGTCATGCTGTGACAATTTCTCACTTTATTGCATTCAATGCTTAAAGGGATTTTCCACCATTAGAAGTGATGACATAGCGCTAGGATATACTACCCCTTTTAATTGATGTAGGCTAGGGATACACCATTAAGTCCCCACAAGTGTTCAGCAGACCTGCCAAACTGTTCGGGTTCGGCAACGTTTTCCGAACCTCAATGTTTGGCATTTGACTCCCGGCAGCTGGAGAAGTTGGATGCCGCCCTAGGGCTGCCAGGAAAACATGGATAAAGCATATGGCCTATGGCTGTATCCATTTTTTCCAGGGCTCCCTAGAGCGGCATCCAACTTCTCCAGCTGCCGGGAGCCAAATGCCGAACATTCAGGTTTGGAGAGACGTTGCAGAACCCGAACAAGTCCGTTAGGCAAGTCCGCTTAACACCGATCCCCACCAGTTTTCAGACTGAAGGGGCCATGGATGGTCCTTCACATTTTCCCCTAGTGTCTATTCACTTGCGCAGTGGATGTGTGGTGGCCTTGGACATGACATAGAGACATATAAAAAGTTTGGATTGCTCAGGGTCTTGGACCCTCAACTAGATAGAACTGGGGGAAGCACTCGACTAAGCACCTCACTTCCCATCTTTCTCTTCTCTCGCTCCATTGACTTTTATAGTAACCATCTCTAGGAAAAAGGATATCATAACTTTCGCATGTCTCTATGGCATGTCAAAAGTGTTTTTATTTTTTATGACTAACACTTTAAGAGGACCTTGGTGGCTTTACTATTGGGTCTTAAAAGTCGGACCACCCTCCGTAATAAAGTTATTACATATCCTAACAATAAGATATTAGGCTTCCAGACATAGAAAGGCCACAGCCATTGTCTGACTGAGGGCCCTATTACACGGAACGATAAATCGACCCTCTCGATTACTGCTCCGTGTAATAAACACAACCATTAGCCAATGACAACAATCATCGGCTGATCGTTGATAAAAGTTTGGACCTATAATTGTCGGGCGCCCCGACCGCCAATCGGTACATCTAATAGCGGTGTGCGGCCGGCGGCTGACGATTTCCAAACTGTACACATTACCTATCCTCTTGCGCTCTGCTTTTCCCCGGGTCCCGCGCGCTCCAGCTTCAGGGCGGCCTGTCTGAGCTGACAGGCCGCTCAGCCCATCAGTGATTGGCTAAGCGGCCTGTCAGCTGAGACAGGCCGCTCTGAGACTGCAGCGCGCGGGACCTGGGGAGAAGCAGAGTGGAAGAGGAGCCCTGCAGCCTGGATAGGTAATGTATATAGTTTAAGCAAGGGCTGCAAGGACATCGGTAATGATGTCTATGCAGCATTTGTTAAACGATTTTTGGGCCATGTAATAGGCCCAGTAAACGAGCACCGATCTAGCAGATCGGTGCTTGTTTACAGTTATTGTCGGGCCCCCATCGGCCTGTGTAATAGTACCCTGACAGACATGGTGGTCAGCCTTTGGTGGCTGGGCCCCATAGCAGCCACAGTTCCTCCTACAATGGCCATGTTCCCAACCCGAAATTCCTTCCCAAGACTTGAGAGCTTGGTCTCCTTCTGCAGATGGCAATGAACTTGTTCACTAATGGCGCCTCAACATCTACAACATTGCTTATCGTCACCAATATCATCTGTCAGGGGAAAGTCGGAAGCAGCAAGTGTTCAATCACTCAGCAGTGCCTCCACAGGGGGAATGAAGCATTACACAGATGTAATTCACGGACATAATGGGTCCTCCAGGGTGAGAGACTCTCTTTTTTAAGCCTCGCTCTGGTTCTGCCCAATGGAGGAGATTTATCAAACATGGTGTAAAGTGAAACTGGCTCAGTTGCCCCTAGCAACCAATCAGATTCCACCTTTCATTTTCCAAAGAGTCTGTGAGGAATGCAAAGATGGAATCTGATTGGTTGCTAGGGGCAACTGGGCCAGTTTCACTTTACACCATGTTTGATAAATGTCTCTTTTTCAAGAGATAAGAATTGTACATGTTTGATAGCATTTCTATTGAATAAAGCTGGTCATATGTGTTAGATAGCTATCGGCCAAATCGTTATTGGGGACGGCTATCTCGTCCGTCCCCCCCCCATACATATGAACACTCTCCTTGAATTAGCATACATGTACTAGGAATAGGGACAGCTCTTTAATGGGATGGAGCATGTTAAAATCCAATCGGTTGATCTTTCTCTTCCATCAGCCATCGGGGAGCGTTTATAGGCCACAAACCCATTAGATAGTTAGCTGGCATCATAGATTCAATGGGTTCCGCCAACTTCGAGACGAGCGCAACTAGAAGATGCCCGCATCCAATTGTTCGGCATTTGTATATAGGTGGCTGAAGAAGTTGGATCTAGCCCTAAGGCTGCCTGAAAAACCTGGATACAGCCTATGGATATGGCTATGGCATGTTTTCCAGGACTCCCTAGCTCTGTATCCAACGTTTTCAGCCACTGGTAATCAAATGCCAAACAATTGGATGCGAGCGTCCTCCAGTTGCATTTTCAAGCTCTCAAGGCGGCCTAGGTTTTCTTCTTAGTACTTAGATATGAGGATAAGTTACTGGTCCTCACTTCTTTGGTCAGCTTAATGCTTCCTGTCACCTGAACCAGTGTAATAAGGTGATGTTGCCCATGTCAGGAACTGTCCAGAGCAGGAGAGGTTTTCTATGGGGATTTGCTACTGCTCTGGACAGTTCCTGACATGGACAGAGGTGGCAGCAGAGAGCACTGTGTCAAACTGGAGAGAATACACCATTTCCTGCTGGACATACAGCAGCTGATAAGTATGGGAAGACTTTATTTTTTTCCAACAGAAATAATTTACAAATCTGTATAACTTTTTGAATGTTTTTTTTTTTTCTGCCAAAGTACCCTTTTAATAGTGGTGCAGAGAGTAATATCAGTCAGGTGATAGATGGCTATACAGGGTGTAAGGACATTGCCTGGGTAAAGTCTCTTTCAGCTTCATCTGTATATCTATTGCCTTCTCGAACCAGAGGACCCTAAAATAATTTGTTTAGAATAAAGACAGTTCCAGAAGGTCGGATGTAATTGGTATTGGTATTGTGGGAACGGTACAAACCTGACATGGCCAGAAAGAGAGAGAGAGCGTCCAATGTAAATAAATGGTGCCCGCCTGGCACATCAACAGGAGATATATTACTGGGGTCATCACTATAGTGGACTTTTTCTGTATATTATATACAATTAAAATAGAATAATGTTGAATTATGCTATGAAACTGACTCTTTGACGCCCCCTCTGGCCACAAGTCACGACATCATAATCTTTGCTTTAATCCTTATACACACACAGGACATATCATTAATAAGATCTTATAATAAGAAATAGACCCTAATAGTGACATGTACTAACATCCCCCCAAACCTGCCCCATCTGTACTTTTGTATTGTGCATCTAGGGGGCATAGCAGTTTCTCCTCTCCATCCTGGGGGTCACCCTGTATACTCTAGCGCACACGTTTAGGGCCGTTTTACATAGTCCTTGCAATCCTGAATTTCAGCCGGGACCTGGACAGTAACAAGTTTAATTGTAGCCCACAACCCCATTTTCAAGGCTGAGCTGCAATACCAGATATAACCACTGCAAACAAGCGGCGCTGTTTTGCATTTTTTTTTTACTTTTTAAATTCTTAAATCTACTTACAGATGGTAAACCTGACACAATAACCCTGTACCAGACTTCTCTAGTGTATAAAGTCAATACCCTGTAATACATGTTAGGATGAGATGTATGATATCACACGGCTTCTTTCTACCTCATCTAATCCGGCATTTTACAATCAGAATCAGATTTTGCATGTATTGTGGTCATCTTGGAGGTTGTAGTCCCATCGGACCACCCTCTTCCCTGCGTGACCCCGTCGTTGGCAGTTCATCTCCTCCCCCATCACCTCCCTTCAGTGTTTTCTTTGTTATCTTGTAATTGCCCAGAATTCCTTTGATTCCAGCTCTGCATTTTATTACTTTTTATGTTAATTTTATATGCACTCATTGAAACCGTATGGGTAGCGGTATTTTACGAGATGCTTGTGTATAGAGGTCTACAAGGCAGCAGATCTTGTGCCGGGCTATGGATACAGCTATATATGGAATGAATGGTTGGGGTCGGAACTGATCTCCTTGGCTAGGAATTGTGAAATCTGATAGAGATTATACCTATATATATATATATCTTGTTTTTCAGTACTGGGGTCCTCGATTTAACCTTTATATTGCTACAGTTTTCTTCTGGGGTTGCTTGTTTTCTAATAGTTTTCTATGACTTATTGATAGGATAAGTACCACAGATAGGAAAATTAGATGATAAGCTCATTCGCTGCTATAGAAATAAATGGAAGTAAAATATTATGTTATTATGTTATAGCAAGTAACACAGATACCAATTAGGGATGGTCCGAACCGAGTTCGGTTCAGGTTCGTACAAACCCGAACCCTCGGTAATGATTCCCGCTGTCTGCCCGCTCCGTGCAGTGGGCGGATCCAGCGGGAGGACCGCCTGGAAAACTGGGATACAGCCATAGCCATAGGCTGTATCCCAGTTTTCCATGCGGTCCTCCCGCTGTATCCGCCCGCTGCACGGAGCGGGCAGACAGCGGGAATCCGATGCCGAGCGTTCGGGTTCATCCGAACCTCGGCGGGTTCGGACCATCCCTAATACCAATGTTACTTGGAAGTATACCGACCAACTGCAAGAAATTCCATAGACTTGTATAGGACTTGGTCTTCTTTGTAGTGTTTATGGATTACTGAGATAGTAGATGAAAGAACGGGGGATATAGGCGCTATACCGAATATACAAAACCCCATAGAGACTGAATACACCATGGATCTTTCCAGGGGTAGTGTCAGCCCAGCAATGGACTCTGTCTAAAGTTGACCATCCTGACACTTTTGGCAGGACCAGCCAACTCTCTAAGGTGTATGGAGACCTCTGATTCTTCTCCAACAGATGATGTTGGGATAGAGAAGGATTAGGCATGTTCCATCTTAACTAGTGTTGAGTAGAGATGATCGAACATCGGAAAATCTTAGGTTCTATCGAACTTGAACCTTGTCGAACCTTCCGCATTTGATTCCCGATGCCTTCCCAGTCCATGGGGAAGGAGGAGACAGCCCGGGTACCGCCTGGAATTCTGGGATTCAGCCTAGGTAATAGGCTGAATCCCAGAATTCCGGGCGGTACTTGGACTGTCTCCTCCTTCCCCACGTACCGGGAAGGCATCGGGAATCAAATGCGGAAGGTTCGACAAGGTTCGAGTTCGATAGAACCTAAGATTTTCCCCTGTTCAATCGTCTCTAGTGTTGAGTGAACTTCATGGAAGTGTCCAAGTTCGGCAACTTCTTCAAACCCAAACGCTGAAAATGTAACTCACCGTGTCTATAGAAGGTGGAGGCAGCCTGAGGACTGTCTGGAAATCATGGATACAGCATATGGCCTATGGCTGTATCTAAGTTTTCCAGGACTCCCTAGGGCGGCATCTAACGTTTCCAGATGTCCAGAGTTAAAGCGACTCTGTTCCCACAATTTAACCCCCCCCCCCCAAACAGCTGTCCTAAAAAACAACTTTTAAACTTGCAGCCCTGTGTCAAATTGTCGTGGCCTAGAGTGTCTATGCCCTAGGCTTGCATCGCCTCTCCATCCCTCCTCCCTGCCCTCTTTATTATTAGGAATGCCACTAGAACAATTCCTGCTATTCATCACCTGTGTGAACACTGCACATGAGCTGGATCGTTAAGGCACCTGTGCAGTGTTCAGGTGATGAATAGGAAAAATCCTGTCCGGGAGCATTCCTAGTAATGAGGAACGTGGGGAGGAGGGATGGAGGGGCATTGCAATCCTAGGCCATACACAGTCTAGGCCATGCCAATTTGACAGAGGGCTGCAAGTTTAAAGGTTGGTTTTTATGACAATAACTGCATCACCTGCCGAACGGACCCCAGGACAGATCTTGGATTAAAAGTAGCTATCTGAAGGTACAAGCAGTTTTGGGGGAGTCAGAGTCGCTTTAAATGCCGAGCATGAAGTTCGCTCAACACAAATCTTACCCAACCAATTCTTTTGTTCTTGGGGAGATTAGCCAACACTAAAGGAGTCTGGCGGCGGCTTAACATTAAGAACAAATGAAAATTTTCCATCCTGAGCATTGTACTTGTACAGAGGGGTGTGGAGAGATAGCTGCCCACAGAATGTTATTGAGGGTTGTACCCAGCTTAAAGGGAACCCGTCAGTCCAATCATGTTAGAGAGCAGGAGGAGCTGAGAAGAGTAATATATAGTTTTGTGGGTCTATAAGTTGGAGTTTGTGATCTAAACCTCATTTGAATTTAGGAGTCCAGTGGGTGGTCCTAATTAGTCATCCTTGTATAAGTGTATATACAGAAATAACTGTCAGTCACTGATTAGGACCGCCCATTGGACTCCTAAGCCTGAATGACTAGAGATTTAGATCACTCTGCTACTAGTCAGTCTTTTCCTACAAAACTGCTCAGCGTCTCCAGCTCTATAACATGATCCCTGAATTTAGAACACAACTGTTTCCCTTTAAGATCTCCTGATCAAAAAATCTATTAGGCCTTTCTGACAATATTACATGTCCATATATTCTCTACTATTGGTTCATATCCCCCTTCAAGGGCTTCCTTACAACTGGCCTGCAGTGTCTCAATATTATAATCGTACACTTGAGAATTATATACAGCAATTCTTATAATCCGATTAACGCTCATGAGACATTTCTGGTTCTTCAGGGATTAAAATAAGATTAAAGCAGGCGTCCATTTTAGAGAATCCATTTCATATTCCCATCCTACAATACAAAGAGCGTCTCTCTTCCCGGAGGACTTGTCCTGTCCCGCAGTACACAAAAAACACACTGATTTGAATGGACACAGTGTAATGCTTAGTTTTCCCTGTGGAGGCGCTGCAGGGAAAGTGAACACTAGCTGCAGCTGAACACTGGGGGTCCCAGCTGGGAAACATATCAATGCCAAGGAGAAGGCACAAATTTGCCCCTTGTCCCTGGCGTAAGCCTGCTGTTTGTCCCGCTTGCCTAATGAGTGGGCAGCAGCATGAGTTAATCGGGTCAGGGAAAAGGGGCGGGGCCTAATTTAAGTGTACTTATTAAATGTTCCACATTGTGATCAACCTCTTTATATAGCGAAATTGTAGGGTCCAGTTTTGTTCCATGTTGGTCGTTTATTACCTACTAGTTATTTAATTTACTATTTTTAGGCACAGCATGCTGGATGATCATTAAAGGGGTAGTGCGGCATTTAACATTTATTCACTAAATAACACACATTACAAAGTTATACAAGTGAATGGCCCCCTTCCCCGTGTTCCCCCCACCCTGGAAGTGTAGTGCATTATACTTACGTATTCGATGTCGACCCTGGCCGCCATTTTGGGTTGACAACGTCATCTTCGGGAGGCCGGCCGGACCACTCCAGCCGTCCCTCATGCCGGCCCTCCTCTAGCGTGTGATCAGCTGCTCAGCCGCGATTGGCTGAGCATAGTTATGCTCTGTGTTTTGATCCGTTTTTCTTTATAATGGAAGTAAATGGATAAACGGATCAAAACGTATGCACACAAATGCACCCGTTTTTCCCATTTGTTTTTTGCAAAGCAAATAAAAAATAAACGGATTGCAAAAACACAGTGTGAACCAAGCCTGACGGAAATTCGTTCATGTGTCGTACATCACATCTTTTGAGCTGACCATAGAATCGTCGTTAATCGTTCGTTAATGATTCACAAATCTTTAGGTCTATGTACACATGGTCCGTTCACTGGGATCAGATGGAGTATAGAGTAGGGGGGACATTTATCAAGTTCGGCGTTTTCTGACAGACCGTTACTGACAAAATTGTGATCTTTCAGCATTACACCGAACGATTATCGGCCTGAACGGTCGACAATCGGCCAAGTAAGGCCGATATTTGTTCAGTGTATTAGGGCCTTAAGGCACACTCCCCCAGGGCATGGTGTTCATTCACACAGTACCACTTGCACATTCTCAACTTGCAGGAGGAACGTACACTTCCAATGTCTTGGTCTTTTTTTTAGACACATATTAGAATCTTTTCTTCTGCCTTGTATAACTTATCTCAGGCACACATAGATGGAGATTTATCAAACATGGTGTAAAGTGAAACAGGCCCAGTTGCCCCTAGCAACCAATCAGATTCCACCTTTCTTTTTCCAAAGAGTCTGTGAGGAATGAAAAGTGGAATCTGATTGGTTGCTAGGGGCAACTGAGCCAGTTTCACTTTACACCATGTTTGATAAATGTTCCCCATAGATTGTGTTCCTTCACACAGTAACATGTCACAGCTAACGGGAGGTACACTTGCGGGAGGTACACTTGCGGGAGGTACACTTTCAATGTTTTGGCCTATTCTCCGAGCACATGGTAGGCTCCTTTCTCCTTTCTTTTCCGCTGTATAACTTCTCTCAGCTTCTACATCACACACTTGCCTCAGCTCGCAGATAAACTGTGTTCCTTCATACAGTCTCACCTGCACCTTCTCAGCTTGTAGAAGAAGGGAACACTTCCCAAGTATTGGTCTATCCTCCAACCAGAGGGTAGAAAAGTTTCTTATTTGTCTTCCTCCTCTCAGGCTCTACATCCCCCAGTTTACCAACTAAAACACAGGCCTACTCCCTGCGCATTTTCACTAGTCACTATGTAAGGTCTCCTCACTGCCCCCACCCCCCCTCCATTGTGTATAGTCCTTTTACACCTGCAGCACCTGTGAACAGGTTCTTATTTTCATGTTCTTATTTTCAGATTCTAGTATTCAAAGAGGAGACCCCAACCCATAGACCTAAAGTGTGAACCAAGTGATTATCTTCCAAAAAATTGTAATTCGGAAATTACAATTCGTTGGTTTTGCTCTTTTACGTTCTTTTTACGTGTCGCATTCGTTTTTTTTTCCTTGTCCTCCATCATCTAACAATATACAAGCTCCACTTCATGTGTTCTCTTTTCCCACCAGTAATTCCGTCCCATTACCCCAGTTAAATCGACCTCTTCTCTATAGTGAGTGCATTAACTGGTACTCAACCTTCAGAATCATTTCATTGTCCCTGGGTAGACGACCTCTCAATGTTTTCTTGTAGCCATTTGCTCACCTACTTAGGTTTTGTGCGAATGTTTCTTTGCTTGCCCGAGTCTAGTGATCTAAGAGGTTCCAGGTCATTGATGTCCACACAGTACAGCTATCAAACACCCCACTTAATAGGTCTCTTCTTCTTTTACAACTATTACTATTCTTTTACTATTAATGCTATTATTAGATAAAGAAAACCCCTACATTGGGCCTAATACAGGGCCTAGTGGGCGGAGCATGACAAAAAGATTCAGAGACAGAACTCTGTACACGGCACTACACAATATACCTGTTTTTCACATATTTTATGGTAATATTTGTATAAAATGTACAATTATATATATATATATATATATATATATATATATATATAAAATTACATACATACACCGTCTTTGCTTTGCTCTATCACTTGTGGGTACGACCATTTTTCGATCTACTGAGATGGTCGAGCATGCTCAGTTTAACTGCATATTGCTCATGTGCTGCAGGCTGATTCTTAGGTAAATGAGGGTTCCTAGGGACCCTTAAGAGTTTACAAAGATGACAAGTTACTCATTTATAACAGATTCTATTGAGCAATTTTATGGGCTGGTCAGCACGGTCAACCTATGGCCTATGGCTGTATCCATGTTTTCCAGGCAACCTTGGGCTGCATCCATTTTCTTCAGCCCCCGGTTATCAAATGCAGGGAGTTCGGGTTTGGACGAATCTGAGCATGTTCAGGATTCACTTATCTCTAATAGCTACATCCTTTGAAAAACAGCGCCATCCTTGTCCTCAGGTTGTCTATAGTATTACAACTTGGCTTCATTTGCTTTAATAGCACTGATCTGCCATAGCAAATGCAAACTGAGGGCAGGAGAGGTGCTGTTTCTTTAATAAAAAACAAAAAAAAAACAAAAACAAAACAGTGATGTTTTTCTAATCCAGGACAACCCCTTTAAATGATTAATTGTAACTGAAGTAAGAGTTGCCTGCATTGAGATCTCTTCTCTCTTCACGTTAACTGAATGTGGACAGTACCTGTCTCACCAGACTTGACTAATAGTTCACTTACTGTTTGGGTGTAGGAGAAAATGTATCCATTAAGGTCAGTGAGGCAGAAAGAAGACACCAGGAACTCCCTGATGTGGTTAGCATGAAAGTGATTACAGGTTCCCATTATTCCTTATGCTTTGTGTAATTTAAAGGGACACTCTAGAGACAAAAACTTGTTTTTAAACCAACTGGGGTCAGAAAGTTATACAGATTTGTGAATTACTTACTATTTAAAAATTTCAAGTCTTCCAGTACTTATCAGCTGCTGTATGTCCTGCAGGGAGTGATGTATTCTTTCCAGTTTGACACAGTGCTCTCTGCTGCCACCTCTGTCCATGTCAGGAACTGTCCAGAGCAGTAGCAAATTCCCATATGAAACCTCTCATAGATTATACATATCTTATAGAATTGTTGGTGCTGTATTTGCCTGAAATAGTCCTGACATTTTGCCATTTTCATTCTGGCCAATAGGCTTAAAGGGGTACTCCAATGAAAAAAAATGTTTTCAAATTAACTGGTGGCAGAAAGTTATACAGATTTGTAAATTACTTTTACTTACAAGTCTCAAGTCTTCCAGTACTTATCAGCTGCTGTATGTCCTGCAGGAAGTGGTGTATTCTTTCCAGTCTAACACAGTGCTCTCTGCTGCCACCTCTGTCCATGTCAGGAACTGTCCAGAGCAGGAGAGGTTTTCTATGGATATTTGCTACTGCTCTGGACAGTTCCAGAGATGGCAGCAGAGAGCACTGTGTCAGACTGGAAATAATACACCACTTCCTGCAGGACATACAGCAGCTGCTAAGTACTGGACGACTTGAGATTTTTTAATAGAAGTAAATTACAAATCTCTGGCACTTTCTGGCACCAGTTGATGGATCTATTATATCTTAGAAATGATACCCAATGGACCCCCATTGACTTCAGTGGAAGCATAGTGTTCGAGGGAGGGTCGGTAATAATGCTCAATTTTTTTTTAACAACTAAAACCGGCAATGGACATAAGAAAATTGAAACTGTTGGGAGTATGAGTTCTTTGAATAGAATGTGTAATGGTTTCCTGGATGAATGTGATGACGTCCTGATTTCCTAGAGGGTTCAAAGGAGACTCTCTCAGATAATCTATGTATTAGGCATTATCAGCTTTGGTGCCGGCTGAGGGGCACAATGGCGTCCTGTCGGGTGTAATAAGGGCAGCACATTGCCTGTTGTGTTATCACTGGGTCGAAAAGTTGTTATTTTTGGTATTCTTCACGAAAAAGAGTGATACATTTCATCAGCTGTTTTTATGAATCCTGTAGAATTACAGCTCCCAGCATGCCCTGCGGCGTATCTTACAGCTTGATAATAATATTAACTAGCTTTGAAATGACTCAGCTTAATTTATCTTGTAATTATCCTAAGCCGCTGGGTGACTTCATATCTTCCTCCACCCCCTGCTGCTTCAGTGTCTGTAGCATGTATGTCCTTGTGACTGCACGGCAGGATTGAGAATGCTTCACTTACATGGTATAGGCCATAATAGGGGAACCATTAGAAATATATGACCCTAAAGGCCCTATTACATTAAACAATTCTTTGCCGTATTCGGCCGATATCGGCCATTATGGCTGATAATGGTCTTGTGTAATAGAAGACAACGATCAGCCGACATGAACAATGTTGGCTGATCGTTGTCTGTCGTTGTCTTTCAACATGTTGAAAGGCAAACGACTAAGATAGCAACGCTCTGCTGTTATCCGTGTAATAGGAGCAGCAGCAGCCCGGACGATCTATGGGCTGCACGGATGACCTAGCGATCACCCGGGCAGCCCCACCGCGGCTCCCCACTGGTCCCCCGGCTCTTACCTGGCTCATGTAATAGAGAACGAGGAGCAAGCGAGCGCTAACCTCACAGATCGGCGCTCGTTTGCTCCTGTGCATAGCTCCATGTAATAGGGGCTTAAGGGTCCGTTCACACTATTAAATCGTCGAATCCTGCCTGCAATGTGTTTCAATGGGAGGCCTCGCGAACATTGACAATTCTCTGAGCGGAGAGCTGAGGTGCGCGAGGTCTCCCATTGAAACATATACCAGACAGGATTCGACGCCGATTCCGCCAGCGGGGGTTCCACACAGATTTTCAGCACTGATTCCGTAGTGTGAACGCACCTTTACACAGCAAAAATGTTGGATCCTTGTAGATCCTTGTTGGAACTCCCATCTCAATATATGGCCACAACCACACAAAGCCTTATTTTTGGCCGTTTTTTTTTTTTTTTTGATGGCTGTCATGACCATTATTTGTGGAATAACGGCCATTATTTGGGCGCAAAAAAAGGGCCTTCCAAAAAGGGCGTTGTTTGGTCGTGGCCTAACTGTTATTGGAACGGCAATGTTCCCTCAACATGTGTAGAGGGGTAAACTTTATTCCTCTACCTAAAAGACTGTTGGTGTCCCCTTTAAGAGAACTACTTAAAGGGGTTACCCGGACTTAAAGGGGTTACCCAGAGTATGTTATGGAGATGTGTATAGGCCATAAATCATTGTCGATTACACACCTTGCCAGGTAAACGGGAATGTGCAGCCTTGTATAGGCCGCACAATTGATTGAGCCTTTGAAGGAGCGCCGATCTCAACAATCAGCCCTGGTTATCGGGACAAGTATGTTGAAAAAGGGGTGAGCCTTGTAATTCTGAAACGTTAATAAAAGGGTTCCATAGGGAGACTAGGGCAGTGTTTAGGGGGCAGAATGAGCGTGTGTGGTTGAACCACATGTGGTGCCAGGAGAACCTGCTGTGGCCTGTTAGAAAGGGAAGGCCGGAGCTTGCCTGGTGATGATGGGCACTGGGCTGGAAGCAAGTGATGGAGTGACCCTCAGTATAGCAGGTGCCAGGGTAGTGCAGTCCAGCAGTTATAGGATGTCATTTTATTAGCTAGGTATGGGAGATATCTATTGTAGCTACCAAGTTTCTAGAGGAAGCTATCTCTGGGGGAGACTGTGTAGGACCCTAGAGGGTCTGTGTGTGGTTTTAAACAACAGCCGCCCATATGGCCTATATAGTGGCCTGAGTGGGCCATAATCTTGTAGGACTCGGATATTGGGACTAGCCAAAAGGGGGGACTACCACAAAAGAAGGAGCCCTATTTGCCCCCTCTATACCACGCCAATAGGTTCCTTGTCAACATAAAAATTTATAAATATATAAAAAGGTCCATCCCATATATAACAATGTCATGTAATACACGCTCTATGTGTTTTTTCAGAAAGTTGGATTGAACGGTGTCTCAGTGAAAGCGAAAACAAACGGTATTCAAGCCACACATCCCTGGGCAATGTTTCTAATGAAGAAAGTAAGTATTTCTTATGGGAGTTTTACTTTACAGCATTTATAAACCGTTTACGTTTTATAGGCCGTGTCGGCCGTCCCTGTGCAGATCAACCACAGACAAGGCCATCCAGGGTGATTTTACAAAAGTACCTATATTTTGTCTGCAAATCTGAGCTCTAGGTCTCTATGATTGGGTCAGATCAAGAGATTAACTGACCAATTAGGCCCCTCCCCGCTAAACTCCGCCTACTTTTGGGGGGGGCATGGCATAAAACAGAAGTCTCAAAATTTGCACAAATTTGCTACTTTGCATGTCATGACGTAATAAATTTATTCAAGACTAAATATTTTATTGAACAGGTAAATTAAAAAGAAAAAAAAAAAAGGAATTATTTCATTCTATTCATTACTGTATGCAACATGTTGTGAATTGTTAATATTTTTTATATTTCTTTTGAATTTTTTTAGCAGATGAAGAAAAGGAAAACAGGGCATCGAAACCGCACTCCACCCCGGCCACTCTACAATGGTATTTAGACTTTTTTATGCCTATTTTTTATATAAGCATAATAAACGTATATCAGTATAAGGCAGATTTACCGTAGATTGGCCATGTGATTGATGGCCAAAATTCTGGCAGCGTTGTGATGTTCACCACCAAATACCGTCTCTTTATTATCTCCCAAACTGTGAACTATGACATCACTTCTCCTTGTCTCTATTAAATCTAATTACACGCACATACCAAACACATTCAGCCCTCCGCACTTAGCAACCGGCCATCAGTATATATAAAAAAAACTGTTAAAGTTTAGGTCAATTAAAATTCCTGTCTTCAAAAGAATAAATGAAGTTCTTCCGAAGCAGATCGGAGAAATATAGAAAGGACTGTATACACAGCCGGTGGATCTGTTTGGAAACGTCAAATTATATCTGACCTCTTATTGTCTGACGTGGATAAAAGAAAGACAAAATAGAGTCGGGGGGGATGTTTGTGATCATTAAATGTCCAGGTACAATGGTGTTTTGTATGGTGTCAGCCTAATGAGTGTAGAAAAGAGGAGGAAGATCCATGAGATCATTGGATGCTTATATTCCGACTCATCATTGCTTCCCTCCTCCATCTCTTCCCGGAGTTCTTTCTCAATAGCCATCACCCACTTACTCCCTCCTAGTTATAATGATAAAAGATGGGACCATTGGATGCTCAGGGAAAAAAAAAAAAAAAAGGGAATGGAACCATCATGGGCTCCATATTAGCTCCATTTATGGCTTACTGATTTCATTAAAGGGTGCTTTTTTTTAGTTAGGGCAGGGGAGGGCAGCTGTCTTCATCCACGCTCTCCCCGGCCCGAACTAAAAAAAAACCCTCCTGTCTGGAATCAGTAAGCCATAAGTGGAGCTAATATGGAGCCCATGATGGTTCCATCTCTTTTTTTTCCATTTTCCTTGAGCAACCAAACCCTCCCGCCTGGAGTACCCTTTAAATCCATTGTTTTAAAAATTACATGGTTTTCAAAGTTAATCTGATGACAAGATCATTTTAACCTTCTGGGCATCTTCACCATGGCGCTCAACTATCTCTCATTGTCTCCACTTCAAGGGTGGTACCAGAGCCCAATGGTTTTCCTACAGAGCACATACTCCTCTCTGCTATACCATTACGTAGTACTGGTGAAAGTGCACTGAAAAGGGAGAAGTGGTTTATTGATGCTCTGGCTTTGCAAGGTGCTATGTAAGCAGAAATGAAAGAAACAGCAGCAATATTGAAAATAAGGGGTTACATTAGCTAACACTAGCTAACAACCTGCTGCTGAGAGGCCTAATGGTGGGGTATTTTACATTGCAGCTTTCTTTACACAACAGACAGCTGCTCTGAGCTTTGTGGGTAGTGAGAGGAGCAATTGAAGCCTTGATTTACCTTTTAGGTACAGTGTGGATCATCTTCAGCAGGCAGACTGACTCTGGTACACAGCCCATGCTTTCTCAGGCTTTCTTCCTCTCGTGCATATAGCATTAGCTTGGCCCCTCCCCCACTTCCTGTGCTCTGTCCTGATGTAGCTGTTACCAGAGACAGATTTCCCATAACAACAGCCTGTGGACATCAGATCCCAGAAAGGGAGAGAATACTATTATTCAAGACTGTATAACTTTTCTTCTGGGTCAAGGAGTCATTTTTAGTAAACACAGTCATTTACAAATATGTTGGCAATCACATATACTATTACATGGAGGGACGTTGTTTGAAACACTCCAGTATTTTTTTATGTAAATGTTTTAAGCAATCTGCCATTTATGTTTAACCTCATGTGGATTTTACATTTCTTTATAGGTTGGAAGAAAACTATGAAATTGCAGAAGGTGTTTGCATCCCTCGAAGTGCCCTCTATATGCATTACCTGGACTTCTGCGAGAAAAACGACACACAACCAGTGAACGCTGCCAGTTTTGGCAAGGTACGCACATTGGTTACATACCGCTAGGCTTCTTAGGTCGTGATTATAGTTGGACCTCTGCTAATAGTCTCGGTATGGCTATCCACAGTAGAGTGTGATGCTCTGGTCCTACGCATACTGACCTAAAATTGGCTAATGACTGTGTAATGAGCTGGTGTCTTAATTGACAGGCAGCTCAGCAAATCACTTGCCGCAGTGGTCCAGGGCAGTGATTGGCTGAGCGGCTTGTCACTTCAGAGACCGCATTGAAGCTGTACTGGTGGCTGCGGGGAAAAGCGAAAAGAACACTGGGAGCGTGAACAGGTAATGTATAAACTTTATAATTACACTTCTACAGTAAGGTCTGCACAGACATCGATAACAATATATATACATCCCTTTCTGCGCGATAATCGAGACATGTAATAGGCTCAGTTACACGACCCGTTCACTTTAGTAAACAATCGGCAGATCGGTGTCCGTTTACTGAGCCTATTACACGGCTTGACTATCGTGCAGCACAGGCTGCTTATACAGTTAGCGATGTCCATGCAGCCTTTGCTTTAAAAGTGTAATAATAATGTTCATATATTACCTGTCCACGCTCTAAAGTGACAGACTGCTCAGCCAATTACTGACGGCGGCCGTCCCGGCCAGTGATTGGCTGAGCAGCCTGTCACTTCAGAGAGCGGCTCTGTAGTTGTATCGGCAGCTGCAAGGAGCATGGAGAAACCAGGAAGACACCGGGGAGCGTGGAGATAATGTTTATTATTTTCTTTACAGATTCATCAGCCTTCTGTCGCACATCACTATGACACATAGCGATGGGTGGTCAGCGGACGATGATTTTAGGTCCGGACCAAAAGACGCGATCATCCGATGATCGTTGTCTTTATTACACGGAGCGATAATCTGCCCGAATCGGCCTGATTATCGCTCCGTGTAATAGGGCCCTTAGGTCCATTCCAGAAGTCACAGATTTGTGGTGCAGGTTCTGTACAAAAATCCTCAAAAAATTACAACAATGCAAGTGAATGGAGCAGAAGTTTACGAATGAGAGTTCATTAAGGGGGGCTATCCCATCCTGGTAGAAAGGTCATCCTCTATGTCTCCAGGAAAGCAGCAATTCAAACGATCTATGAAACGACTGTGAAACTCTGCCAGAGAACTCACAATAGTTCAGAAGGGGGTTAAGATGTATTTGTGACGTGTAATAACCTTAAAGGGGAAGTATCAGGTTAGACGAATCTAACTTGCTGATAGCCCCCTATAGCGCCGGCGACGCTGAGGAGGAAGGTATGTGTCTTGCCTTCCTCCTCGATGCTGGTCCCGCACTGTTAATTGGGGTAAACTCCAAAGCACCATTAGGAGCACTCATCCAGCCTGCTCCCTCCATTGTTTATCATTAGAAGCCAGACGCGGCAGTGCTCCTAACGGTGCTGCGGAGCAGAGTTTACCCCGACTAACAGCACAGGACTGGCGCCAAGGAGGAAGGCATACCTTCCTCCTCAGTGTCCCTAGTGAAATAGGGGGCCATCATCAGGTTAGATCTGGTATAATTAGAGATGTGCGCGACTCAAGCATGCTCAAGTCTTATCGTTCGGCATTTGGCTAAAGGAGTATGCTTGAGTTGCGCTCATCTCTATTTATAATGTCTAGATTCTGGAAAAGGGTCGTTGATCCAGGGATTTATTTTAATTCTTATCGTTTGGAGTCCCCCCAAGATTGGCTTTAGCCTTATTGGAGTTTTTGTCTTTCTCTGGATCCACATTACATCATGATGTTCTGACCTGGATGGGCCTACGTATTATATTACGTATTAACAACAAACTACAATATGTTGCCATGTTACTAATAGATGACGGACTCTTTTTGTTTACTTAGAAATAGGATTAGGGTAGTTAAAAGTAAATTTTTCGCAATACACTTTAAAAAAAAAATAAAAAATTCCTTTTTTTTTATACATTTTGATGGTTTTGTCATCAAAAAATAAAAATTGTCTCCAGGTTTTCCTAAATACAATGTTATTGGGGGATATATTAAAGACGGAGTTACAAGTACCAACCAAGCCATCTTAAATAATACTTTCCAACTATATAGTATTTTTCCAACTATATGAATGAGCACAACAAAAATTCAACGTAAAAAAAAATCATACAAAAATTACATTTGGTGAAAAAAAAAAAAAAAAAGACAGTGTCAAATTCAATGTCTAATAATATAACAAACAAAATGTTGGGCCAAGGACGTTGCCCCCTCAATAGGATACAAAGCCTCCTTTGTCTTCATTTTTAACACACTGCAGAGAGTAGCACCCAAGAAAGCAAAAACTTTCACTTTCCAAGTTACAAACACTTGCTTTTCCCATTCTGTGGCTGCCTTTAACTGGCCTTCAATGGCTTAACCCCTGCGCTCCATGACTGAGCACCGCCCCACCGGGATTTTCCCCCATCGCCCCCTTTGGAAAGGGTTAAATGAATTTGGCTATTGAGTCGAGGAATGTTAGATCAGTAGCTGGAACAGCATGGGGTGTTCTTATGGCAAGCTTCATTGAGTCTATACAAAAAATAGCAGAAAGACAACTGCCCAGCCTGTCTGCTCATTTATCAAGGTTCTGCTCCTCCTCACAAAGTTTCTCTTTTTTTTTTTTTTCCTTCCAAATGTTTCCCGAAGTTCTGCTCCAAAAATAAAACCAACGAGAAGAGAATCCAGAAACGCTAAGGCTTAGTGCAGATGTGTAAATAAGGGGCAAGCTATTGGAAACGTGTGATCTTAAGGTGATACATTCTACCCGTGAATGGCTTTTAATGAAATAAACCCCTCGGATACAATGGATAGAGAAACATCTTGGAAATTCATCAAGTTTACACCTCCTTTTTTGTGCTGATATTAACAGCTGAATGCGTCGGCGGCCATCTGTTTGGCAAATACACAAATGTTTTGCAATAAAGTTTTTTTTTTTCTTTTTTTTCGGTTCGGCATTAGGTTTATGTATTCACACTTACATGAACGAAATCGGTAAAACATCATTTTACCAGTTGATCTGCAGGCCAATTATTTCTATAGATGGAAGACCTTAAAGGATGTTCAGAAAGGGGCCGAGCTTTGGGATAATACATCGGTTTTTAACCCTGTTGAGTTCTGAAGACGTCTTCATGGCGTCGAGAGATGAAAATGTTTTCATAGTGGGTTACTAAACTACCAAAAATTTGAACGGAATGAAATTTTTGAGTTTTAAAGTTTTGATACATGATAAAAGGGGATTTTTACTTAATTTTTTTTTGGGAATCGATGGGAGTAAGTGTGGACCTGCCATACTCTTTACAGGATTCTTTACTGTAACCATACACCTTCAATAACTGACGGCCAGTTATCTCTCCCCCGTCCGGCGCCCATCCTCCCCATACACAGAAACATTTTGCACGGCCGATGTGATTTTTGATCAGGGCCAACATCATTTGTCAGTGGTTGTTCTGTAGAGCCCCATACACTATACAAACGACCTTAAGACCAGTGGGACTTTTGAAGCCACAGCCACATGATATTATAAAGGCTGACTTATTTATCAAGTTCAAGACCGGCCCACATGCCTCACTTGGCACATATAATATTAACACCCACACACCTCCCGGTACGGGGCAATTGTCATTGGCTTCATAGAGGTTATTTGCCTTCTTCTGGATCAACAAAGTAGGGTTATGGATTAAACTTTATCAACTATCGACCTTATCAACTATGTAGCATGTTATTATACTTATTATGTTCTTATCTAGTGTAATATGGTTACTAAAATTGTCGTATATAATGCCAGAGGGTAATTTATATTACTTAAAGTAACTAAGAACTCACTTGGGTGATTTTGGTACTTGTCAACATGACCACCAAGGGGACGGACTGCAAAAGTCAAAATAGGACCCTATGCCACCTTAAGCACACTATGGGAAAGGAGAGTCCAGTGTTTGCTAACTGACCAATACCTCCTTGGTTTCAAACCTAGCCATAACCAAACTGACTCATCGTTGCCATCCCAGTATTGTTTAGAAGACTTCACTGAACCAAAGCTATTGTTCTGGCAAACATGCCAACCATTAAAGACCTTTAGATACATTCGAAAAAATTGTCCAACCCAACAATTTTGGTAGAAGTATTCCACTTTCCAATGTGTAACAAAGCCTCCTGATTCTTCCCGACAGATGATGATGGGGGTTTAAGAAGGACTTGGCATTTTGGATTTCAACTGTTTTGCCCTTCTGTTCTTGGAGAGATAAGTAATCGCCAGAGGAGTCTGGCAGCAGATTACTGTTTAGAACACATGAACATTAATGTATATGAAGAGATCAGGAGAGATAGCTTAATAAACCAAAAATACTTCATGTGAAAAAAGGAGGGAATAAAGAAGGAAGAAGGGAAGGAGGCCCCCAGGAGGAGATGAAAGCTCAAGAATGGGTTATGGCCTCCTCACCAATGTTAGACAAGGAGCAAACACCAGAATAGCATCCTTGAACAAGCAGAAGCATCAAGTAGAAATGATTCGCTGTTGGGTGTAACACTAAATAATACGAACATTTGTTTTTACATAATTTTCAGCAAAGCTTTTAAGGCTAAACATTTAAAAAAAAAAAAAAAAATAGGTCGTGACCTTGAACCTGTTCTGTTCTCCTATAGATATGTGACCTGCGGCAATATATTTTATTTCTTGCAGATAATTAGACAGCAGTTCCCACAATTAACCACAAGAAGACTCGGAACCAGGGGACAATCAAAGTGAGTACAAAGTTGAGAAAAGAATCTAAGCTTTGTGTACGACCCCGGGTCAAAGGTCATTTTACACAATTTGGTCATCTACATTTCTGTGGATATAAAAAAATAAAATAAAATAAAAATAAAAAAAAACACCAAAATTATTTAATGTGTTACTATTATCATTATTTTATTTATTTTGCTGGTACATTATTATTATACTAGAAATCTTCAGATTCAAAAATTCTAATTTTTATATATATATATATATATATATATATATATATATATATATACACATACTGTATATATATATATATATATATATATATATATATATATATATATATATATATACATTTTTAAATCATAATGGAATGGGGGTCTATAGTCCCCTGTAGGAATCGAGATGTTACACTACTGCTTCTTTCACAGTATTCGGCTCTCTTTTTTCAGCCCATAGACAGTGATATTCAAGAATAGACTACCCCTTGGGGTCCCTGTGGGTAGAGTTAAAAACCATGTCTACTTTTTACAAAAAACAGTGCCACCATGAGCTGTGGTGGTGTTGCAGCTTAGCTCTATTCAAGTTAATGATCCAGCACTGCAATACCAGACACAGCCTGTGGACCAGTGGGGCACTATATCTGTAATAAAGTAGCTAAGCTTTGTTTATACCTAGAACATGCCCTTATGATCTGAGACTGCTTTTACTACCCTGTAATGGATATTATAAGATGCAATGTCACTGTTTTCCCCTAGGTATCATTATTATGGCATTGCTGTCAAAGAGAGCTCCCAGTACTATGACGTTATGTACTCTAAAAAAGGAGCAGCGTGGGTGAATGAGACGGGGAAAAAAGAAGTCACTAAACAGACAGTGGCGTATTCACCACGATCCAAGCTTGGAACATTACTGCCTGAATTCCCAAATGTCAAAGATCTAAATCTGCCAGCCAGCATCCCAGAAGAAAAGGTATCTATGAAGCTAAATTAGTTCCCCAGAGTCTATTGTCTATTCATTTAGATCTCTCACTAGAAAAACACAAAGCGAGCCAAGGATCAAGGGGCTAAATTCCACATCAGGATCCTTGGAGTTTGGGGGGCATAGCTCTGTAGTCCTATCCTCTTTGCTATTGGGCGGTGAGAACCTGAGGACTAGCCCCGCCCCTGAGGAACTGCATTGTTAGATTCATACACAGAAGATCATGTTAGTGGTAGGAAAGGGGCCCAAATATGGGACTAGGGGCACCATAATTGATGTTTTTCTCTTTTACATGGATCACAGATCTCAACATTTATAATGATGTATCGAACGCACTGCCAAAGGATTCTGGACACTGTAATACGAGCCAACTTTGACGAGGTACGGTGGATGTAAATGCTGCTACGTTTCATGTGTACACTTGGGATGTATTATATTTACACTCCTCTTTATATCCCTAGGTTCAAAGCTTTCTTCTGCACTTTTGGCAAGGCATGCCCCCCCACATGCTGCCAGTCCTAGGCTCGTCCACAGTGGTCAACATAGTGGGAGTGTGTGATTCCATACTCTATAAAGCAATCTCTGGTGTCTTGATGCCGACTGTACTGCAAGCATTGCCTGACAGGTTGGTGTGATTTCTATTTCTATCGTCTTGTTTAATATAGAGCACCCTGTATCCAATTATATCAATCCTTTGGTGGCAGTTACTTGCAGTTTCCTTAAAGGAAGTGTGTCACCTAATTTTTTTTTTTTTTTTTTTTACTGATTAGAGTCAGATTTTAAAACTTGTTCTTTTATTCTAATCTGTTTCTATTTTCTGACTTTAATTTTTATTTATATCTCTTTTTGTACATTGCTATGGGGGCTGCCATCTTGCCTGGGCTGTTCTGAACAGCATTTAGTGATGTGCTTTACAGCAAGATTCATAGACAACAATAGACTGACTCTGTCCCCTTGAGATGAATGTAAAACATTACAGAGCATGCTCTGTGACCTTTGAAAAGGTCATTCCACAGGGAGCTGCTATTGTCTCCACTATCTACTGGTGTCACATGACGCTGTATTGCTGTAAAGATCACTTTACAGCAGCCTCCTCTCCTATCACTTCAAACACAACAGGACGTCTCAGCTTAGCTTTAGCCCCAGTGGTGAGAATGAAAACAGCAAGATACCAAGATTGTTTTATTATATAGTTAGAAAATTTTAAAAAATTAGAAAAAATGTCACCAAAAATTCTAAAAAAATTTGTTTAACATGAAAACTTTATTTAAACGATAAGTCATTACTACTGCTTGGCACCAATGCTACAAACAGAGCTCACTGCTATAAGCTCCATTCTTGGTGTATTGAGACGCCGAACAACTGATCGATGGGGGTATTGGGCCCCAGCCCACTGATTATCTATTGATGTGGATAGGTTTATCAATTGTTTTTTTTTTCTGGATGAATGTTCATTTATCTGACAGCTATCTTTCCCAACCCACTATACACGTGAGCGCTTGTCCGCTTATCTCCACTTCATGTGTTCTAGATGTAGACAGGGTGGCTTATCTCCCCGGGAACAAAAGAATTCAGCATTTGACGTCATCTGTCATCTGAAACCCCTATACACCTATTGGACTTTATGACTTTATAGTAAAATTGGCTAAGCCCACTGCTGGCGGCAGGTTCAGCCATTAGTATAAGACGTATGGGGGACTCCCAACCAGACACATGGAGATTTGTTAAACATAGTGTAAAGTGAAACTGGCTCAGTTGCCCCTAGCAACCAATCAGATTCCACCTTTCATTTTCCAAAACGTCTGTGAAGAATGAAAGGTGGAATCTGATTGGTTGCTAGGGGGAACTGAGCCAGTTTCACTTTACACCATGTTTGATAAATCTCCCCCATAATGTTGATTGAGAGGGAACACATGAACACTCGGGCGGCAGCTAGTAAAGCTGTATGGGCATCATTAGACAATTGGATGGTCCTGTCGAAATAGTTTGGTTAAGCCAATTTTTTAAGGCTTCCAGAGACAACAGGGCCCACAGCATACAGCGACATTGTGATAGATGATGGAAACTAAAGAAGGAAGAAGAAAATAAATTATTTAGAGAAAATGGACCCAAAGCTTTGACTAAACTCGGTTCCTTTTACATCACAGTTCTCAAAAGTCTCTGCTATAGTTATAGTTATGCCCTTGAACTTTAACCCTGATGAAGTTCAAGGGCGTAGCTATACAAACATTGCACAAGCCCCACCCCAGCTGGTCTGACCCCGCCTCCATGACAACACTGACAGTGGGCTATGGAAAGTTACCAATCAGAGTGTGTACTTAAAGGGGATTTGTTATACTGGCAGATCCCTTTAACTTAATGTGCCCAAAATGACAAACTAGATTGCCTCCTTACAGGAAATATTTTACAATTACCTTTATTTAAGGTCTTTGTATACCTTCAATAGATGTTAGCAAACTATCATCCGGCTGATAGGTTTTTTTCACAAATACCCCATATGCCTGCATGCTGGGGGGAGAGGAATAGGGTGCTGCCAGACTCCTCTGGCAACTGTTTATCTCCCGTGAGAACAAAGGAACAGGCATGGTAAAATCCAACAAGCCCAATCCTTCTTTTTCTACAAAGCAGCGGGTTCACTGATTTTATTTTATGTCCACTGGCACCATTAGAGTATCTGTAGGCCGTGCCATGGATGCAGTCACATTGTACCCCCCCTCCCCCAGTTTATAAGACCAAGAGACAGAATGTCCACATTTCACTAGAGTAATAGGTGTATGAGGGCCTCTTGACTTTCCACTGGTGATGTTGGTTAAGATAGGGGTTTGGAGTGATGGATTTTAACTACCAGATCCCTTTGTTCTTGGGGGCATAAGCTGGAGCTGTCTGGCTGAAGCTAACCTACACTTCCCTACCCATAGAGAACACAATCAGGTGTGTATGGCAGCCAACAGTCATTGAAGGTGTATAGACTCCTACATGTAATAGTCCACCCAGCTCATGACTGGTAGTAGCTTCCCGTGAAACATCTCTGTGTTGGATGTCAATAATAACCAGAATATTTTTTTTTACAACCCTCTTTAGCTTGACGCAAGTGATAAGAAAATTTGCGAAGCAGCTGGACGAATGGCTGAAAGTTGCTCTTCACGACCTTCCCGAAAATCTACGAAATATCAAATTTGAGCGTAGGTATTGATTCTATTTGTGTTCTTTTGCATTGTGTGTGATCGATATAAGGGGAATTTTATAAGGTGTTTTTACAGTAACAATGTCCCTGATGCAAGGTCTGCACCCTCCCTAAGACATGTCAAAGGTTTTATTAGTAGTGCATGGAAGTCTTTACGGCTCAATTGTATAATCACTTCTCCTGTTTTTCCTGGACCTGGTTCTATTGGGACCAATTTATGAGTTCGAATGAATACAAAACTCTCTTAGCTTAGTGATGGGGTAGATTTCCCTGCATGTGCCCCTCCCCCTTTTTTTCTTCTTCTTTCCTCTTGCTCTTCTTCCTCTTCTCTCTCCCTCCTCTTGCCCTCTTCCCTACCCCCGACCCCCCAGCTTCACACTCCCTGCAGATATCTCGTCCTTGGGTATTTACAGTTTGGGCGATAGCCTATCTTTAATAATTTCGCTGTCATGCTTTGTATTCCTATATGATTGTACTTTTTGTGTTGTGTTCCGTGCCTACTTGGCGCTTGTTGTAGTGTTTTTCTCATATGGTGTGGCCCTGGTGCTTGTACTGTTTTCTTCTCTGGAAAAATTTGAATAAATTCAGAATTTAAAAAAAAAAAAATTATTAGAGAGGTACAGAGGGAGCATTGTATGAAAAGGAGCGTCTTTATAGTTTTAGCCGCCCCCTTTCACTGGTATCGGCATTCTACTGTAGAATACTATGGCCATATACTTGAGAACCCTGGGATACTTATAGGAGGGTCTCACATCTACAACTGCCCTGTCATAGCCCCCCACCCCCATACACAGGAGGCCCCCAAGATACTTTTAGGAGGGTCTCACATCTACAACTGCCTGTCCATAGCCCCCCCATACACAGGAGACCCCATAGATACTTATAAGAGGGTCTCCCACCTACTGCTGCATGGCCATAGCCCCCTATACACAGGAGACCCCCGAGATACTTATAGGAGGGTCTCATATCTACAACTGCCTTGTCATGACCCCCCACCCCCATACAAAGAAGACCCCCAAGATACTTATAGGAGGGTATCATATCTACAACTGCCTTATCATAGCCCCCCACCCCCATACACCAGAGACCCTAGAGATACTTATAGGAGGGTATCATATCTACAACTGCCTTGTCATAGCCCCCCATACATCGGAGACCCCAAGGATACTTATGGGAAGGTCTCATATCTACAACTGCCTTGTCATAGCCCCCCATACACAGGAGACCCCTGAGATACGTATCGGAGGGTCTCATATCTACAACTGCCTGGTCATAGCCCCCTATACACAGGAGACCCCTGAGATACGTGTCGGAGGGTCTCATATCTACAACTGCCTGGTCATAGCCCCCTATACACAGGAGACCCCTGAGATACATATCGCAGGGTCTCATATCTACAACTGCCTGATCATAGCCCCCTATAAACAGGAGACCCCTGATATACATATCGGAGGGTCTCATATCTACAACTGCCTGGTCATAGCCCCCTATACACAGGAGACCCCATAGATACTTAAATCTACTGCTGCATGGCCCTAGCCCTCCATACACAGGAGACCCCCATAAATACGTATAAGAGGGTTTCACATCTACAACTCTCTGGTCATAGTCCTCCATACACAGGAGACCCCCATAAATACGTATAGGAGGGTCTCACATCTACAACTCTCTGGTCATAGCCCCCATACACCGGAGACCCCTGAGATACGTATAGGAGGGTCTCACAACTATTGCTGTCCAGCTATAGCCCCCTTATACATTGGAGACCCCAGAGATACTTATAGGAGGGTCTCACATCTACTGCTGCATGGCCATAGCCCCCCTATTTTCCTATCAATATGGTGGTATTATCCAGTCACTATATTGTGGTCATGACATGACAGTGTTATTTTTATTACCTTTAACCCTCATCCGACCCAACACAATCCGTCGACTAATAGAGACGAGTCCCAAGAGCCGGCCGATCTCCTTTTATAACCACGTCGATGAAATTTCCTTAGTTTTTTTCGCCTCACGAAATAATCCTGATTACATTGTCTCCCGAACGCCCTCGTATTCCTATAACATTGGGGTAGGTGGCGGCCTAATTAATATTTCTTAAAGGGTTTTTCTGAGTGTATTTGTAGCTTCCTTCATTAGGACCCGTCCATTCAATGGCTTTTATAATACATGGTAAAAAGGCTCTTAATCTATACTCAGGCATAAAAGCGGCAGATTATTCTTATTACGTTGTCAGATGACTGGGTCTCAGCGGGCGCTCGGCTCTTTCTGACCGTGCTCCAGGATCCCGCGGTGGATGAATCCTTCACCTGCACATAAATCCTTCCTTATTTCAAAGCCCAGACGCTTTCTCCATTAAGAAAAAATGTTCAGCATCATCAAGTCATTAAGAAAGGGATTAGCTGCCGATCAATACCCAGAGCCGGGAGGATGTCATACCTGAGATAATCCATGGCATAATACATGGAAGCCGCCACCACCACTGCCGGATATGGGGGGAGTCAGATGACAAAAACTCAGCAAAAAGAATGATATAAAATAAAGAAAAACCATTGGTAACAGACAGGAGGGATATATGATTTTTTTAGTAGAGCATAGAGAAGGAGGTGTCCTGGCCGTAGCCGTGGCTTCCATTAGGCACACAAGGCCTTTGTCTATAGGTAAAGGTCCCCATACTGGTTTATATAAGGTGTATGGGGCTCTTCCAGATAATGTCGGTGGAGTTAGGGTTAGGGCCCTATTCCACGGGACGATTATCGGTCACATAATCGTTAACGATAAACGATCCAAACGACAGCTATTACGAAATCATTCACCCATTTACATGAAAAGATAATCGTTCTTGCGTTCGTCTTGTCGTCGCTATTGCGTTCGTCACTACTGCGAACGACCGAACGACTTCTTATTCAATGCGAACGATTTGCGAACGAGCAACGATAAAAATAGGTCCACGTCTTATTAAATGATCAATGATTTCTCGTTCGGTCGTTAGTCGTTAACTGCTATTCAACCAAACGATTATCGTCCGGTGGAATAGGGCCCTCAGGTGGGATGGAAAATCTCCACCCGACCCCTTTGTTTCTGAAGAGATAAGTAAATCTGGCTGTGGCTTAACCCCCCCATAGAGAAAACAGGAGTGTTTGGTCGTGCAGAACACTCCTTTGTATGGGGAGGATGGGCAGCGGATAGGAGAGATAACTGAAGTCCGTAAGGTGCATGGGGACCTGTATGGGGTCCGGACCTAAAAACGATTGGATAAACTGTTCATATATTACCTATCCACACTCCCGGTCTTCTCCTGCCCTCTGCTTGCTTCCTGGAGGCTGCAGCTTCAAAGCGGCCTGTCTGAGCTGACTGGCCGCTCAGCCAATCACTGGCCACAGCGGTCCCGCAAATTAGATTATAGTTCGCTCAGTGGTTGATAGATAGATAGATAGATAGATAGATAGATAGATAGATAGGAGATAGATGATAGATAGGAGATAGATAGGAGATAGATAGATAGATAGATAGATAGATAGATAGATAGATAGATAGATAGATAGATAGATAGATAGATAGGAGATAGATGATAGATAGATAGATAGATAGGAGATAGATAGATAGATAGATAGATAGATAGATAGATAGATAGATAGATAGATAGGAGATAGATGTTCGATAGATAGAAGATAGATAGATAGATAGATAGGAGATAGATAGATAGATAGATAGATAGGAGATAGATGTTCGATAGATAGGAGATAGATAGATAGATAGATAGATAGATAGATAGAAGATAGATAGATAGATAGATAGGAGATAGATAGATAGATAGATAGATAGGAGATAGATAGATAGATAGATAGATAGATAGATAGATAGATAGAAAGATAGATAGATAGATAGATAGATAGATAGATAGATAAATGATAGATAGATGATAGATAGATAGATAGATAGATAGATAGATAGGAGATAGATAGATAGATAGATAGATAGATAGATAGATAGATAGATAGGAGATAGATGTTCGATAGATAGGAGATAGATAGATAGATAGATAGGAGATAGATAGATAGATAGATAGGAGATAGATGTTCGATAGATAGGAGATAGATAGATAGATAGATAGATAGATAGATAGATAGATAGAAGATAGATAGATAGATAGATAGGAGATAGATAGATAGATAGATAGGAGATAGATAGATAGATAGATAGATAGATAGATAGAAAGATAGATAGATAGATAGATAAATGATAGATAGATGATAGATAGATAGATAGATAGATAGATAGATAGATAGATAGGAGATAAATAGATAGATAGATAGATAGATAGATAGATAGATAGATAGGAGATAGATAGATAGATAGATAGATAGATAGATAGGAGATAGATAGATGATAGATAGATAGTAGATAGATAGATAGATAGATAGATAGATAGATAGATAGATAGGAGATAGATGATAGATAGATAGATAGATAGATAGATAGATAGATAGATAGATAGGAGATAGATAGATAGATAGATAGATAGATAGATATGAGATAGATAGAAGATAGATAGATAGATAATAAAGATAGATAGATAGATAGATAGATAGATAGGAGATAGATAGATACAGTGGTACCTTGGTTTAAGAGTAACTTGGTTTAAGAGCGTTTTGGTTTAAGAGCTCACAGTTTTTCAAAATTGTGACTTGGTTTAAGAGCATTGTTTTGGTTGAAGAGCTCCCTGTACTGGGTGTGAGGGCGAGTTGGTGAGGGGCATATTCTGTATTGCAGGGTTTACAGCACTGTACTCTGACCCCTGAAGTCTCCCTCACCTTCCAAATCATAGCAGATATACTTCAGGCTGGGGCTTGCATGAGGGGACAGGACTGTGGAGGTAATCTCGCAATAGCTGTAACCCGTCTTCTCGGACAGAAAGTGCTGCTACATTGTGCTCACATTTGCCCTGCTCATTCCTTCAGTCTCCCTGCAGTCTCTGTCAGTCCTAATGGGTCCATGCTGAACCCACCCCTTTCCCCATTGCTGTCATGTGACCACACAGATCTCTGACAGCAGCCCTGCTTCTCTATTCTAGCCTGTTGTACTACGCTACAGCATTATAGGGATCTGCAGCTCCATCCTGTATTTACAAACTGCTGCTGTTTTTCCGGTTTATGCCCTTACTATACATTATACTCCACATGCTGATTACTATACTATATAGTAACTATTAATATCACATATTCAGCTGTTTATAATTGTTTGTTTCATCTGTTTTACATGTTATTCAGAATATAAAATAATTATTTTTGGGGTGTGTAACCAATTGCCTGCATTTACATGATTTCTTATGGGAAAATTTGCTTTGGTTTAAGAGTGGATTTGGATTACAAACACCGTCCCGGAAAGAATTATGCTCGTAATCCAAGGCACCACTGTATTTCTATTCCTAACATAGCTTTGCATAATTTACATGACAATGTTCAATTGGATTGGATAAAACATCTGTTTTTTTCTCATAGTGTCAAAAAGATTTTCTCAGATCCTTCGACGACAGACATCATTAAACCACTTATGCCAGGTAAGTATTTTTATGTAACTCACCTAAATTTAAAAAGCCAAACTGTATTATTTCATATAGTATAACAATAAGTCCATCTGCCTCAGGTGAAGCTATGGGAGACTTTGAGTTTGGCGCCAATTTCAATTTTTCCACCCGAAGAATAGTCTCTCTGCTGAGACCACAGTGATTGGCTGTAATCTGTGGGTGAACCTCGGGTGTACAATTTCCCTGCAGTGCCACCACAGGAAAAATGAGGAATTACACCGACATTCATTAAAGTCAACAATTGTACAAAGCTACCCCTTCATTATAGTCAGTGTTTGACCTCCCAGCCACTCTCATCTATGAGTATTTTTTTTTTACTACCTGTTTATCTTGTTTCATTCATATCGTGATTTTTCAGGCCTCCAGGACAGTTATACACAGTGCCGATATCACATTTCAGATGCTGGAAGACTGGAGGAACGTTGACCTTAATAGCATTACCAAACAAAGTCTTTATACTATAGAAGATTCCAGAGATGAACACAGAAAACTTATCATTCAGTGTAAGAGATACGGCATGCAGTGGTGCATTGGAACTAATTGTCTGAAAGGGTTAAACATGGAATTATATTTTGGAGAAATGTTTCTTTCAAATGAACTTGTGTCAGATAATCATATAGATTTGTAATTTACATCTTAACTCTGCCAGTACTTATCAGCTGCTTTATGTCCTGCAGTAAGTGGTGTATTCTTTCCAGTCTGACACAGTGCTCTTTGCTGCCACTTCTGCTCAGTAGAGTTCCTGTTATGGAGGTGGCAGCTTTATTTTCTAGAATAGTTATGTTCATGAGATCATTAGTAAAAAGTTGTCCAAGCCTGTGAAATTCTAGAGATGGATAACTATCTAATGCATATGGAAGCCCCTTGATTCTGTCCAAACACATAATATCAAAGGAGAAAAAGGTCGGATATGTTGAATTTTAACTTTCCTATCTTTCTGTTCTCTGAGAGATAAGCTGCTGCGAGGAGAGTCTGGCACCCGCTTACCCCTTGCTTGGCTAAGCAAAATAAAGGGATTGGAAGTGAGAACTGAAAATAATGTTCATCTGAGAGCCATTAAGTGTAGTTGGGCATCTTTGGAGCTCAGCTATCAGGTCACATGTCTGACAACAGAGTAGTCCTAAACTGTAGTCTGTTTCCAAGGACAACCAGTAGAATTTTGAAATTTACTATGAATCAAAATTGAGAAAACATAAGTACATAAAATGATGAACATTCTACTTCAGGTATCAATGTCTTAAGGTTGGAAGGATTATATGGGCCAGTGAAATAAAACCAGGCGGCTTTAACCCTGGTTTTTATTCTTAATTGACTGACACATTGTGAAGCTAATCGCTAGTTAAGGAATCACTCACTGTAATCTGTGACATCTAATCTTTGGTTCTGCAGTGTATCAGGAGTTTGACCATTTATTAGAAGAACAGTCTCCAATAGAGTCATACATCGATTGGTTGGATTCCATGGTGGACAGATGTGTCGTGAAGGTAAGTTTGTTTATTGTTATTGTTATTGTTATTATTATTATTTATTTATTTATTTATAAAGTTTGTGTACACATCTTATAATGTAGTATATTTATATTACAGCACTGTATTAGTCCTCTTGAGAAGAAAAACAATGCCATGACTTCTATGGTTGTATACTATAGACTTTACCTTTCTATAAGTAACAAATGGTTTCTTAAGAAGATTGGGGTTGACATCTTTCAGTATAGGGCCGCTATAGTATGTGTCTAGTATAAAATATATAGGCTCTTGTGTACCAAAACACATATGACCCGTAAAGTTTACTCTTAATTGAGTGTGACTGCAGAAGGACTACACAGGGTTTGTTTGTAGTCTGTTACCATGGAGACGCAGAGTTCTTTACAGGAGCTATGGACACACACAAAATTGTATTTTAAATGCATTTAAAGCAAAAATAAATAAATAAAAAAAGTACTAATGGTAAATTAAACTGGTAAAAGCTTTACTTCTGCTACATTCTATGTTCTTGTCTTACATTTTAGGTAGCGTCCAAAAAAACAGGCTCATTAAGAAGGATAGCACAGCAGTTCCTCTTAATCTGGTCTTGTTTTGGCACAAGAGTCATCCGGGACATGACGTTACACAGTGCACCAAGTTTTGGTATGTATACAAATTCTGAATTTTAAGGAATGAAATTTTATATGAAACAATTTAAACTCACATCACGCATTCTATTGGGCGTCTTATCATTGTTGTACCTATAAATTGGGGTTCCAATTGAAATCTAAAACAGACCAACCTGACTTACAATGGAAATGCAAATAACACAAACGCTTTTTGACTATGAACTTTTTATGATCCTTTTTGTGTGTCTCCAATCTATAACCATGACATAGATTCACATGCAGATATATAACAAGCTATATGTAATATCCTTTCTTTTACTCAGGTTCCTTCCACCTTATTCACTTGATGTTTGATGACTATGTCCTTTATTTGTTGGAGTCGTTGCACTGCCAGGAACGGGCCAGTGAGCTTATGAGATCAATGAAAGGACAAGCCCATAGCGGTATGTTGGTTGTCCAATGACTAGTAATAAAGACATACACAGTAAACCCATAAGGCCTTGTTAACCTATGTAAATGACCTGTAACTTCTTGAGACTAGAGATGATTGAAGAGGTTGGCTGCAGAGTCCTGGTTGGGAGTCCTGGAAACCATGGATACAACTATCCAAATTCTTCAGCCATTGGTAGTCATATGCCACATGCTTAGGTTTGGACAAAACCAAGGTTGGCACATCTCTACTCATGGCCAAGTGATTCAACTAACTATTAATATGATATTATTTAAGAAGAAGATGGATTCCTCTGCTTTGCTCCTTCTTACATCTGGCACCACTAATCTTAGGGAAAAAGAGGATTGGGAGTGTTGAAATATAGTGTGCCCATTGGTTCTTTAATAAGTGTATGTATTTTTTTTATTCCTCAGAGGACACGGAAGAAATTATATTGGCCGAACCTGCAATTTCCACTCCATCTCCAATTCCATTTTCACCGAACACATCTTCGACCTCCGTCGATCTTCCATCGGCAATATCCCCTGTGAGCAACCATTCTCCAGAGAGTAGTGCACTGGTGGTAACAACAGGTAGGACACTCATCAGACATTGGAATTGAGCCTTGTGCTCTAATGTACATGGTGGGTCCCAACTCTTCCCCACCATCTGCTGGTAGGGGAGAGTCAAGATCCAATTTCATCAATACTCATTGACCATCTAATAAGTATGGTGGTTCCCAACTCTTCCTTGATGGCAAAGAAGGTTCAGCCATGTTGGATTTTTACTACTCAGTTCTTTTGCTTTTGGGGAGAGGAGTCTTGAAACTTCTTTCTCCCCTTTTGACATTAAGAATGCATGTATAATTGGCCGATCCGAGCATATATCCAAGTGTATAGAAGGATCACAAGAGATAGCTGAAAATTGAACAAGTATCTTATGTGTATGGCCAGCTGAGCTCCTTTAAAGAGGTTGCCTAATGGAAAAAAAATATTTTCCTTTACCCTATAAGGTGACTCAAGAGTTTATAAAGGAGGTACCCCTCATCTATAAGGGAGAAGAACAGCCACAAGAAATTCTCTCTTTTCTAGAACGGACTAAATGGACAGCCCAACATTTTCAATGGGAACTGTGGTGATTCGCTTAGTAGGGGCACTGAGTACTTGTAGCTGGATTGCTCTACAGGTTACAGCTGATCACTGGGGTCCCACCAGAGGCATACCCTCGGATCAGTATACCACTAAAGGACCCTTTAGACTCTTAATGACTGGGGGATTATGAGGAAAACCAACACAAAATAGTCCTTACCTATGTTGGTGGTTCTATACGTTGACCACAAGTTGCAAGGACTTTGTCATGTCCTCCCTTCACCAGTGGAAACATGACTAGTGCCCAGTGTGACCTGACATGGAAGTTAGACAACTGGAGGATTTACCACTCAAGCCAAGACTTAACACCTACCAAAAGTGAGGTCATTGTCAGGAACATATCTAAAGAGGGTGCCAAAGTAGCACCAAGGCCCTGGGACCTAAAGGACCCCTTATTCTTTTGTCAGCCATACCCGCCATTCAGTCATTGGTATAAGGTGTATGGGGCCTACCGTCCACTGATAAATGCTATCGATGGAGATAAGGGTGGGGTGTGATAGAAAAATCACTGCCCGACTTCTTTATCCTCATAGAGATTAGCCACAGCTAGAGCTATCTGGCTGCAGTTTACTCCTCCCCTCCCCATAGACAACACAGAATGTTCCTGTATATATCTATATCATCTATCAGTTATTGAAGGCATACCTCAAGGGCCTCTATGAAGAGATCCTATGATGCAACCTAGTTGGAGGACCCCGTTACAGTTTTTATATTGGAGTCCAAGAGCATTAAGTTATCCCTATAGACCTGATGTATTGAACACGAAAAAAGTTTTCTATATGAGTAAATGAAAGCGTATGACAAACAAACTAGATGTTATACAATCAATTCCAATAAAATTGATGGCCTCCATTGATATCAATTTATTTTTACATAATAATAGTTATAAGAGTAAAAAACAAACAAAAAAAAAAAGTAGTGTGAACATAAACTAAGATTCTGGTAAAGTGATGCAGTTTTAACATTTTACAATCTCCTATGTAAACCCCTATTCAGCAGTATGAGGCCGCCTTTATTGTCCCGGTCCTTTCCCTTGGGCGAAAGGATTCTGCTTTACATTCCATGGATGTCTGTATTGTTAAGTTGCCTGTTTATAGAGCTGTGATGTATGCCTTTCTGGTCAATGCCCGGCCTACAACTTATGATGGGACATTGTTGCCCATTACAAATGCGCACAGCTTCTATTCAGCTCATCTATCTTGCTGGCTTCCAATGGAGCCTTTACTTTACGGCCTAAAACACTGAGCCATTCTCACACTTGGGAGCTATTTGTTTGGGTACTCTGGGCAAGTTTACCCTCCAGTGAAATGTTTAAGGGCTACGAAGTGGTGACCTACAGTGCAAACATTATAAAATACAAGAAAGAAAAAAAAAGCCCCGCAAAGAGGCCGGCCTGACCTGAAAAGACGAAGTTTAACCTTTCATTCTACGATCTGTATTTAACTACCTTAATGGGTTTTGAAAAGGACTAAAGTTGCGTACCATGTGTGAGAGGGTAAAGGAAGAGCAAGTGGGTTGATGTAAAAGTAGCAAACATAATGTGTAAAAAAATAACATAATAGAATGCTAAAATAATAATACAACTAAAATGTAAAAAAAATATATATATATAAAGATCAACATAATGTATAAAATAAATATAATATAATGCTCAAATAGTAATAATAATAATACAACCAAAATGTAAAAAATATTTAAAAGATCAATATGATATATAAAAAGAACATAATATAATGCTCAAATAATAATAATACAACAAAAAATGTAAAAAATACATGAAGATCAACATGATATATATAAATAACATAATATAAAGCTCAAATAATAATATTAAAATAATAATTGAACTAAAACTTGAACTAAAAATATATAAAGATCAACATAATATATAAAAACATACTAACATAACATACTAACATAATATAATGCTAAAATAATAATACAACTATAATGTAAAAAATATATAAAGATCAACTTAATTTGAATATAGATATATATTATAGGCATATAAAAAAATATATTAAAAAAATAGAAATAATTATCAAAGCTTGTGCAAAGTTTGAGCCCCTAAACATAGTCTGACCTAGGACAGGTAGAAACAGAAACTTTAAAGTACACTTAAAGGGACAGTTTCAATAATACAATATTTTCTTTAAAGGCCGTGTTCGCCTCAACAACCAATTCTTCCTATAGTCCCAATACATTGGAAAATTAAACCTGGAGCCATATTGCCAACAGGTTCTGACACAAAATAATATTGTTGGGCAGAGTTAGGCATTTCCATGGTAACAGACAACAAACAAATCCTGTGTAGTCGGATGCTACAGTCATAGGTTGGAATAACTCCACCTCTGTGTACCAGAATACGAAAACAAGCCAGAGAATGGAGTATTATTGGCAAGTCATTCGGAGTCCACCAAAGGAAATTTATGACTTTCTTAACTCTGAATGTACAGAACCTGAAATCATAGGAAGGTGATATCACTATCATCACTATGTAAAAAGCCAACTGACCACACCTGTAATCATGGACCAACTGTATCATTGGCTGCATAGCAGTTATTTAAAGGGGTAGTTATACAACTTTGCAATGTGTGTTATGTAAGTGAATGGCCCCCTTCCCCGTGTCCCCCCCCCCCCCCCCCACTCCCGGAAGTGTGGTGCATTATACTCACCGCATTACTGTTAATCCCCGGCCGCCATCTTGGGACAATGACGACATCTTCGGGAGACCGGCCGGACCACTCCAGCCATCCCTCATGTCGGCCCCCACTCAGCCACGTCAGTAACTGCTCAGCCGCACTACCCCTTTAATTTCCCTGCAGCACCATTACAGGAAAAACAGAGCATTACATGGTACTTACTAAAGTCAATGAGCTGTCCCCTTATTGAATTTCAGAATGAAATTTTAATATATTTATAAGTATTAGAAGGATAAATAGGTGATACATAGAGGTATCAGATAGATAGATAAATAAATAAATAAAGATAGATAGATAGATAGATAATAGATAGATAATAGATAGGAGATAGATAGATGATAGATAGATGATAGATAGATAGATAGATAGATAGGAGATAGATAGATAGAAGATAGATAGATAGATAAATAAATAAATAGATAGATAGATAGAAAGATAGAAGATAGATAGATAGATAGATAGATAGATAGGAGATAGATAGATAGGAGATAGATAATATATAGATGATTGATAGATAGATAATAGATAGATAGATAGATAGGAGATAGATAGATAGATAATAGATAGATAGATAGATAGATAATATATAGATGATTGATAGATAGATAGATAGATAATAGATAGATAGGAGATAGATAGATAGATAGATAGATAGATAGATAGATAGATAGATAGATAATAGATAGATAGGAGATAGATAGATAGATAGATAGATAGATAGATAGATAGATAGATAGATAGATAGATAGATAGGAGATAGGAGATAGATAGATAGATAGATAGGAGATAGATAGATAGATAGATAGATAAGAGATAGATAGATAGATAGATAGATAATAGATAGATAATAGATAGGAGATAGATAGATGATAGATAGATGATAGATAGATAGATAGATAGATAGATAGATAGATAGATAGATAGGAGATAGATAGAAGATAGATAGATAGATAGATAAATAAATAAATAGATAGATAGATAGAAAGATAGAAGATAGATAGATAGATAGATAGATAGATAGATAGGAGATAGATAGATAGGAGATAGATAATATATAGATGATTGATAGATAGATAATAGATAGATAGATAGATAGGAGATAGATAGATAGATAATAGATAGATAGATAGATAGATAGATAATATATAGATGATTGATAGATAGATAGATAGATAATAGATAGATAGGAGATAGATAGATAGATAGATAGATAGATAGGTAAAAGATAGATAATATATAGATGATTGATAGATAGATAGATAGATAGATAGATAGATAGATAGATAGATAATAGATAGATAGGAGATAGATAGATAGATAGATAGATAGATAGATAGATAGATAGATAGGAGATAGGAGATAGATAATATATAGATGATTGATAGATAGATAATAGATAGATAGATAGATAGATAGATAGATAAAAGATAGATAATATATAGATGATTGATAGATAGATAGATAGATAATAGATAGATAGGAGATAGATAGATAGATAATAGATAGGACATAGATAAATGATAGATAAATAGATAGATAGATAGATAGATAGATAGATAGGAGATAGATAGATAGATAGATAGGAGATAGATAATATATAGATGATTGATAGATAGATAATAGATAGATAGATAGATAGATAGATAGATAAAAGATAGATAATATATAGATGATTGATAGATAGATAGATAGATAGATAGATAGATAGATAGATAGATAATAGATAGATAGATAATAGATAGGACATAGATAAATGATAGATAAATAGATAGATAGATAGATAGATAGATAGATAGATAAATAGGAGATAGATAGATAGATAGAAGATAGATAGATAGATAGATAGATAGATAGATAGATAGATAGATAGGAGATAGATAGGAGATAGATAGACACTTGACACTTGAGGATGGTAACGTGAGGTTACCGAAACTTCGTGTCTTGTTTTGGAATGCTGCAATAAATCACTTACTTTTTTCACCGTTTAACCCTGTGAGTGCCGTGGATTATCTATTTGCTAGAAGATAGATAGAGATAGATAGATAGATAGATAGAAGATAGATAGGAGATAGATAGATAGATAGATATAGAGATAGATAGATAGGAGATAGATAGATAGATAGATAGATAGATAGATAGATAGATAGATAGATAGATAGATAGATAGATGATAGATATAGATAGATAGATAGAAGATAGATATAAATAAATAGATTTTAGATTTAATTCAATACATATAGAACATAGTAGCGGTATCTTTGGGCCTCTCCAGCTGTGATTTCATGGTGACTATCATTACACTTCCCCCCTCTAAGATTTTATTAGAAACCTGTCATGCGCTGCGCTCGGTGTCACCGATTGTTCTGGTTGGCTGTATATACACATAAGTCTTTAAAGGAATGCAAATGATAGCTCTTATTGCCTTCATTGTTTGACGCATTTGACATTTTTTCGCCAACTCATTTACATAAGTAAATACTAATGAGCTAACTAGCTGGGTGGTCCGCACAGCAAAATCCTTTCCTGAAGGGGGAAAAAAATACCCCATAACAATAGCCTTGACTCGATACTGTTGATGCTCAACTGTGGGGCAATACTACGCAGTCACGCAGCACTGAGAAAGTCACACAAAATCGATTTATTAAATAAATAAATGTACACAAATAAATACTATAAATGACTAATAATAATAAATAAATAATATAAATAAATAGTAATAAATGAGTACTATAAATAAATAACATAAATATAAAATAAATAAGGTTATGTTCACACAACGTCAAAAATGGAGAAAAGGCAGCAATTTTGATATTTAAAAAACCATGCATTTTTGCCGCGATTTAACTGAGTGCAATGGCAATGCATTGAAGTCAATGGGAAGACGAACGTCCAATGCACACAGTGTATTGAATAATAATTTTACCGCGGACGTCAAAATAATGAACATGATCATTATTTTCGGACGTCTTTTGCAAACAGCGGACGTTTTTTATTAGTTGTCCACACACCGTTTTTCCTTTGTCACCGTTCTATCTGCGTTTTTCCTATTAAACTCAATGGACTTTTCTATTAAGCCGCATCCAAAGGCCAATTAGTAACCAAACTAGAATAATGTACAAACACCAGTCATTGCACTAAGGGGAGGTCAGGCAGGTAAATGCCGTCTGTTAGTTTAGACTCAAAATGACGGACGTTATTTTAAACGGAGCTGAAAAGATGTTGTGTGAACATTGCCTAAATAATATATAATAATATAATATAAATAAAAAAGTAAATTTAAAAATATATAGATATTATAAATATAATAATATTATATAATATTATTAATATTATAAAATAAAATATGTATTATAAGTAAGTAAATATATATATTTATATATATTATATATAAAAAAGAAATATATATATATATATATATATATATATATGCACCAAACATTCAGCCTTGGACACCAAAGGAGATTGTCTCGCCCCTTGCTTAGTCCAATTCCTAGGTGAAAATACACTAAACGGTTAATTCCGATACTATGTTGTTGGCATTTTGCAGGTGCAATGCAGTCATACACATGGTCACTGACATATACTGTCACCACAGCTGCCAATGGAGCAGGAGAGAACAGCCAGCAGTTACCCTGTATGAGGAGTCCACACATGCCCCCATCCGTCACACACAGGATACCCGTCTATCCACACCGAGAGGAACATGGGTAAGTAGTGTGACAATATTTAAATGAAATGACATCACAAGTTATTATAAGAATTACAGCATGATTTTTTTTTTCGCCTTCCAGATACACAGGAAGTTACAATTATGGAACCTACAGCAACCAGAGTCCACATCCAATTGCATCTCAGTATACATCTCTACCACATGAATCTGGGATTACAACACCGCTTCATTATACAGCGTATCACAGGAGCCCCTCTCAGGTTGGTACTAGACATGATTACATACTGGACCACTTAGGTTTTTAGGGGGGGTTGACCAGGGGCGGATTAACTTTACCATAGGCCCGGGGCTCTTCAGTAAGCTACTGCTCTGCTACTGCTTTGGACAGAGGTGGCAGCAGAGAGCACTGCTTCCTGCAGGACATCCAGCAGCTGATAAGTACTGGAAGACTGGAGATTTTTAAAGTGAATGTACCATCAGGTGCATTCGCTTTAACACGACCTATGGATAGATCGGCACCGACGCAGGGAACCACGGGTACCAGACCGGGGCTGAAGCCCTGGAGGCGGGCTGGCCTGCCCCCAGTGGATGAAAAATCCCTTCCGCTCTATGACGCGGCTCTGTTAGAATCAATGGAGCCGCATCATAGAGGGGCAGGGGACTCCTCCCACTGGGGGCGGGCCAGCCCGCCTCCAGTGCTTCAGCCCCGGCCCGTTACCCGAGGATAGAATGGTGCCGTACACGGCAACCGGGCCGCAGTTCAAACAATGGACCGTGACATCGGCTTCCCTGTCCCGATCTATCTGCGGGTTGTGTTTAAGCGAATGTACCTGATAGTACATTCGCTTTAAATAGAAGTAAATCACAAATCTATATAACTTTCTGACACCAGATGATTTGAAAGAAAAAAAAATGTCAGAGTTCCCCTTTAAGTTTTCACTAAAAACTGTTAAGCACGCCATGTGAAAGACATACAGGACATACAGCAGCTGATAAGTACCGGAAGAATGTAGGTCTTTTTAGTACATGGCTGAAGTGTGTTCTGTAACTGGTTTGGTGGGATAACCCTTTTTTAGTGAGCCTATTGACCTTTGCCCCCTTATTCCTCTGGCAGTAAGGGGTTAACAGTCTTTGCTAGCTTAGAGCTTGTTGCCCCAGAAAAAAAAAATGGTAATTTCCTGTCAAGAATAGCACAACAAGCATCGCCTTCATCATCAACAAAGATCTCCGAGAACACAGAGCCTAAATATCGGCCCCATGAAACCGGATGTGCAGTGTGAGAGGTGACCGAGGCCGCAACATGCCAACATCTGTGCAGATGGCATGGACTGTGAGGACTGAATAGAGAGTTCACTGGAGAGACGCTCCGACGCATGCCAGCAACACGGTCTTAAAACATTGTCTTTCAATGGTCTCTTCACTAAAGCCAGAGGAAAAGCAAAGTAATGAGTCATTTTCAATTAGCTGACCCACCACGACCAAACTTTCCATCTTCCCGTCATAATAGCATTTATTATCCGCCACAGTCTGTATTATTTTTAGACTGTCGTTTTTTGTCCTTTAAACTTCTGACATTCGCAGCTGTGGCCCCCGAGAAGCTGGAAAAATAAAACATCTCTGTGCTGTTGTCTATTCTCCACAATCCGCCAACTTGTAGATGAGGACCAAGGCTCTTAAACCCCCCCACCAAAACAAGTGACATATTCACAATGCCAGATCCGGTGTGGAGGAAGTGTAAACCCTAAAAATATGAATAAATGTAAATACTTAAAAAAATTGTACATAAAATACAAAAAAAAATAGGGGAGATTTATCAAACATGGTGTAAAGTGAAACTGGCCCAGTTGCCCCTAGCAACCAATCAGATTCCTCCTTTCATTCCTCACAGACTCTTTGAAAGGTGGAATCTGATTGGTTGGTTGGTTTCACTTCACACCATGTTTGATAAATCTCCCCCAATGAATTTATTGTTCGGAAACGGCGGCTATAATTACATTAACCAAATCAGATACAGTGAGCCCCCCTATAGGTAGTTAGGATATAGCCAATGCACAATGAGGGGCTATTAAAGAGGTTGTCCGGGCAAAATCAACTTTTCCCCTATGCACAGAATAGGGGGAAAGTAAGACATCATGGGGGATCCGACCTCCGTATCAGGTCCCGGCTTCTGTGTTATGAATTGAGCCGCAGGTACGGCATGTGACCCGCAGGTACGGCATGTGAAGGGGTGGGGCCAACAGTTAGCCCACTTAGCACAATCTGCAGTTGATAAAAGATCCTTTTTTACTTGAACAAGCACCATGATGTATGATATAAAATAAGGTATGACAACTGCTAAATTTACCCTTTACTCCTGTGTAGAGAAGTCAGAATGCACTAGGGGTGACAGTGTCACTTTAAATACTCGTTACTCAAGTTTTTCATTGCTGGAGTGCTCAACTTGAGTAACGGACCCAATTGAAAGCAATGGGAGACTCGAGCATTTAACCTGGTTCCCCCTGCTTGGCAGGGTGCCTAGTGAACCTGCTATTTTTTTCATTCTATTTTTTTATATATATATCGTCCTTTAAAGGGATATTTATACAAAATACACAAAATTAGAACGAAAAAATTTAATAGGTATAACTGATGACCCAATGATCATTGAAGGGGTATGGCCACCTTTACCTGAGCACCACAAGGTGCTGGGTCGAGCATCAAGCTCAATTGAGCACCCCGATGAATGCTCGCCCAACCCTAGTTGCCTCCTGACTCTCTCCAAATAGAAAATGGATGGGGCATGTTTCAGTGTCCAATTCCTTTTTTCTCCATAGAGATAAGTCACCGCCAGGGTTGTCCACTCTCTGTTGAAAACACATGTATACCTGGTCTAACTGAGTATGCATGAGAATAGGGGAACTGGGCGGATAAGCTGTCGGCTTAGGCAAAGAGCTATTGAAAGTGTATAGGAACTTTAAGGGTTATGTGTAGTGTTGAGTGAACTTTGTGAAAGTGTCCAGGTATGGCAACTTCTCCGAACCCCAACGTTCTCCATCACGTGATCTTGTGGCAAAACTTAGGTACTACTAATTACCACGTTTACTTGAAGTACAGACTTTTGCGAGGGGCGTAAAAACGAATAACACCTCTGGTGGGACACCACACATTGATGCGGATTTACCATTGAAATAAATGAGATGCGTATCTGATCATTTGACATTTGATTACCGGTGGCTGAAGAAGTTGGATGCAGCCCTAGGGAGTTTTGAAAAACATGGATACAGTCTATGGTCTATGACTGTATCCATGTTTTCCAGGATTCCCTAGGGCTGCATCCAACTTCTTCAGTATTCAGATTTTGAATGATTGGACTCAAGCATGCTCGAATGGCGCTTATCTCTAACCTATAACCTTCAGCCAATGGGATTCCAATTAGAGGCCACATCTAATATTATTTTTCTCGATTTTTTGCAGTACCCATTCAACAGCCAGACCCGGATGGAACCGTGCCTCATGACTAGTACACCGAGACTCCATCCGAGCCAGGTGACTCCACGATGGCAAGAAGTGGCCTCCGGCAACTCTTGTTATTCCAGTCCAGCCATGCACTCTACCAGATATGGAAGCTCTACTGACATGTACACATCTCTGGCTACAAGACGTAACTCTGACTATGAACACATGCAACATTTTCCCGGCTTTGCCTACATAAATGGAGAAGCTAGCACGGGGTGGGCTAAGTAAAGACTGTGGATTGGAAAACGTTGGAACGTTTGGAACGTTGAAGACTTTTCTTCCCCGAGATTCTACGAAAGGGATTAACACATCGGGCACACCTTGTGAGGACGATGGACGTGTATGGAGGACAAAAAAAAAATTCTTGTAGCAAAAGAGAATTTATTGATACTGTAGAGCACTATGTGAGGCCAATCGGTGCCTTCTCTATGTTAATAATTCCCATTGGTTTGACCATGTGTGGTGCCAGTTCCAGACAGTATTGATTTGAGGTCTAACATTGTATTTATTTGCAATATACATAGTGCCCGTGACACAGCCGAGGCAGGTGCCGAAGGACTCCCAAAGGGCGAGTCAGAGGTATCCACACACATCTGCTTCTGGTGTCAGTAGCTCTTCTTCATCTTCATACGTCCATACTCTAGCGATCAGAAGGCACTTATAACAATATGCTTGGGATGCCTGAGATGAATGTCGGCCTTATTAGCCTAGCACCCATTACCATGGTGGTATAACCCTGACTTGCATCTAGTTTTGATCGATGTTTTTGCATCTTTCGGTAAAATGTTTGAAAAATACAGTAAAATATACAGAAAAGAATATATTGGTATAACGGTCTGTTTATGAGAATACACAATATACTGTATACAGTATATATACTTTAACACAATGGCATCTATGGGTCATATTTCCCCTAGCCCTATATCTGAATAGCTTGATCAAGGCAGAGTGACTTTTTGGTGCCCATTTTGTCCCTTAGCACTTGGGACACATGGAAACTATAACTATAGGTGGTAAACATGTAGACGCTCAACAGGCCCTGGTTATAGGCCTTCCTGGTGTTACATAGGTGAGCACCAGTACTGCATATGGTTTGGTCCTGGTGCCCAGGAGCCTTCAATGGCTGGTTCTATGTCTTCAATTGTAATGTCCCAAAAAAAACTGAGCATTTAATATGTTAACTACCTAGACACCTTTTGGTATTTGGCATGTCATGAACATCCTGAACCAACATGGGCCAATTTTCACTCTATTGTCAGACGAGGACAATGTAAATCAGACAATACGCCTCTGATGGCCATCAGCCATGATCCCTTCTTACACATGAACCTTCAGCTTGGCCGAGGGTTCGCGTGTTGTGAATTCTGAATAGCAAGAGGATGGGTAAGGTACTGCCGGATAACTCTAGTGACAGTTTATCTCTCTGAGAACAAAGCGATCAGGCAGGGCAGTTGAAATCCAACATGTCTTATCCATCTCTACCCTGACATTTTCTGGGAGGCCCCCATATAGCTCATCCCACTAAAATTAACAGGCAAAGACAACTTTTTTCTTATGTGTAAATGGATGGTAGACAGTTTTTGGATTTTGTGGAAATAATCAAAGTATAAAGGTGATACACCTGACGTACTATGCAAAAAAAAAGCATCAGACGTTGAATTTCAACATGTCAAATTATTTGGTTTTCATATGAGCAAAAAGCCACCATTAGAGATGTTTGGCAGCGGCTTGTTCCCTTCTTCCATGCATACTTGGTCGCGTATAGACGGGATCATTACTAATGTTGAGCGGGCTTGTCAGACTGTTCGAATTCGACTGTTCTCTGCTTGCTGTTTGATTCCCCACCGATGCAGAAGTTGTATGTTGCTCTAGGGAGTCCTGGAAAACATGGCTACAGCCATAGGCATCCAACTTCTGCAGCCTCAAGGAATCAAACGCCGAGCATTTGAATTCGGAGAACTTGCCAAAAAGTATGACAGGTCCGCTCAACACTAACCATCAAATACTAATGTCTTGCATGATCTTGGTCCAGTGCTCCCTCTGCTTTACATGTTGAAAGTCATTGGCATCTCTGTACATTGAATTGTTCAGGGTGATCATCGGGGCACCTCTGATGGGCAATCCAAAGTGGGGGTTGCATTGGGCCAGAACATGCTTTTCTTACTTCTTTCCTTCGTTTTTGTGTCTTTGCTGCCAGATTCCCATTATGGACACAAACCCGAACGATCAGCATTTGAATCCTATTGCCTAGAGAAGGTGGATGTGGCCCGAGGACTGCCTTTAAAACATGGATACAGCCATAGGTCGTAAAAAAAATGGTGCATTATAACAATCTGGTTAAACATTATCCTCCATTTACATCTATTGTAATTGACCGTGGCTTTCAAACTCTTCGTAACCTCACAGGTTAGGGACCAATGGCCTAAGAGATCAGACTTCCATAAACTTATAATGGTGATATGGCGGATGTAACCAGTTAGTCAGTCAACTCATGCGTGTCGTTGCCAGTATGAACTTCCCCTTTAATCTGCAGTATTATTACATACAAGGCATATAATGTCAACTTATAGAACGTTGAAGTTAGCTTTGGTAATTGTGAACACGACTGATGTTGGACAAGTGTACCCCCTCCCTGGACTTTAGGTGGGGGAGGGGGGGGGGAAAAGCATTTTGCCATAGGTATTGAATAAAAGGCACCATGTCACTTGGCACATAAGGCTAGTTCTGCCTCTGGGTGTGGATCTGCTATGTCTGGAACATAAGGCCCAAATCCTTTATTTATGGTCACTAATGGTCACATCCCTGACGTGTTTCTTTAAAAAAAGAATTATATTCCATGTCGAATGCCGATTTCAGAGCATCTCTGTGTTGTGTTGTTCCTCTGTAACTCCTTTTGAAAATATATGAATACATTTACATTTAGGGGGTTCTCCTTGTCTAGGACATCTAACATCTGTTGGGGACCCTCATTGATCTTGAAGCGAGCGGTTAAGTGCTTCACTCTCCGGCTCTTCGCTATCTTTGCCTCGATGCACAAAATGAGCTCCATTATAAGTCTTGAGACGGAATATAAAGACTGGTGGGATCAAAACTTTCGACTTGTCCAAAGTTTTTATAATGGCGGGGACACTTTAATCCCACGTTTCCAAGAGGAATAACAGAGGAACGAAAGAAAGAATCTAGAATTCAGTGTTTTATGGGCAATCTAGATAGTTACTACCCCAGAGATGTTTGTAAAGAGGATCATTCCCTTTCACAAACGTAACAGTGCCTTGAGAGAATGTGTTGGTGTCCACGTGGATTGTATTTCGTCTAATGGTAGCGTTGTAGACTTTGTTTCTCTAGTAGATGCATTAACAGGAATATATTTTACCGAACGCACAGAGGAAATGCAGCGGACTTATTACCCTATGGGTAAGACAATAATAAATGGTTTCTATAACGTCTCAGCAATTTGTAGATAATATATTGCTAGCAGCGAGTGTGATAACCGTGCACGTTGCAAATGGAAATATTCATATTATTTGTACAGCTGTAAAGCGAGTGTTCACACCAATAAACAGTTTTACTGGAAATGGACTATTCTACTGGTTTTCTTGTAATGTTTTGCATTGTCAGGTTGTGTTTGTGTTGTTTACTTAGGCTAGCTTCACACTGGTATATATTGTGGCTTAGATGTATCCAAATTAGAGATTCAAGACCCGGACTGCTATCTGTCAGTCCAGATCTAGCATCTTTAGCATAGCATTTGGAAGCATATGCAGGCCAAGGCCATGTTCAGACAGTTCTGTGATACGGCTGTGTAACAGAACTGCCTCTGTCTGAGATATTCAACCTGGCCTGTACTGCAGTACCGAACGGGTTAACATCACTTCTTTTTAGTTGAAATACGGGCACATTCGGTTGTGCCCGCACTCCAATAAGCCGTAGCAGATAATGTGAAGTACGGCCGGAGTTGCACTTTACATTGTCTGCACAGGCTATTTCATGCGGCCGCTGTTCAATAAATAGTGGCTGCACAAAATAAACTGGTGAGTTTTCTGTGCAGCCGCATGAAATTCCAGCAGGAGTGTATACAGTGTATATACACTCCAGCCAAGATTCCATAAGGGTTAATGTGATCGGCCGCTATGATTAATCAACGGCCATTGTTGCAAACACATTGCTTGAACGTGGCCTTAGACCAGGTTCACACTATGTAAAAACAACGTCCGTATTTCATAACAATGGCCGTAGTGTAAACAATGGCTGTTATTTCACAAATAACGGACGCTGTTATGAAATACGGATGTTGTTTTTACATAGTTTGGAACAGGCCTAAATACGATTGTGTGAAGTCAGCCTGAGCATGTCTCCATCCTTGTATATCCTTTGTATCCATAGGGCTCTCACTTTAAAAAACGTCTGACACGTCGCAGAGCCCAGATCGGTTGGGGTCTGGGCTCATAGAATAAGCTTGGAGAAATGGGCGGCTGGCTACTTCTCTTCTGTGGACAAGATCAAGATGGTCCCATAGATACCGGGAGTCCATCATATGACAAAGAGAAAGAATGTGCTCAGTACCCCCTTCTCCTGGCTGGTTCTAAAAATTGAACGGGGTCTAAACATGTCTATAACGTAAACATTTTAGAAGAGCGCAATTCGAGCACACTCAGGTCCGCGTGCTCACCATTTAAATACCGGTGGCCGCAGAAGTTGGATGCAGCCCTAAGGAGTCATAGGCTGCATCCATGTTTTCCAGGACTCCTGAGGGCTGCATCCAAGAATTTCTGCAGCCACCGGTATTCAAATTCCGAATGATAGAGTTGCGCTCATCTCTAATAAACACCTAAAGTGCCCTATGTTCTTAGCATGTCCATTTACATATACTATACAATAAAAACCTACAAACAGGAGAAATGCTGGACAATCAAATCTTTAAAAAAATTACAATCTCTATTCCAATACACAAATACATAATACAAAAGAAAAGCACCTAAAAATAAAAAGAAGGAAATCACCAATAGGTGTAAGGACACGTGCATATAAAATGTATATATGTGTATACTGGTCCTTCACCACTAAGGTATGTCCACAGCCAGGGCAGTTTCTAGGTCATTTTAGCTACAGGGCAAATGTGAAAAAAGCCCCCCCCCCCCCCCCCCAAAAAAAAAAAAAGGTTCGGATACATATACATTTTGTAAACATCCCTATTTCCAAATAATACAATTTAGCAAATAATACTCTGAAAGGCAAATAATGTGCCAATAAGATAAATTATAAATAAAATAAATACACTTTAGGCTTCGAACAGCAGCAATACAGGAGAACACAGGTTTCAAATAGTAGTAATTCAGGAGCACACAGGGGTCTATATACTACTTGGGGAGTGACAGGGGGTCTATATACTACTGGGGGAGTAACAGGGGGGCTATATACTACCGGGGGAGTCACAGGGGGACTATAAACTACTGGGGGAGCGCACAGAGGTCTATATACTACTGGGGGAGTAACAGGGGATCTATATACTACTGGGGGAGTAACAGGGGGGCTATATACTACCGGGGGAGAAACAGGGGGACTATATACTACTGGGGGAGCGCACAGGGGTCTATATACTACTGGGGGAGTAACAGGGGTCTATATACTACTAATGGAAGTAACGGGGCTATATACTACTGGGGGAGTAACAGGGGGTCTATATACTACTGGGAGAGTAACGGGGGCTATATATTACTTGGGAAGCGCAACACGTTTACTACTGATGTTCAGCTCAGACCTTCACCTGACAATAGACCCCAGTAAGTGGCTCCTCACTAAAAGTTGTTGAATACCCCTGCCATAGATTGTGAACTACAACTCCTAGCATGCCCTGACAGCTATATACCTTCAGTAACTGCTGGGAGTTATAGATCTCCCTACAACGTCCTTTTTTATTTTCATTTAATTGGGAGAACTACAACTCCCAGCATTTCCTAAAGGTTTCTAGCTGCTAGGGCATGAAGGGAGTTGTAGTTCCCAATCTATGGGGTTGGGTGTTACATAGTTCTGGAAAATTCATTTACATGATTAAAAAATGTAACACCCAACCCCATAGATTGGGAACTGCAACTCCTAGCATGCCCTGACAGCTATATACCTTCAGGAACTGCTGGGAGTTATAGTTCTCCCTACAAAATACATCTATTTTTATTTTGTTGGGAGAACTACCCCTCCCAGCAGTTCCTGAAGGTTTATAAATGACAGTGTCAGGGCATGCTGGGAGGTGTAGTTCACAATTTTTCATTATAATCCAGGAGGCCAGCAACTTCACCCCACAGCACCCTCCGCGGCACACCTGATCGCCGCAACCCCCCCCCCCTTTAGTGCTTTCGGCTGAGGGCGGCGATCACATGTGCCGGGGGGCGGCGCTGCGGCAATCAGGTGTCCCGGGAGGGGCGGATATCACATGTGCCAGGGGGCGGCGCTGCGGCAATCAGGTGTCCCGGGAGGGGCGGATATCACATGTGCTCGGGGGCGGCGCTGCGGCGACAGGTGTGCGGGTTGTCGGCGATCACAAGTTCCTGAGGGCGACGCTGCGCCGATCAGGTGTCCCAGGAGGGGCGGCGATCAGATGTCAGTGCGGGTTACTGCGCCCTCCTCCCTGTCAGCGCCCCGGGCGGCCGCCCGGCGCGCACGGTGGTAGAAACGGCCCTGTCCACAGCTGAGCATGAGACCAAAATAGACAACGCAAGTGGAGATAAAGGGGTCTATTCCACAGAGCGATAATTGGCCGAATCAGTCTAATTCGGCCGATTATTGCTCCGTGGAATAGACACATTGATCAGCCGATGATCGTGTCATCGGCTGATCGTTTATTTAGGTTCAAACCTAAAATCATCGGGCACCGACCGTGCATCACTGCGGCGGGGGACCGACGATTTCACAAGCACCATGCATTCCCTAAACATGTTGCAGGTCTTCTCCTGCACTTCTTCTTCCTCCCGGTCCCGGGCAGCAGCAGCTTCGGTGTGGCCTGTCTTAGCTGACAGACCGCTCAGCCAATCACTGGCCAGGACCACCGCAGCCAGTGATTGGGTGAGCGGTCTGTCAGCTCAGACAGGCTGCACCGAAGATGCTGCTGCACACGGGACCGGGAAGAAGAAGGAGCGCAGGAGAAGACCTGGAACATGTTTAGGTAAAGTATGGTGTTTTAGCGAGGGCTGCAGGGACATAGTTACCGATGTCCCTGCAGCCCTTGTTTTAAAGATTATTGGGTCGTGAAATAGGCCCAGTAAACGAGCGCCGATCTAGCAGATCAGAGCTCATTTACATTATTGATCGGCCCCCATCAGCCCGTGGAATAGGACCCTAATGCTGCGTTTACACGGAACGATTATCGTGCCAATTTGCACGATAACGATCGAATTTGAACGATAATCGTACGTGTAAACACTGCGAACGATCAAGCGACGAGCGAGAAATCGTTCTTTTTGATCTTTCAACATGTTCTCAAATCGCCGTTGATCGTTCGCAAAAAATTTGCAAATCGTTCCGTGTAAACAGTCGTTCACCAATTTACCCCTATTGGTAAAACGATCGCAAAACGAATTTTCTGTACGATACATCGTTCCATATAAACGCTGATCGTTATAAAAAACACATCGTTCATTCGAAATCGTTAATTGTAAGATCGGGTGAATTATCGTTCCGTGTAAATGCAGCATAAATCGCAAATTAACATGTCAATTCTTTGGGTAAATGGCAGAGTGCTCGTAAGACATCCTGGTGAATCAATGAGACAGTCAGAAATTCCGTGCTGATTCCTAGTGTGAACATACCCTAAGAGTCAATGGGACTGAACCAGGCACAGCATCTACCAAAAGTATGGAACTATACCTGGTAAAGAATGTAAGGGGGGGGGGAGGGCAGCAAAGCAGCCTCTTCAATCAGCTGATCAATGAGGGTGCAGACAGTTGGACCTGATACTGATGGTCAGCAGTTTTAAAGGCCTGCAAAATCCCTTTAAGTATGTAGTGATGTGCAATACAGCCCTATTCATTCAGAGAAGCTGGACCTACAGCCTATCCTAGCAATATGCCATGATATTTGGAGGCTGGAATACCCCTTTAAACCTTAAAATGAATCTGTCACCTGTTCCCAATGGGGGGGATTTCTCAAACATGGTGTAAAGTGAAACTGGCTCAGTTGTCCCTAGCAACCAATCAGATTCCACCTTTCATTCCTCACAGACTCTTTGGAAAATGAAAGGGGGAATCTGATTGGTTGCTAGGGGCAACTGAGCCAGTTTCACTTTACACCATGTTTTCATAAATCTCCCCCAATATTCCATAAAATTTGGAGGATATAACACCCCTTTAAGTGTTAAAGGGTTTGAATTTTGCATTCAGGTTCCAATTCAAATCCATTATATTCAGCTGCACCAAATCATGATGGTGCAGACAAGACAGACAGGTAAGGATTTTGCTAGAGGGGATCCAATATGAAATTTTGAATAAAAATGTTTTTAATAACATGTTATTTAAATCTAGAACTAATTTATGTAACTACACTGCTATAATTGAACCATTTTTTCCACAAAAAAACTATCAGACCTCCAAAAACATGGCGGCCCCACTAATCGCCGACAAAACAGCCTCATTTGTTTTCCCTGACGCTCAAGCTTGACGCATGCGCGTTCCTAACCCAAACACTGAAACTAACGCGAGAGTTTACGCCCAGCAGGATAGGCTGCGCTGCCTATGAATGATCGCCTTTGCCGCGCCTGCGCACTTCGCCCTAACAGAATCAGAGTAGGTAGAGCAGCGCGACCAGCAGCATAGGAGTTACAGGGCTGGTCAGTGTGACGGCGCATGCGCATATAGAGTGGTTGTGTGAGTATGTAATGAAAAGGGTTTTGCTTCTAGTTTATAGGTAAGTTGGCTGCACTTTCTGCTCAGACATGGACGTGGACACCGTGCTGGAGAGAGTCAGACCGGGGAACCATGAGGAGACTGAATCAGCTCTGAAGGAATACAATGAGCAGGTAATGCCATCCCCTGCATTGTATGATGTGCTGCCATTGCATTGTATACTATGCTGGGCTGCAGTGTAGCATCAGGCTCTGCCTATTGCACTGTGCAGGTAGGAGTACAACCCCCAATATGCTTTATTTCTATAGCAACTACATATTCTTTAGTGCATTTCCATGTATACTTCCTGTTCTTATAGCGCCAACCTATTCAGTAGCGTATTCACTATATACATGCACTATGTCGGCTTTGGGTGGATTTGAACCTAGGCCGTGGTGTTGTACATTTGCTACCATATAGGATGTGCAATTGCGATGCCCATTTTCCCATCATGCATTATGATAGGATTCTTTGTAGCCTGTAAAGTACAAATCGTGTTGGGGGCGAGAAAAAAAAAAATGGCGGCTAGAGTCACATGTACCGGGTCCGGGGTCAGGTGAGCGTCAATAGGGGGGGTATACATTGTGGTCCTGGCCCGGTGATATATGGACTTGTGCAACCACATGGCCCTATTATCCTAGGGCGGGGGTAGGGAACCTTGGCACTCTCTAGCTGTTGCAAAACTACAACTCCCATCATGCCTGGACAGCCAAAGCTTTAGCTTTGGCTGTCCAGGCATGATGGGAGTTGTGGTTTTGCAACGGCTGGAGAGCCAAGGTTCCCTACCTCTGCCCTAGTGTGAACCCAACCGTGTGTGTGGCTGGTAAATCAAGGAGCTGCATACAATCCAGACAAGGAATAGAAGCCACTTAAGTTGTTGCTTTTTTTTTTTTTATTAAAGTTACAAAAATTTGAATTCAAATTTGTTGGCTGCAACGGGCGACTGCTGCGCTTTAGCTTTGCGCTAGGTGTGATATATCACTCCCATCGCGTCTATGGGCATCAAGTAGGGAGTAGAGTTGAGCAAATTTCGAGCGTGCTTGGATTCGCCCAAACTCGACCGTGTGATATTTGATTACCGGTAGCTGAAGTTGAATGCGGCCCTAGGGAGTCTTGGAAAGCATGGGTACGGTCATAGGCCATGTGCACACTTAGTATGAGTCCGGCCGTTCCGTGACCCGGCCGGGTCACGGAACGCCCGGTCTCAGAAAAGATCATCCCGGCCGGATGATCTTTAGCGCTGCAGAGTTCTGATGCATTTGAACTCCCTACAGCACACAATGGCGCGTACATAGTGTGCACAGGGTTTTCTGAAGCTGCTATTCAATGAATGGCGGCCGCAGAAAACTGACATGTCTGTTTTCTACGGCGCCGCTAGAGATCCTGGCCGGAGCATATACCATGTGTATACGCTTGGGCCGGGATTCCGTTTTCATTTTAATCACAGCCGTTGTTACAATCGGCAACAACGGACGTACTTTTATGAAAATATACGTTGTGTGAACAGGGCCATAGGCTGTATCCATGTTTTCCAGGACTCCCATCCAACTTCAGCCACCAGGAAAATCTGACCTTGCCCATTATGGCTGGTGGGAATAAGGGGAGACCTCCCTTTAGAGAAGGCTCCGCTCCGCTGGTGGGGTATGTCTCTGTTTTTTGAGGCCAAGGCCAGGAATGGGTTTACTAGGAGATGGTTTAGCATTTCCTTTATACACGTCCCCTGTTTGGCTTCAGAAACATAAGAACGTTTGCACCCTGTCAGGATTGGAGAAGCGTCTGATCTCAGCTGCTTTGGTTGAGTTTTCATAGCGTTTCAAAGGGTCCTTTTAGATCCCCATATAAACACCCTGTAAAAAACAGCATACCGACATACACCACAACGTGATCCAGATAGGCCTAATAAGTTTAAAGGGGTTATCCAATGCTACAGAAACATGGCCACTTTTCCCCCTCTCTTGTCTCCAGATTGGGTGGGGTTTGCCATTAAGCTCCAATTACTTCAATAGAACTGAGTTTTAAAACCTGTACCCAAACTGGAGACAAGAGTGGGGGGAAAGTGGCCATGTTTTTGTAGCGCTGGATAACCCCTTTAATGGACTGCGTGTTTAAAGGGGTTATCCAGCGCTACAAAAACATGGCCACTTTTCCCCCTCTCTTGTCTCCAGATTGGGTGGGGTTTCAAACTCAGTTCCATTGAAGTAATTTGAGCTTAATTAATTAAGAGAGGGGGAAAAGTGGCCATGTTTTTGCAGCGCTGGATAACCCCTTTTAACTAGCGATTGTAAGGTCTGTTTCTTGAATGTATACTGCTATTGGAAAGTGGACAAAAAATGTCTGTTGAACTGGATGGGCCCATTAGGAGTACATTGCAGTGTGCATTGGCATACCTTTTAACCCTGTGGGCCCTTCAAATGTGATATAAACCTGTCCTTAAAGGGGTTATCCAGACTTAAAAAATAAATAAAAAAATCTGTCCGTGTTGTTCCAGCACCACTCTTGTCCTCGGTTTGGCTTTCGTGACTCCATTATATTGAAATGAATGGAGCTGACTTTCAATACCACACGCAACCTTAGGACATGGGTGGTGCTGTTTAAAGCGGTTTTACCACTAATGCCACTCATCATCTATTAGCTAGGTATCGGTCTGACCACTTGGACCTTGTCTCTTACGCTGCCCCCATCCTGTGAGCTGATACTCTGAGCTGAGAAAGATAGTACTTAGATTGTCTTAATCAGGCCTATAGATTAGAATAGACCCCCTTTTTGGTTCCTGCCGTTGGATCTCCAGTTATCAGGCAAATTATTTGTGGCAAAACCAGTTTGATGGGCTTTAATATTCCCAGCGGATTGAAGGGACCGCTGTGGTCACTGTTTACCTGGCACAGCGCCATACATTTTGTAGTGGCAGTGCCTGGTATTGCGGCCTTCTGCAATAAGACCCAGGTTAGGAGACATCGCATTAGAGTTATGATCCACCTATCTGATTTGATTCTTGGGGGGGAAAAAAGTAGACTTGGCATTTTGGATCTCTGCATCATTTGTCCACTATGCGCTAGTGGTACCCCAGCAGTATGCCATAGCCTATTATGGTGGAACCTCTTTAGGTATCTTGTTTTTCTTACACGGACGCCATAACCTGGGTATATATCATTTTACATTCATCTATGTTTCAATGAGTTGGCGTATCTTATATCTGAGGAGACTGCTTACCCAAAAGTATTGTTATACAGGTATGTGAGGTCAGGTATATTTCTAAAAGAAACCTGAAGCCCTGGATACCTCCTGAACCCTGTTCATATTACGCTTTGAGCCTCTGAACAGGATGTAGAAATACTTCACATTAGAGGATGGATGACATAGTGGATAATCCCTGGTGATCATATGCTGATAATCACTGTGTACATACATTACTGATCCTGAGTTACATCCTGTATTATACTCCAGAGCTGCACTCACTATTGTACTGGTGGGGTCACTGTGTACATTACATTACTGATCCTGAGTTACATCCTGTGTTATACCCCAGAGTTGCACACACTATTCTGCTGGTGGGGTCACTGTGTACATATACATTACTGATCCTGAGTTACATCCTGTGTTATACCCCAGAGCTGCACTCACTATTCTGCTGATGGGGATCACTGTGTACATACATTACATTACTGATCCTGAGTTACATCCGGTGTTATACCCCAGAGCTGCACTCACTATTCTGCTGATGGGGTTCACTGTGTATATACATACATTACTTATTCTGTACTGATCCTGAGTTACATCCTGTATTATACCCCAGAGCTGCACTCACTATTCTGCTGGTGTCCTCCATAGGAGCTGAAGAAAGCTGCTAGTAGTGTATCTGTCTCTAATCTTATTGTTTTCATGACATCCAGCAGAATAGTGAATGCAGCTCTGGAGCATAAAGCAGACTTTAGCTTGGATGTTTTCACAGAACGGCTTCACACATATAGGTTATTGTTTTTGTAGAAGAATTTTAATGTGGTATGGGAGGAATCCCTTACACCCATCACTCACACTCCTGTGTTCCCCTCAGAGGGATCATTTCCTTCAGAACAGAAGCTATTCAAATGAATTGACGTCATGCCCCGCTCTTGTATACATGGAGCAGCCTTTCAGGAAGCGGCTTATGGCTGTTCTATAACTGCTGTATACAGCCCTCCCTGCACCACCAGCTATATCAGCCTTGTCTACACAGAGAAATATCCTCCCCTAATAACGTACAGCAATACATATAATAAACAATGTCTGTATCCCCAGTAAGCCACATGGACAGGTTTTGTGTTCTTCTGACATTCCCTAAAAGGCTATGTCTGCCTTTGCGACCCCTTAAATGTAAGGGGGGCAGTAAAAATGTTGTACTATCTAATGCTCCTGTGCTGGCCTTGTGTCTCCATGGTAGCAGACAACAAACAAATTCTGCGTAGTCAGATCCTGCAGTCTTAGGACCCTCTTGGGCCCCAAACCCTAGGAACCCAGCCCTTAGGGTCCTTTTAGATGTCTCTGTATGGGAACTTGTAGATCATCGGCACTCGTTTGCAGTGCCTTTACACGGCACAACTAATGGAGCGGCCGGGCTGCATGAACGATTCCTGTATCGTTCGTGCAGCCTTTTAAATACGTTGCTCTCAGCCACACATCCCCCCTTTACATGGGGATGTGTGGCCGGTAAAGGATGATTTATAAGGCTGCTTAAAGGACGTGATCAGCCAACAAGTCGTTTTTTTTCCCAGGCTCCTCAGCTGATCGCTGACTCTTTTACACAGGCCGATCATCGTCCCAAGGAGCGATTCCACCAACATTCATTGACGAAAATTGGCCCGTGTAAAATGGCCCTTAGTCTCCTACTTTTGCACACTTAACGTAAGTTTGATGGGATAGGCCAAAGTAGAGGACAGATAGAAAGGTGCATGACTACAAAGTTTGTAGTCTGTTACCAAGGCAACACATATGAGCCATGTGTTCTTTCAGGATGCCCTAATAAAACACATATGGCTTCAAAGATACCTTAATTTTTTTTTTTTTTTACTTCTGATATATATCTCTACATTTTTTTTATTGGTGGGGGTCTGGGTGTTGAACCAAGCGGAAGTGAAGGGGCATAGTGCCCAGCTGGGCAATTTTTTCTGTTTGTTTTAGCCACACTAGATTCCTGAATGGACACCCCCTTTAAAGGGAACCAATCACTTTAAATATCGATATAGCGCTACTTGCCAGTACATCAGTGACCACACTTCCTAAACACATAACTATGCCCTGTAACCCTGCCCGGTATGATCAGAAAACTTATTTTGAAAAAGTTTAGTGCTATATATAAAATGTGGCCCAACTAGTCATCTGGACATTGTGGCGGGGGCAAGTAGTCGTGCGTGGTCCCCGGGCGTGCCAGCGCTGTAATCACACTGCCTCTGGGCGTGATCCACAACGCTTTATCAGCCATAGTTGCAGGAGGTGGTCCTCTATTTTGTCTGCACTCCGATCTGATCGTTAGCGTATGTTCACACTGAGGAATCCGCAGGATCTGCTCTTAATCTCCGCTTGAAATTCCTCCCGTAGAATATGTACAGAGCAATGTCCCATTGTGTTCAGTGGGATTTCCATTCTGTCGTTTTCTGTTGCGGATTCGCTTTCTGCCCAAAGTATTTGTCAATTCTTAGGGCGGATTCCGCTAGAATAGGGCCTGAATTCTGCTTGTATTCCGCTTGAATTCTGAGAAATTTCAAGCAGAAAACTTCCCTCAGTGTGAACATACCCTTACAGTGGACATGTGCATTACAGCAGCGTCCTATTCCGCTGTGATGACATGGAAGCGCCGACTCTTTGGAGGTCTACCTCCTGCAACGTATGGCTGATACATCACTGTTAATCATGCCTAGAGGGGGTGTGGTTACAGTGCTGGCACGCCCAGGGGAACGCGGCTACTTGCCCCAGCTGCAACGCCCAGATGACTACATATAATCCGTGACTTTTTTTAAAGTAAGTTTCCAGATGATACTAGACAGGGGCACAGGTTTATGTTTAGGAAGTGTGCTTGGCGATGTACCGTCATGTTTACTTAATTGATTTTTTTTTTGTAATTGGTTCCCTTTAAGCATCCCCGTTGGCCCCATTTTATCCCCCCCCTATCTCCGTTCTCCTGCTCTCTATAGTTACAGTAATAGAAGACTTTGCCCCCGTATTGGTCGCTCACCATATGTTGGCAGCATGTGGCTTCTGAACTCCCGATACATTAGCAGGTCTGTTCTGCTCATTTATCTCGGAGAAGCATTAGAAACACACGTCACCGCTGCTTTGCATAAAGGAAGTGTTTGATCTGTGGCGGATGACGTACTTTGTGATCTTTGCGAGCCCAGCCTGAACTGTGAGGAGCTGCGTGTGGCAGGCCGGCTCCTGCCATTACAGCTTTTTATTTATTAATGCCTTTCAGTATACATTCGCCAGTGTTTAAAAAGAACATTTTTTTTTTTTTATGTTAAATCTTAAATTAAAAAATGATGAGTTTTTCAGGAAGGGACTGAAACGCGTCGCTGTATTGTGTTGCTGGCGTCCACAATGAACTCTGCGGGGAGGAGGCTGCCGTATAAATAAATAAACAGGACTTGGAGTCAACTTTCACACTTAATGAGCGAGAACTTGGCACTGGGTGTACTTTGGCTTTGGAGTTGTATTTAACTCTTTGACGTGTTTTTAGTTTTTTTTTTTTTTTTTTTTTTTTTTTACGGAACTGTTAGTAATATATTAGTTTGGATTTTATTCCATGTTGGAGTTCCCCTTTAAGTTGTGATTGGTCTTGCAGAATCCACCCTTGTTGGCAGGTAAACACATTCAGTGCGGTTATTTCCACACCGTAGCCTAGAGGCACACATGACGCCAATGAGCTGTAACCATGTGATGTGCTTTTGTCTCCGTCCCGTTGGGGATAATTCCTCGATGCCAGAAAGCAAATGGCTAGGGACGGCTCCGAGGCTTACACATTCAGGCTTGTCTGAATACAGAACACACAGCAGACCCCTCCTAATGAAAAAACAGGAGTAGTTGCCAATAGCAACAAATCAGGTTCCAGCTTTCATTTTCTAGAGGCCTTTTTTTTAAATGAAAGAAGCAATCTGATTGGTTGCTACAAGCAAATGCTCCACGGCTTCTTTGCACAAGGTTTGGTAAATAATTCCTTTATATAACAACATATTGCGCAGGGCTAGACAGCACAGAAATCGATGTGGCGAACCTGGGCTGGACCCCTTCCTGGCTAGTGACTTCTATCTGTGTGGGGACCCTGGGCCCGGACCCCTTCCTGGCTAGTGACTTCTATCTGTGCGGGGACCCTGGGCCGGACCCCTTCCTGGCTAGTGTCGTCTGTGTAGGGACCCAGGGCCAGACCCCTTCCTGGCTAGTGTCGTTTGTGTAGAGACCCAGGGCCGGACCCGTTCCTGGATAGTGACCTTTTCCTGTGTGAGGGCCCTGGGCTGGACCCCTTCCTGGCTAATGATGTCTATCTGTGTGGGCACCCTGGGCCGGATCCCTTCCTGGCTAGTGACGTCTATCTGTGTGGGCACCCTGGGCCGGACCCCTTCCTGGCTAGTGACGTCTATCTGTGTGGGCACCCTGGGCCGGACCCCTTCCTGGCTAGTGACGTCTATCTGTGTGGGCACCCTGGGCCGGATCCCTTCCTGGATAGTGACCTTTTTCTGCGTGAGAACCCTTGGCTGCGGGAGGGCCCTGGTCCGTACCCCTTCCTGGCTAATGATGTCTGTGTGGGCACCCTTGGCCGGACCCCTTCCTGGCTAGTGACGTCTATCTGTGTGGGCACCCTGGGCCGGACCCCTTCCTGGCTAGTGACGTCTATCTGTGTGGGCACCCTGGGCCGGACCCCTTCCTGGCTAGTGACGTCTATCTGTGTGGGCACCCTGGGCCGGACCCCTTCCTGGCTAGTGACGTCCATCTGTGTGGGCACCCTGGGCCGGACCCCTTCCTGGCTAGTGACCTTTTTGATGTGCGAGGACCCTGGGATGGACCTCTCCTGCGTGTGGACCATAGCTCCTTAGGAGCCTGTGTAAAGCTAATCTAGTTTACGTCCCTGTAACATGGACGGCCCAAGATGACCTCCTTTACCAGACCCCAGCTGAGTAAAGTGTGTGATGTTGGTGCTCATGGACTGTATTCGCTCCTGATTATAGAGGCCGCTGTATTCTCCCTTCTAGTAATGACTGGGAAATCTCTGACAGGGTTATTGCACTACAGTGATAATCTATGGACGTGCTCAGACATCTCGGCTCCTACTGTAGCCTAATGGCCATAAATCTGCTGCACCCAGCGTGTCTGATCCCAGCATAATAGAAGTGTAGCACATTGGACTCTTCGCAGTGTGTCAGGATGGCCGACCCGTATTTTCTAGTTTTCTTATAAGCCTTAGGTCATCCCAGTTTTCAGGATCGTTGCTTGCTGTCAGTGAATGAAGCTGTACCTCTCCACCCTGGACAATGGAGAGGTGTGGGCGTTATCATGTATATATATTGCTGACCCCTGGGCGTCCATTTCACCAAAGCAGTCACCAGAGCAGGTCATGTTCCAGCAGCTGTTTTTGGTTTTCTGCTGGTTCTCCCATTGCTCTAGCCGTTATATTTGGCTGTGACGTGTATATTATATATTGTGTATTTTGTATGTTGATTGTTCTTGTGATTTCTTTTCTCCTATTAATTCGCATATATTTTCTCCACACAGAATCGCTCCATGTTTCAGTTCGATCCAGCCGATGTAGAAAAGAGAAAGGCAAGTATCAGTCGCTTTTACAGAGATTGTCCAGGCTTAGAAAAACATGGCCGCTTTCTTCCATACACAGCACCACTCCTGTCCTCAGTTTGAGTGTGGTATTGCAGCTCAGTTTTGAAGTGAATTAAACGGAATTGTTATACCACACACATCCTGAGGACAGGGGTGGCGCTGTTTTTGCAAGAAAGTAGCTAGGCTTTTCTAATCCTGGATAATCTCTTTAGGGGATTCCCAATTTTACTGACTGTTCCCTCAACGTCATGTGATTTCACATGCAACTCATGAACATATTAACTCAATTTTACATGCACCTCATGAACATATTAACTTAAATAAAGTTTTATTTTATTTTTTTTAACCCTGCAATTGTGTATTTAATAGAAATGCAGAAAAAGCCCCCCTGGTACATCTAGTCTGCCCCTTTTAGTATTTCCTTTCTCATTCTCTTAGGATAGATATATCCCAGTCGTGGTAATTATGTATACTTTTTAAAGGGAACCTGTTACCAAGACAATGCTATCTAATCTATCGCCATCATGTTATAGAGCAGGAAGAGCTGAGCGGATTGATATATAACTTTGTTGGAAAAGATTCAGTATAACTTGTTGATTGAAATCCCTGATCATTCTGTGTTATGGAGTCCAGTGGGCGGTGTCACTCAATGGCAGGACTCCTTAGCATGGAAACATCAGAGATTTTAATAAATAAATTACAAGTTATACTGAATCTTTTCCCATAAAGATATATATCAATCTGCTCAGCTCCTTCTGCTGTATATCATGATGCTGATAGCTTAGATAGCATTTTCATGGTGATGGGTTCCCTTTAAGGATTTGGCAGGGGGCATCTGATTTTTATTGAAGAGACTTGGCTGTTTGGAGGTTGACAGGCAATGCTCCATGGGAAAAAAAAAATGTTAATTAGTTCTCTTCCAGAAGAGATCAATCTCTCTAGCGCCACCTAGTTATGTGCCATGTCATTGAAACAGGATGAGGGATTGCCCTTCTGTAGCCGTTTCTTTCTGATTTTTGCAGAAACTCTGTGAAGCCCTATTTGACGTCCTGGATAAAGGATCCAGCACATCCTGTCAGATTATCTGCTTGGAAGCCCTCCGCATCCTCTCCCGGGATAAGAAGGTTTTAGCTCCGGTGACCACAAAGAAAAATATGGAAATCCTGATGAAAATGGCAAAGCTGGACCCTGAAGTAAACACTCTGGGGGCCGCCGCTGACTTCCCCGTCATTGTGGAGGCATTAAAGTGCTTGTGCAATATCGTCTTTAATAGTCCCGTGGCGCAGAAGCTGAGTCTGGACCTGAACTTTGCCGCCGGCCTTTGCAGCCTGTTGGAAAAATGCATGGACGAGCGTTCGGTCAGCGACATTCGCTGCTTCGGCCTACGATTGCTGTTTCTACTTACTCTTTTACATACGGAGATCAGGGCTCAGTTAAAAAAACAACTGCAAGGACTGTCCTTACTAACACAGACCCTGGAAAGTATTGTGAATGTCCAATGGGCAGGGAAGTACCAGGCTGTTACTGACCTCAACGCCCCTGCGCTATCTGTGCAAGAGACAGACGGCACCATAGAGGCTTTAAAGGCGCTCTTTAATGTCACGCTGGACAGCTGGAACGTCCATAGTGAGGTATGGCTTTTTCTTTCAGGCATGTGTTCTGGTTGACAATAGGTTAAAGGGGTTTTCCAGCGCTACAAAAACATGGCCACTTTCTTCCAGAGACAGCACCACTCTTGTCTCCAGGTCGGGTGTGGTTTGCAATTAAAGGGATTATAAAGGGCTACAAAAACATGGCCATTTTCAGAGACCACACTACTCTTGACTCCAGTTCAGGTGCGGTTTGCAATTAAGCTCCATTCACTTCAATGGAAATGAGCATCAAAACCCCGCCCAAGCTGGAGACAAGAGTGGGGCTGTCTCTGGAAGAAAGTGGCCATGTTTTTGTAGCAATTTATAACCCCTTTTAAGCTCTATTCACTTTAATAGAACTGTGTTACAAAACCTGTACCCAAACTGGAGATAAGAGCGTTGCAGTCTCTGGAAGAAAGTGGCCATGTTTTTATAGTGCTGGATAACCCCTTTAACTGCATGAGGTTAGGGATATCAATGGATTATAGTAACAGGCACCTATTGTAAGCCCCCATTCCTGTTGAGCTTCTATACCTTATGGGCAGGCCAAAGTTTTTAGAAATTAATTTTCTAAACCAGATAATCCCTTTAAGTCCATTGCTAATTAAAAAAATCAGTGTGTAAAGTATCTGTTGTCCATATATATGACTTATTTCTACAGCGTGTGTTTCCATGGTAACAGACAACAAACCCTGTGTAGTCTGATCCTGCAGTCATTAAAATTTATTGAACCTTTCCCCATCCATATGTCTTTTTTTTGCTAACCTACCAAATGTATACTGTACTAAAGCATTAAATGAGGCCCACTAATTCACTTCATGGCTCATTGCATAAGATGGGCTCCATTGTAAGTAAGACTATGGGGCCAACAAGACTACGGGGCCAATCATATGCGATGAGCTGGGAAGTGAAGTGTTCAGCTGGGTACTTCTCCTGGTTCTGTCTAGTGATTTGGTGGGGGTCTAGACACCCAGACCCCAACTTATTAAGACTTTTGACATACCTGGGTCCTGGGACCAAGGGCAACTTCTGCAAAAACCCAAAAACATGCAGATAGGTGAAGCGCTGCGGAATAAAAAAAACAAACCGTAATGTTTATAGAAAAAAAAAGGGGGACTGGTGGAAGGATCAGACCACACAGGGTTTGTAGTCTGTTACCATGGAGACACATTGTATAGGAGACAATAACAATGAAAGCTTAGTTGCCATTGGGAATTTAGTCTATAACCCCTTCCAGCTCCTTGACATCACCATATGTCATAGTACACAGGCTCAGAAGCTGCAGCCGTGCAATTAGCAAGGTTGCTGGGTGGTGACTCTGATCTGGACTACCTCTGTTTACATGTGCAACGTAGTAAATAGCAATCGCAGCAATTGGGCATCGTTGTTACCTTGTGACACTACGACAGCTATTGGCGTAACAAAGGCAACGACTGCATGCCTATAGGGCCTGGCCTAAGGCAGCATAGCCTGCGGTGCTGTTACTGCAAGGGATGTTCCCGAAAAGATATGAAAGAGTTATGGCCCTTGGAATGTGATGCCCTGAAGGGTTAAATATCTTTACTTGAGATTTTTTTTAGGTTTCTCCTGTACTCCTATGGGCATAGTGATATAATGTAGTGTAAGGATTCATCTCCGGCACCTCGGTGCCCCCCCCCCTCCCTTCCGCTCATCTTATGAGATGTGATGTGGATGTACCCGCTGTATACATTAGCCCAACATCACATTACAATGCACAATGGACATGAAAGGCACAAATGGACTTCCACAATTTCCTGTGGCTGGTGATACGTAATGGACGGTTCTCCCCGCGGGCATCAGCTCATGTATCTCATGTCTTCCCTGTAGTATCGCTGGATATCTTGTTAGTATTGTACAACAAGTGGACAACATAAGGGATAAAGGGGTTACCGTAAGATTAAAGTGTCACTGGCGTTTACATTTTTTCCCCAGAAATCAATGGTACAGGCGATTTTAAGAAACGTTGTAATTGGGGTTTATTAGCCGAAAAATGCATTTTGTATCATGAAAACGCAGTTTGCCGCTCTCCCCCGTGAGAGGGGAGGGGAGGGGTGGAGGGAGATGGGGCACCAAAATAGGACAGCAAAGAGTTAATTTACAGCTACATCACCGGGCTATCTCCTCTGAAGTCAGCGCTGACCTCTGAATACCGGCTTTCACACAGGTCCCGCTATGTAATCCTTTGTTCTCTGCTCTCGGCTGGTGACTAATCTCCCTTTTCCCCCCTTCCCTTTCCATAGGTTACACAGGGCACAACTAATGTAAAGGAGTCGAGATTTCCTGATAATGAGCAGTGAATGAGAGAGGGAAGGGGGGGGGGCTGGGTAAAGTCTTTTTGAATGCAGATAATGGCAGATTTGCCTAATAAACCCAATTACAAAGTTTCTTAAAATCGTCATTGTCAGTGGAACTACTAACATTGCAGAAGTCCCATAGTGGATGAAACCTATAACCTTCCTGCTTACAGCAGCTCAGATCTCAGCTTCCTCGTCTACTCTTTATATTACAGGCATATCCGCGCTTTATATTACAGATTGAGATGGATGTCAGTCAGACTTTGCTATAATCTTATGTGGTTTATTTTAAAGTTTTGCCATTTAACCTTAACAATTTTATTTTTAATCCCTTTTATCTTCCGCACAGAATGACGCGCATCAGTTCCGTCACCTGACCGCTATTTTACGCCATATTTTACTATCTCGGGGTCCATCCGAAGACAAAACGGAGGAGCTGCACAGGTCAGTATATACTATATATCTGTGACTTTCGGTGCCCATAACTGCGCTGACTATTCTTCCTTCTAGGGGCCAGCACCTCCAGCTGAGCCTTTGCCTTGTGGCGTTTGACTTCAGTATAATACAAGAACAGCTTAAAGGGGAACTAGCAGCAGGTTAAACAAATCTAACCTGCTGATAGCCCCCTAATAGCGCAGGGGATGGAAGGTGTGTGTCTTACCTTCCTCCTCGGCGCCGGTCCTGCGCTGTTAGGGCTCATGCACACTGAACAAGAGGGGAGGATTCCGCTTAAAAATCCGCCCGTTTAAATTGAACAGAGCAATTTCCATTGTTTTCAATGGGCTTTGCGTCCGTAAATTTCCATCGCGGATCTGCTTTCCGCCCAAAGTTACATGTTACTACTTTGGGCGGATTCCGCTAGAGGGATTCCATAGAAGTTAATGGAGTGTGAAATTCTACTTGAATTCTGTGTGCATTCCACTCGAATTCCGCTCCTATTCTGCCACAGCAGAATAGAAGAGGAATTTCAAGCAGAAATCTTTCTTCTTCAATTCCTTGTCTTTTGCTCAGTGTGCATTAGCCCTTAGTCGGGGAAAAAGTATGGTACTCTCTGGCGCATTTAGGGGTGGCCCGTCATCCGGCCTGCCACTTCTAATGATAATCAATGGAGAGAATGGGCAAGATGACGCGGCAGTGCTCCTAACCGTTCTCCAGAGAGGAGTTTACCCCGACTAACAGCACAGGACCGGCACCGAGGAGGAAGATAAGGAGACATACCTTCCTCATCAGCATCCCCGGCGCCATAGGGGGCTATCAGCAGGTTAGATTTGTCTAACTTGCTGATAGTTCCCCTTTAAAACCAACAGAATAAGATACCCTCTTGTAGAGCAATTCTCCTTATTATCTCATACAAGGGAGGGGTGGGGGGGTCTTGAGTGAGCCGGAATCATGATAAAGTTTGTCATTTTATACATAAGTTTCTAGGAGGAATAACAGAGGAACAACACAAAATTCTAGGAAAAGCCGCTGCAGCATTGTGGGTTATACGCGTCAGGAGAGCTAAAAGTCTATCTTTGGATCAGAAACCAGGTCAGATCTAGCAGGATGCAGTTGGAGCCTGTAATATCCAGTGATCCTGCAGAGAAGGAAAAGCTTATGGGAGGCAAGATGGCAGGGGAAGGGATTTTTTTTTACGTCATCAGGCATGTCAAAAGTTGCTGATCACAGCGGGTCTCATCAGGTGTGTCAAAAGTTGTTGATCACAGCGGGTCTCACTGCTGTAAGCCACTGACATGACACATGTCCTAGCCCTATCTCTGTAACGGCTATTCTTATATAAGTCTGAGACTACATGGTCAGAATTAGTGGATGGCAGTCTCTCCCCAGCTATATCTCCCAATCACACTGGGATCAGTAACTTTTGAAGTGCCTGACATGTCAAGTTATTTTTGATGAAAGGGAACCTGACATAAATTCCCTTTGCTTGAATCAGGAGTCATTGGGGTGGTTCCCAGCAGCTCCGCCCCCTTCAGTCTTGATTGATTGACAGATTTCTCTCTGTTAGATATAGGGAGAGATCTATCAATGAAATTCTGGCTAAGTGATGAACTTTACATGATAAAATTCCACCTTTCTACAAGCATATGGTTAGTACATTGCAGCGAGTGATGTGGGCTCCTAAGCCCTCCCTAATAGAAGTGGCAGAAAAATCTAGAAAAAAAAAAACAAAATTTGCCTAGAACAATTTTTACTATAGGGTTACAGAATTTTGCTGGACACTAAGGGCCCTATTCCACCGGACGATTATCGTTCAGATTATCGTTAAATCGTTCGAATCCAAACGATAGTTCGTTTGAATAGCAGTTAACGATTAACGGCCGAACGAGAAATCGTTGATCGCTTTATAAGACCTGGACCTATTTCTATCGTTGCTGGTTCGCAAATTGTTCGCATTGAATAAGACGTCGTTCGCAGTAGATACGAACGCAATAGCAAAGAAAAAACGATCGCAAATACGAGTAAAAGTAACGATTATCGTTCCATGGAAATAAGTGAACGTTTCCAGGTATTTCGCAATAGCGGTCGTTTGAAATCGTTAACGATTATGCGATTGATAATCGTCCGGAGGAATAGGGCCCTAAGGAATAGGTTGATCAAAAAGCCAAAGCACCGCTCCCCTATAGTATCAGACACCAGGGAGCAGCTACTCTGACACTATATAAGCGCACGCTGGAATTAACCTCTATAAAAACTTTCCGCCTTTATCTGGCAGCCGTCCGTTATACCGTGGCTTTTTTTCCTGTCATTATCATCAATTGCCCTTAGCCTGACGTCTTCTATTGACCTCAGTGCGTCAGCAGATTCCTTGCTCTTTCTTAGACCAATATCCTCATTCCTCTGTCTATAGTGATATGATGAGTGCGAATGCTGGGAAATGTACTTGTGAAACGCGTGGTTCTATGGGGGAGACTTATCAAACATGGTGTAAAGTGAGACTGGCTCAGTTGCCCCTAGCAACCAATCAGATTCCACCTTTCTTTCCTCACAGATTCTTTGGAAAATGAAAGGTGGAATCTGATTGGTTGCTAGGGGCAACTGAGCCAGTTTCCCTTTACACCATGTTTGATAAATCTCCCCGCTATGTCTTTATTTGTCTGCGCGGGGTTCCACATTTATCCAACTTGGCTGTCCAGAAACTCTGCACATGGTGATCAAGGGTTGGAGTATTCCACTTTAGACAATCCTTACTTGTTGAAAGAAATCTAAGCTGATCATGCTGGGACCTGCTGCGATCTGTGAGGGGAAAACTAGAAGTAATTGTGCAGCTTCCCTGCAGTGCCCCCACAGGTGAAATGAAGCATTGCAGCATGGATTGTCTTTAGGGTGCAGGACAGGATAGATCCTCCATAGTACTCCAGATTATTTAACACTAGAAAAAAACCCTTTAAGTGACTGTTAGGTAGGCTACACGGACCCACTATACATTACAGCGTTGCTCCATTGGCTCATTGCTCTTCTGTTCTTTGATAAAACAGGTTCCTCCAGCTCTGAATAAATTATGAGAGAGTTCTTCCGTAACATGAGCTCATAATGGTATAAAATATACCCTCGGGCCAAGTGTGGCGATCTGTTGTGCACACTGGCACAGAAAGTTCACAATGAAGCTTAGTAGAATACATAGGAATAGTTTTTAAAACCCCAGTTAAAGGGAAACACTGCTGAAAAATGTTTCTTTCAAATCAACTGGTGTAAAAAAAGTAATATAGACCTGTAATTTACTTCTATTTAAAAATCTCCAGTACTTATCAGCTGCTGTATTTCCTGTATGAAGTGGTGGATTCTTTCCAGTCTGATACAGTGCTCTCTGCTGCCACCTCTGTCCATCTCAGGAACTGTGCAGAGCAGTAGAAAACTCCATAGAAAACCTCTTCCGTGGACAGTGGTGGCAACAGAGAGCACTGTGTCAGACTGGAGAGAATTCACCACTTCCTGCAGGACATACAGCAGCTAGTAAGTTTGGGAAGACTTGAGATTTTTAAATAGAAGTAAATTACAAATCTATATATCTTTCTGAAACCAGTTGATTTAAAAGCAACTCTAAGCCGATGCCTGTGCTCATAATATATATATATATATATATATATATATATATATATATATATATATATATATATATATATATATATATATATTTTTTTTTTATTTTTTTTACTGGTATGTGAGAGGCCACAAACATTGATGTGTCATGTAGCCATTTATTGTGTTTGTATTCAGCAATGTGGAGCATTTTGCGGTAAACTCCTCTTCATTCCCACACGGAGGTGTCCCGGAGTGCAGCCCCTGCCTAGCAGGAGGGGGTGGGGGGCACGTCGGAGTGATTAATGACCGCCGGGGAGAGAAAGGAGCACTAATGTTATTATATCCATACTGAGGGAGGAATGTGAGGACCATTGTGCTCCCAGCCCAAGGCTCTGGTACCAAGAACATTTTATACACTTGTATTCCACAAATAAAAGTGTCAGGGACCTGAGGGAGATCACTATGCACCCTCACAATTGTCCGGGCACAGCCATGCAGAAAATGTCATTTTGTCAGTGACGGGGAAGGGTTTGAGCTTGTTAGGACAATCCGGATAGCGATGGCCATGCCCCCATGTCACTGGATGTGGGTGACGTATCTGTATTCTGCCTCCCACCCCATCTTAGTAGTCGTCACTCCCTTTACTATAAGGGTCTCACTCCCAAGACCCTCAGCAAGCTGGTGGATGATTAAGCTATGCATTATACCTACAGCGCCTACTATAGGGGACATGTAGTATTACACGGTGACTGTTTACATACAAGATGGCTCTAGGGCGTCTTGGCCGTGATTGAAAATGCCGCCCTTGATTTACAGATCCAGTCTGTATAGCTGGTACGGTACTCTGACGCGTTTCAGGCAGAATTGCTGTACTAACCGGGTCTATGAATAAAGAGTAAAGGAACGTGTTTAGCCGCACCCAAGAAGCCTTGTAGCCGCCTTGTTCCTGTATATCCGTGTCTCCCCCACATCCGGGTGCTCATAGGTGCAGGGGTCTCTGCTTGCTAAGGCCATCCGTGTAATCCATGAGACTTAAAAACGTGAAAGCATCCAATAATAATGTGAATTTACAGTACTGGTAAAGCGTCCTGCTAGGCTCAGCAGCCACCCTGTGCCGCTCCACTCCAGGTGCTGGGGAAAGCTGGATCCCAGCATGTCTCCAAGTTTCCCAGGACTGGATCCAGCTTTTCCAGGCACCCAAAACGGATCGGGCCAAAGTTTGCAGGCAGGCGGCTGACAAGCTGACCGCCGAGCCTAGTGAAGCTCTATACTAGTACTGTAAATTTACTCATCAAAATTATCATTATTAAATTAGTTATTGATGATTATATTTATACAGTGTATGTGTGTATTTGTATATATGTAGATATAGATATAGATAGTGTGTGTGTGTGTGGATATAGATATATATATATATATATATATATATATATATATATATATATATATATATATCTCTATATATATCTCTATATATATCTCTATATATATCTCTATATATATCTCTATATATATCTCTATATATATCTCTATATATATCTATCTTCTTGGTTATATTGAAGAGGAGACTTTATCCAATCTCCGTTGCTGGCACTCCCACACCGGGCCTTTGAGTGCACTCCAGACTGAAGCATAGATATATATATATGGATATAGATATATAATGTATATGTGTATAGAGAGATATATATATATATATATATATATATATATATATATATATATATATATATATATATATATATATATATATATATATATATATATATATATATATATTATATAATGA